>NW_023276807.1:87461519-87804019 GCF_003668045.3 Cricetulus griseus | reverse complement strand
CTTGTATTAGTTTAATTGGATAGTGTCCCTCAGGTCCTGCTGCAAGCAAAAAGTAAATAAAACAAAGACTCCTCTCCATGCAGAGATAACTTTCTTCTTTTCCTTTTATTAAGAAAAGTCAAGTTCATCCCTTCAGGTTTGCACAGCTGGCCAGAAGCCAAAGACAAAGGACAGAGGACAAGTATTTCAACAATAACTTGTCTCTTTATAGATGTATAGCTGAAGCTGGAGCTGCTGGACAGTTACTTGCAAGTCTGATATTATTTATTTAAGTCACAGAATTTAATGGGTTTCGAATATAAATTATAAATGTTTGGAAGATATTGTTTCTAAGTATCTGTAATTTATAATATGGCTAGATATTTATTTTGGAGCATCATCTCTTTTCATTGAGAAACAAGGTGGTATCTGAGCAGAGATGCATGCAGAGTAGGAGCTAATACTGTGGAGGAAAAATAAGGGGATGGCTGTGAAATACAATTGATGTGGAATATTCTTCTATATGCCAAAAACATGCATTGCTATTATTAGTTGATGAATAAAGCTGCTTTGACCTATGGCAGGGCAGAACATAGCTAGGTGGGAAATGAAAGCAAAGATACAGGGAGAAAGAAGGTTGAGTTGAGGGGATGCCATGCAGCTGCCAAAGAGAAAGATGTCCAAGCATCACCAGTAAGCCACGGCCATGTGGCAATGCACAGATTAATAGAAATGGGTTAATTTAACTTGTAAGAGCTAGTTAGTAAAAGCCTAAATTATTGGTCAAATGTTTATAATTAATATAAACCTCTGAGTGCTTATTTGGAAATGGCTGTGAGACAGGGCAGGACACAGAATGGCTTCTGGATATATACAACAATGAGGTCTCCCTCATGGGAGTAGATGAGGTTGTTGTTCTCAGACATGAAATTTTAATATTTGGTTCTTGAAATTATAATATTGTAGTGGATTTATGCATGTAGTGCATGTCCTTTAGACTAATACACAAAATATTTGGGCACAAATTTAAAAAAAATTACCACAAACTTTTTCTTTGTCTTGTGTGTTCATATTCTTAAAATCAAATCTGTTCATCTATTCCTTTAGAGGCAGAGTGTATATCTTCATCATTGAGTATTTTGATATTCTTTGGCCAAGAGACCACATCAGAGATTCATTGTGTATGTTGGAAACATATGACTCAAAAGACTTCTACTTTCTATTTTCAGTCTTGAAACACGGAGCTCCTTCTGTGTGAATAGTGTCGTCTAATCTGCTAGATGATGAGGGATACATTGTGCCTCCACTCCTTTGTCAGAGTGGAGATGTCTAGCTAACCCAAGTCTGAAAACAGATACATGGGTGAGTCCAGCCACGACTAAAACACTATGAAGCAGAAAGTTCAGTCTAAACTGCAGTCCCATAAAATCACTAACTACCCTACACAGGCGATAACTCTCTCAAAAGTAACAGATTACCAAATAAAAATCCAAGTGCTAGATGTGGGCTAGGGTTATTATTCAGGGGTTCCAAAAGGTTAATGCCACCACTCTTGGTTGCCCACTGGAACTCGATGATAAAACTCTATTGCTGAAGACACCACACACTTTGGTCACAGGACATGGAGAAACGAAGTTGATACTGAACAGAAAGCCCTCTCCCACCCTGCTGCTAGCCAACTTTCATAGCACTGAAAGGTTCTATGTAGGCTGCAGAGAGAAAAAAGGCATCAACAGACTTAGCCATCTGTGAACCCATTGAAACACAATATACCAGCATGTCAAAATATGCCCATGGGTTCAATAGAGGCACATATGTTATAGGGGTAATCAACTACTTTCTGATTGGATTTAAGGCACACTGAACAGGAGGAAATATACATTAGGTACTATACATTAGACTGAGAATCTATGGTTGGAGTGTTCACAGGCCCCAGGGGTAAACCTACTACTATTTTACTAAATGAACATAGTGCTGTATATTCATATCTCTATGTACATAGATCACAACAGTTCTCAGAGTTCAGAGAAATTTCTTTGTACAGTGGATGGCAGCTAACATAGAAAATCATAACTGTTCAAGATGCAGAGAATAGGTATCAGTGGAGAGTTCATCCTCAAGTGAGAAACCTGTATCATCAATCACTCCAAGGCTCTGAGATCATCACAGAAGAGGAGACAGGAAGATTATAACAGCCAGAGATCAGGGATGATCAGCATTAAACAGGGATTGAGGGAGAGTGGATGGGTAAATAACGCTAAGCCATAGGAAGTCATTTTATGCCTACCTAAAGTTACATATGGTATATGTGCATGAGTTACAACACACACACACACACACACACACACACACACACACACACACACACACACACACACACACACGTTATATAGTTTCAGTGAAGTTATGCCACATAGGGTAATAATGCTCCCCACTTGGGCCACAGACTAACTTATAAACACTACAATACCAGGTATGAGAAACCTCCTTTAGAGTTGTTGGTCAGGGGAGTTCAAGAGATATCACCAAACAAGAGAGGCTGTTGCTATTGCTCTCCGTTTAAAATTTAAAGGCAAGTCACCATTGCTGAAGATATCATATACCTCAGACACAGGATTCGGAGAAATTGATCTAGATCTGACCTGACAGCCTCCCCTTTCATGACAAGCTCTCATATTACCTAAAGATGCTATGAGAGCTACCAAGAAAAAAAAAAAAACAATCAATTATTCCACCCATCCTGGTGACTACTAGACCACAATGACCATCATGATAAGATATCCCCAAAGGTACAATAGTGGTACTTATATCTTAGAGCAATCAACAGTTGTCTAATTGGACTTTTAAAGCCCTGTGGCTGGTGAAGGCATGCAATCTAGAAGAAAACCTACACTGCCGTTTCCTTAAACTAGTATAAATGTAACTACATCCTAAGTATGTATCCTTTTACCCACAAATAAGTGTGGCTCTTACCCATCATAAATAAAACTTTTCTTTACAGCAGATGAAGACCATATAGAATTCACAATTGCTGAAAATGCAGAGAATAAACAGTCACAGTGTGCCTAACCCCAATCGATACATCTACAACCTAAACCCTAAGGCTCAGGAAACATCAGAAACAAGGGGGTGGGAAGATAGTAAGAGCTAGATGATCAGGGAGTCTGCTATGAGATTGCTTCTTATATATGGCAAGGAAGCTACACTCATGGAATCTCAACAATATGGTTGCCTAAATAATACCTCACAAGACTCCATCCCTAGATGAAAAACCACAGAAAATTAATGACTGTTAATCTTCTACAAGGATGATCTCTTCAATTGTTTCTTCCAACACTAAGTGATCAGCCCTAGTATCATACATGCCTATGCAACACTAAATGACCTCAGCGGATTGTATTTATATATATGTACATGCATATAAACATATGTAGCAATGTTAATTAAAAGAAAAAGAGGTCAAATTTGAGAAGGGAAACATGAATAGTTGGAGGGAAGAGGATGAAAATGAGGTAAATGATATAGTAAATATGTGATAGTCTCAAAAAAATTAATATTTCAAAAACAAAATCTCTTTTAGTGGTAAAGCAGGGTTTGATTTTGTTTTCCACTGTCTTTGCTTTTTTTGTTTTAATCAAGGATATTATGTGAGTTGTTTGAGATGCTGTATATGTTGTGTTTTCAATAAAGAAAAATAAATCAAGTGTGACATAGATACAAAGTTTTACAACTCATGTCCTATGTTTATTGAACAATAATACTAATATTTTCCATTTATTTGGCATGGCACAGACCACAGTAAAGAGGAAGCAAACTATCTGCAGAATTGAGAGCACTCTCTTAACTATCTGTAAAAGTTGCCCTGTGCCATCCTGACTTAAATCTGAAGAGACATTCATGCAATCTGATGTTAATATAAAGTCTGGGCACACACTCCTCACATGCAGCAACCTGAGCAATGCAGTAAAGACAGCTGGCTGGTGACTCGCTATACATGGACCTAGACTTTGCTTCCCAGAGTACCTGTCAGGTATACGCAGTTATGTCACTGCACTCTAGGAGCAAAATGCAATTGAAAGTGTCCTCCTGTGGCAAAGCCTGGTTCATAAGATCACAGAAGGTACTCACCTATGCTCTTTCCCTTCCTATGGCTATATACTGATATTGTGGTGACCCTATGGGTACTTACTGAAAATAGCACAGTCTCCATCAGTCTGGGTCCCTGGAAAACAGCAAGAAATAGAACTTCAAGTTGCCTATTAAATTAAGATAAAAGTTTTATCATGTTGTATTTTGTATAGAGTTGGAGAAGATATTATCTGAGGCCCAATATCTTAATTAATCCAAGCAGCATCTCACATTCTGCTACATTGTCCATATCAAAAAAACCCAGAGGGAACCATTCCTCAGTGGCAATGCTAAGGCAGGGAGATAGGTTGAAAAGAACTGTACAAAGTGACAATAGTGGGAACTCACAGACATAGACAGACCAAAAGACCTCATTTCAAAACAGTCTCAAAAGTGAAAAGGGTGTTGACCCAAAAGCAGGAACTCAGAAACTATTCTGTGAGTGAGTGGAACATGGAGTTAGACCTAATCAGTGTTAGCAACACCTCCACTGGGGCATGGCTTTGTGAATTCACATATTTCTCCTTCAAATATTGAACTTTCTTGTAAAATTATGGGTTTGGTCTAGGTTTCTACAAGCTGAGAAAATTTAAGTTCCTTTCTTAAGGTGACCAGTTCCTTCTTATAGCTAAATTAATAAGATGTAGGTCCCAGCTTCCTGTACAATCATAGTTGAATTTCACAGTTTGAGCTCTCTTTTTCTTCTGGGTTATTCCAGACCAAGAATTTTCAAACACTCACAAAAGTATACCATTAAATCTATAAGACACCCTAGAGAAGCATGTAGTCACATGTCCACATCACAGGTGAAGAAAATTAGACCTCTAGAGGCTCAGGCACGTAGTCACGTCTTCCAGCCAACGGTGGAACCCAGGCTTCCTGGCTTGGAATGTAGTTCTCAATTATCCCTATCCTCAATTAGAAACACTGGGTCTCCTCCATATTTGGCTTCATTCAGTCTTATAATGAGCTCTAGTCTTTGAGAAAATACAAGAACATTTTTTTGTCTTCATGTTTGACTGATCTTAAATTATGCTATCCAACACTTATCATATCCTTTCTCGTCCGTTAGCTCTTTAGCAGGCTTGGAAATCAACTTCACTTTCTAGTTTCCTTTGTGACAGGAGTACTAAACATGATGCCACATTCATTGTAAACTTTATGGCAGGTGTCCGAAAATTGCTATCATTACCATTTGATTTGGGGTTTTGGAGGTTTTACACCAGGATACACTGTTGTGTAAGCTTCTCTGTACCAGATTTCAATGGATTAATGCAATCAAATGAACCTTCGGATCCCTCGACACTGATTAGCTGTGACTGTGAAGTTAATGTGGCTTTACCCAGCAATGTAAGAAATCTGCAAAAAATATCAGCCTGGGACATACATAGTTGCTGAGCCTGTCAGGTCCAAGAGGAATGTAACACTAGATAAGAGTCAAAGACAGTGAAGATGGATATGAGGTGCAAAATATGGACCCAAAAGAAATCAAGAAAAGAGCTTACACAGTAAGCAGTAGAGCCATGCCAGAACAGCTAAAGTCAAGCAGAAAAAAACAAAACAAAACACAGCCTGCTCTTGAGAGTCCAAATGTCTTGTGAGCTAGAAAATTAGATATAGCCTTCCACCATACACACACACACACACAAACACACACACACACACACACACACACACACACACACACACACACACACACACACAGGTTGCCAATCAAAAACACCTGAGAAACACCAAATGACACATTACCAATATCTAGTTCAAAGTTGGAAGTGCACATTCTATAGGTTTGAATAAACACAAGGCATGTGTCATCCCTGCAGCATTTTAGACGCTAGTTTTCCTATCTTCTGTGTTCTAGTTGTTCATTCATGTAGGAGGCTAAAACAGCTTTATTGTTCCCCTTTTGTGTGGGGCTAGCCTCTGCTAATATCCCCATAAGTTAAACTTCATGTATGCAGTTCCCTGTTTCTTACTAATATTCTCTCCTACTCCAAGACAGTCACTTTTTCAGTCCTCTGCCAGGAAGCCCAAGGGAGGTCATTTTCTCTAGTATTTTCTGGAAGTACCAGGTAGAGCTCTAAGAGGCCAAACTCAAATTTGAAGACTGCCACAGGGACCAGAACCTCCTCAACCTTTTTTCTTTCAAACTTTTCCACAGTGGACCTCCAGCAACATTTTAATGGCAGCTCGGGTTTCCCGCCTCAGCACGGTTTCCACAGAACATCCTGCTCTTACTAGCTAGGAGTCTCTGCATTTGCCACTCTTATTATAGAGACAGAAGACCGCCTCCAACCTTACTTGTCAGGGCCTCTTAAAGAGTTGGGAGGTGTTGTGTATAATTTTAAAACACAAAATATACATCAATTACTCTCTTCCATCTCACTCCAACCCCTGCCATGCACTCCTTCATCACTCCTCAAATTCATGGCCTCTTTTCTTAATTATTATTATTACATGCATATGCAAATCATAAACATGTAAATGTAACCTGCTGAGTTCATTTAGTGTTGTTTGTATGTATATGATTTCAGGGGTGACCACTTGGTATTGAATAGCAATTAGGGAACTCATCCTAGAGAATTCTAATTCTCTCTTAGTAGTCATTGGTTGCCTGTAACATGAATAAATAAATGAATGACCCAGAGACAGATATTGAGGTACAAACATCACACTGAATATCAGAAAAGCAAAGCAGCTGGCCACTAGCTTCTTATCTTTACTCAAGCTGAAAGGACTGATCCACGCAGAGCTCTTAACCAACTCTCAAACTACTGCCTCTCCTCAGTATGGCTGGATAAGGAATGCCTCTCTGAGACCATGCATTGTCTTAGATACTTCCCTAATGTTGGGATTCAAGGTATGAGCTATAATTCTCTTTAGAATGAGTCACTCTTGTGTAGATCTGGGTGGCCTTAGACTCAGATGGATCCATCTACCTCTTAATCCTGAGTCCTAGGATTAAAGGAGTGTACCAACAACCTCCTAGCTTCCGGCTGCTGGGATTAAAGGTGTGTGCTTGGCTTCTATAGCTTGTGGCTGACTTTGCTTTCTGAATCCTCAGTCAAGCTTTAATAAATCATGAACAATATATCTCCACAGTTGCCTGGAGTTCTTTGTCTAGGGGTAGTGTCCTGTGATATTCCCCCTTTCATGTCACCTTATCTATTGGTGTTGTCATTGTTAAGGTTTTGTTTAGACAGCCATGTTTTTTGAGATATAATGGTTATAGTCTCCTTATCATGTCTAGAAAACACAATCTCACAACAAACTCCCTAGCCCTAAGTCTCTTAAAATCTTCAAGTTCTCTCTTCCAGGATGTTCCCTGGGCCTTGGGTGCAGAGTTATATTGTAAATGTATTAGTTAGGGCTGGGCATCCCAGTTATTCTCTGCATTTGATCAGTTATGGCTTTCTGTAAAGAGCTGTTGATTTTTCAGTTGTATACCTTTTTATCTGTTGTTAAGATGGAATGATGACACCCAAGCTCTTTACATGCTGGGTTAGATAAATTCCTTTTTTTAACTGAAATAGCCTTTTGGGCAAAAGGAGAGAGAAACTGGGCCTGATTAGCCAGTCTACTGTGTACCATCAAAACCCAGTGTCATCTCCTACATATTTCTCACCTATGTGAGATTCATTGTGAGTATAGCTTCCTCTCTTACAAAAATAAGAATATTAATATCTGTTAGCATCAAGTACATATATGTACATTCTCAATTCAGGATCTGGTTAGTTGTAAGTAATTAATAATTGTTCATTCCTTTCAAGCCCCCATCTTGTCAGCTGCCATAATAAATCAATTAATCTTTGTGAAGCTGTTGCACCATCTTTTAGCTGAGAAGACAGAGACAGGGGCCTCCCCAGAGCAGGCTGGCTAGACAGACCCATTGTGTTGGCACACTCCAGGTTCAGTTGAGGGACCTTGCCTCAGTGAATAAGGTGAAGAGCCATGCAGGAAGCCTCTTGATGTCCATTTCAGGTCTCCACATACATCTGCACATACATGTGCCCACACACTTGAACATGCACACACACATGCATACATACCACACACGTGCACATGAAAGAGTAAGAGAATCTTAGCATCGTTCTAATGACTATTATTATTACAAATATTCAAAGCTGCACCTAACGCAGCTTCCTTTATGAAACTCAAGAATAAAGCACAAATGTCTTAGGTGACAATCCAGCCTGGGCAAGTTTCCAGCCAGCCTAGTTATCTGCATGCTTTGACACTGTTTTCTTCAATAATCAAGCTTGTGCCTCCAAGAATCTACAAGAGTTGTCAAGAGAGTTTCTGTTCCTCATCCTTCATTATCCAGTTTTGTTGGTGCTAAAACCCAAAGTTGCAAGTTCTTTCTTTTGTTCACAGACACCATCACATTGCCTTCCCCCTTGTCATTGCCACTTCAGAATGGCTTCATGTTGGTGGCCATATGAACGAATACATAACGGGTAACAGTATTCCTGCATAGCTGGAAGGCAGGAAAAAGCCTGAAAGCCACCCAGTTTCTTTCCACTATGCCCATGCTATAGGTATCTACAAAATACTCCACTTAGTATCTTCACCCTATCAGGCTTAACTCATAAACCTATCATGTTTAGTGTTGTAAGACCTAAAAGTAATGTGTCTTGCCATTTAATGACTTTGCCAAAATATTCTCTTGTAATCCATGCCCTCAAGTTTACCAGATTATGTTTTTCCCAACAAAGGGGCTACAATACAACCAGGGCGAATTTTCCCCTTGCCTCCTTTGTGTTACTTCTGCAGAAAGGCCCCACATCACCAAATGATGTGAAACATTTTACAGTTACTTGTCACTAAATTATACCCATTGGTTTGAATTTCTTTTTAAAAGAATGTTCCTTACTCATGGATCTTGTAGAATCAGCAGTTTTCTTTATGGCATTGTCCATTACTGTCCTTAAAATAATCCCATGCACTAGAACGCCTCCCCGATATGTGCTCCTTTCTTCCTCGGATAGTTTGCTTTCCACTGTAGCTGCTGAGTGGCATAAATCAATACAATGCACACCATAAACACCACAAGTGCTAACCCTGCCAATTGGCTCTCTTTAATTGGTTTCAGCTAAAAACCTGTAAAGCTATTTGAAGTGAAAAGGCAGACAAATCAAAGGCAAGATGAATGACCTGGGAGGCCTTGCTGAGCCAGGGCCTGCTAACACCAGCATGGTGTTTTTCATCTCTGATGTGGCTTGTTTTTTTCTCATTTCTTTCTGCTATGGTACTGAATTTCAGCAATGTCCACATTTGTGCTTGGGAGAAGAAAGCATAAATGTTCCTCAGGCTGAATGGTGAGCTTCAGTGACTGTGCTACTTAAACAGAGCAAGTACCCTGTAACTAGGGATATATTGGTGATTTCTTACCACTACCTTCCCCACTAACTCTACAGGGTCTGATTAACTCACATTCTGAAGTGTTTCCCTTCAGATGCCATGAACAAATGGCAGAATAGCTGTATGTTTTTGTATCACATCATGCCGAGCTTTTGTCTACAGAAACCAGAGGCTTCCATTGTTCTGGGTTGTCCACCAGAGCTAGGTGATAAGACCCTACCACTGAAGACACCATGCACATTGGATATAAGAGAGATGCAGAGAAATCAAGTTTGGAACTAAGTAGAAAGCTTCCTTCCTGATGGCTAGTGTTCAAAGTACTAGAAAATGCAATGCAGCAATTCCACTCTTAGGCATTTACCCAAAAGAAGCACATTAATACAACAAGGACATCTGTTCAATGATGTTCATTGAAGCATTATTTGTAATCGCCAGAACCTGAAAACAACCTAGATGCCCCTCAACTGAAGAATGGATACAGAAAATGTGGTACATTTACACAATGGAGTACTACTCAGCGGGAAAAAAACAAAAAACAAAAAACAAAGCATCTTGAAATTCACAGGCAAATGGATGGAACTAGAAGAAACCATTCTGAGCGAGGTAACTCAGTCACAAAAAGACAAACATGGTATGTACTCACTCATATGTGGATTTTAGACATAGAGTAAAGGATTACCAGCCTACAATCCACACTGTCAGAGAAGCTAGGAAACAAGAAGGACCCTAAGAGAAACATACATGGTCCCCTGGAGAAGGGGAAAGGGTCAAGATCTCCTGAGCAAATTGGGAGCATGGGAGGAGGGTAGAGGGAGCTAGGAGAATGAGAAGGGGAGAAGAGGACGGGTGAGGAGGACATGATGGGGTGAGGAGGTTGAGTTGGGGGAAGAACAGAAGAGAGCAAGATAAGAGATACTATAATAGAGGGGGACATTATAGGTTTAAAGAGAAATCAGGCACTAGGGAATGTCTGGAAAGCTGCAAAGATGACACCAACTAACAATCTAAGCAACAGAGGAGAAGCTACCTTAAATGCCCTATCCTGATGAGATTGATGACTGACTTATATGCCATTCTATAGCCTTCATCCAGCAGCTGGTGGAAGTAGAAGCAGACACCCACAGCTAAACCTTGAACTGAACTGGAATCCAATTGCAGAGAAGGAGAACTGATGAGCAAAGGGGTCCAGACCAGCTGGTGAAACCCACAGAAACAGCTGACCTAAACAAGGGAGAGCTCTTGGTCCCCAGACTGATAGCTGGGAAACCAGCATGGGACTGATCCAGACCCCCTGAATGTGGGTGTCAGTGAGGAGACCTTGGAAATCTATGGGGACCCTTGTAGTGGATTAGTACTTATCCCTAGCATAGGAATGGACTTTGGGAGCCTATCCCACATGAAGAGATACTCCCTGAGCCTAGACACAAGGGGGTGGGCCTAGGCCCTATCCCAAAGGATATGACCTACTCTGAAGACCCCCTACAGAAGGCCTCACCCTCCCTGGGGAGCAGAAAGGGTGTGGATAGGTAGGGAGTTAGTTGAGGTAGGGCAGGGGAGGAGGGAATGGAGAGGGAACTGGGATTGACATGTAAAATAATCTTTCTAATTCAAATTAAAAATAAATTTTAAAAAAAGAAAATGCAATGCAGGCTGTCAAGGGAGAAAACAAATAAGGAGCCTTGCCTAGCTCTGTATTCTGTATGCCTAGTGATGCAATAGTAGCATACCAGCTTTAGGAAATAACCAACCACTTTCTGATTTGATTTGATGCCAAATTCACAGGAGGAATACACTTCCAGTACTAAAAATCTTGTCAGAAGTCTATGGCTTGCGAAGTCATAGGTCTTAGTAATATGGATGTTACTATTGCTAAATGGATACATTGTCTAACTCCTACCTAAATACTAATTTTTATGCCCACAGATGAGTGTTATACCTAGCCTGGGGCAGGGAGACTGGTTTTGGTTTGGCATTTTGCTTTTTTACAGTTGTGATCATTAACATGAAGGTTCATATCTGGTCAAAAATGCTAAAAATATGAGACTCATGAATACCTGGCCCTAAGGGACATCTATTTGACTCACTGCATGGAAGACTGAAGCAGAAGGGGCAGAAAGAACATAAGATCCAGAGGATGGGAGGTAAGCTAGGAAGTGCTGTCGTCTGGATATTATATGACCATTACATTTATGGACACACTGCAGCCATATTTACTTGCATAAGACCTGTACAAGGTTGGATGTTTCAATAGTCCATCATGTAGAGGCATGGAGTTATCCCAGAATCTACCAATATCCAATAGACCAGTGGTAAAGGAAAGGTTCCTGGAAGCTCCCTCCATTTCCATGATTAATAGTTGTTAGGGCCAGACTTGTATGGGCTAAGTGCAGATGATGACATATATGAGCTAACAATTGTGCTTGTTGTGTCTGTTCAGGAGGATGGCATTTTAAAGCCCCCACGGTATCTTCATGCTCTCAGACACTTCCCTTCATTTCTTATATGGTGTTCCTGAGCCCTAGGAGTGAGGGCATAAATGTCGTACTTAGAACTGAACTCACAAAAGTAACTTCTCAGCTTCTAGGGAAGCCATGAGTCTGCATTTACCACTGTTGGTTGGAAAGAGCAGCCTCTCTGGTTAAAGATGGGCACAGATTTCATCAGGACTAGGGCAGCCTACCTGATTCCAAACACTGCAAGGAGAGAACTCATGGCTATGCTGTCCACTGTGACAATGGGGCCTCAGGGCTTCTCAGTTGGTCTATCCCCTAGAGGAGGCTAATGAAGGCAATGGGAGGAAGCCACTTTCCTGTGAGATCTGAGCAAGGATTGATGAACTATTTTTAATACTCTTCAGCCACTAAGATAGGACAGCCTTCTGATCACAGCTGCCCAGCACAGAGGGTGTAGCCTGACACCAGGGCTGACCTTCATTCATACCATTGCCATCACTGAGTCTCACATCTTGGGCTAACACCCATCTCTCCTAAACTGTATCATTGGGCAGCAAAGGAGCAGCTTCATTCATAGAAGGTGCCAGGCTCTCTTTTCAGAACACCATCTGAAGTGGATGTGGCATTTTATCTGTCATAGACTTTTCCCCAGTCTGTGAAGTCACTGCTGTGTAGCCGGGAGTAGGGTGGGTAATGGAGCAGTAGAATGTGTGCTTACCAGCAAACAACTGATAAGATTCAGAAAATGCTTCATTTTATAGCCTGTTTTACAATTTTACCAGGAATGTGATTTTAAAATCTCCTCATCAACCGTCTTGATGATCTGAGCAATATAAACTATACTGCAAGAAGGGCCAAGGGTATGTCCCAAGGAGTTTGCCTGCACACTCAGGGAAGTTTCAGTGATCTTTAATAGTGCCCCGAAAGACACACATAGGTATGATTTGAGCACAGAATGCCCATCCTTGCTCTCTCTTCCCCAATCTCCACTACCAAATGTGAAGAGCCAATTGTCTGGTTTTGGAAAATGATAACTTGACAATCACTACCCAATTGCAGGCTGGGGACATATTTTCTCCCCACTGTCTGTGAATATGACATCCTTCTTTCTTTTCCTTTTTTTTCTTTATAGGGTTTATTTCACATTTAATCCTTAAAATGAAGATGATAAGTATCTATAGGAAAATTCCTTAATATAGGTAAATAAGTTGCTAAACATTGCCATAATGATAACTTTTAGATGGCTAAATAGCTTAAGTACTAATGATCATTGGAAGAAACTTAATGAAGAACCTCAATCGAAAGAATGGCCAGTTTCTAGCTCTAATTAAGCTTTTGTTGTACTATAGATCCAGGAACTTGAACTAGTACACCTTGTAAAGGAATGAGCTAGGGGCTTGTGTTCAGAAGGTAGACTTTGTGATAATATATTCGAGCTGCCATTCTTGCTAACAGGTCCCATTCATCTTTGTTCTCCTTGTAGCTTCCTAGAAGAATCAAAGCAAGCCTGCAGTAGTACACTCTGAGAGCTAGCACTCTCAAACCACTAAAAACACCTGCTTACGCAATCAGCACATTCTAACCAGAAGCTCCTTTAGAATTCTAGTGTGTCCTCTCCTGTCTCATATAACCATGAGCTTGTCTTGCAGAAATCTATCTACTTTCTCTTGTAATTTCTTCACTCTTCTTCCATATATTCCATCAGTATGGACGTGACCATGAGAAACTACTCCAAGTATCATCTCCTACCAGTCTCAGCAGTGAGTCCTTCCCCAGTGCCCTACTGTCACTCAAAACATCAGCACTACCCATGCCCTTTGGTTGTTTGCTTGGTTGGTTGGGTGGCTCTTTGGTTTTTCTGAGATAGGGTCTTCAGAGGTAGTCCAGACTGGCCTCAAACCTGAGATTGTCCTGCCTCTACCTCTCTAGTGCTGAGACTATAATTATGAGATATACTGGCTATCTCCATGCACTTTGAAGTTTTGCCTCATCATAGTTGAAATTAACTTGGAAAGGGTCCCTGTGTCACTTACTAATTCTTCCCTTGTCAGAGAAACTAAAGAAACTAATGAAACATTTAATATAACAGCATTATCCCAGACACCTGCCTGCACATGGCTCCGTTTTTTTCATCAACCAAAAGTTTGATTTCAGTTTTTAATAACAAGAGTCCAGTGAAAATGAGATTAACTAAAACACTGAACAAAACTCCCCAGTGTCTTCCAAAATAAACACATCAACATTCTTATTTGGTACCATCTGCAAGAAAAGCCTATGGTCAGCATTCAGGTTCAATAATGTAAAGATGAAAATTATTAGTTGGGAAATAGGTTTCAGCATCAGGTCTATGGAGGCTATTCATAAACAACAGGAAAATCCTCTTGGAGTTTGAGTCTTCAGAATACCTTGCCAGTGTGCTATATTTAGAACGTGTGTATTAGCTACATTCCCCCTTTGAGTCACAAGTGTTCTTTTAAATCAAATAGCTTTCAAATACAAACTCAATTTTGTGAATTATGGGAATCTATTCTTGGTCAGCCTTTCCTAACATGTTCCTCCAGAGAGCTGAACCTCATAGAAAAGAATGCCAGTGACTTTTCTCAATTCTCCCAAGAAAGATACAATGTGGCACTGATCTAGAGGCAATCAATAACTTAGTCCGTGAGATACAATGGATAGATACCTTGGACATGAGGACTTAATTCTCTTGAAAAATCATTACAAGGATGCTGGATGTCTCAATGAGCATAGATATGTCATTTTACAAGTTCATTTGAGTGTGGATGTGGCATCTCTCTTTGTAACTGGATGTTTCTCTCCCACCTGCCAGTTCCTAAATAACCACTCAGAGGCTTAATATAAATTACAAACGGTTTGGCCTATTAGCTGAGGCTTATTATTAACTAGCTCTTTCAACTAAATTTAACCATTTTTACTAATCAGTGTACCATCATGTGGCTGTGGCTTAGTAGTAATGCTCTGGCATCTTACTCCTCTTGCAGTTACATAGCATCTCCCAGACCCTGCCTTCTTTTTCTCTATATCTCTGTTTGGATTTCCCACCTAGCTATATTCTTCCTGGCTATTGACCAAATCAGCTTCTTTATTAACCAATGGTAATAAAACATATTCACAGCATGCAGAGGGGCATCCCACATCATCTCTTGTCCCGAGGTAATGCCAGCACAGCCTCAACTATAAGAATTACTTGCTAGTCATTAAAGGTTGAAGGCTAGCTTTCTGTGTACTATGTACACAGATAGATACTGTTAGACATGTGAAAATCACCTAATTGTTAAAACAATAAATCATTTCACAGTTGAAGAGCTGACTGAGAAGTGAGCTTGAAAAAGCCAAATTTGAGCTTGGTCATGTCTTCCTCTTAACTACCAGAAAGCAGATGAAATTAATTTTCCTGAGAAGGTTACTGAGGTGTGGTTGGGTTAGAAGGCTGATGGTATGAAGGCTCTATTATCCTGCTACAACAAGCAGGGGAGGGAAGGTGATCAACAGGGAAGTTATATTGGTTAACTGTCACAACCAAAAATATTGAAGCATAAAATGAAAAGAAATGCCAACACAGGACTGGGACACCAGAGCCAATGGGATTCAAAGCAGATCCTGGAACTTCCTGAAAGGGTGACTTATATCAGGCCTCAGAGAAAGAGCCTAATTGGAAAACACACACACACACACACACACACACACACACACACACACACACACAAGAAAAATTTTAATGGTAAATAGAAGTAGTCTCTTCCTTTGAAGAATGCATAAAATCATAATAACTAAGTAAAAGTCAGAAGACACTATCCCAAAATACAGCACCCTGTCATACTGACTATTTTGAGCTGACATTAACTGAGGAAAAGCAGATGAGGGGATGGATCACTGACCTCCAATTTACTACCTAAGCAGAGAATAAATATCCCAGAAGACAAGTGCCATTTCTGTACCAGGAAGAGACAAGAGGCTGGGGGAGACAGGAGTTCACAATGAGATGAATTTACACCAATCTCCTGCAACACCACATCCTCCATTAGCCTCCATCCATATATTTCCTAGAACCTTTCCACAATTTACTAATGGTATCCCAAACACCTCTTCTTTTATAGACTCCTGCCTTTCCTTGTTAAAATGATATTTAACCTCTTAGGTATATCCACCTTGAGAAGGAGTCTTCGTTTCTTGTATATGGAGGCCTCTCTGAACTTGTGAAATATTAATATGAAAAACAATTCATAAGCCTTTCTTCCTTTATTCTATTTTCTTGGTTTAGTTCTCAGGTCCAGTACAGAAGCAAGGAGGACAAAGGACAATGTTTCCTCACATATACAATCTTCTCTCCTTCCTTTCTACTGCCTACCCTAGTTTTCTTTTATTACTAAAGAATAATGTCTACAACATGATTCAATAATGTCAAAATGATGTTAAACACAATGTATATAGTGCTGAAAAATGAAAAGAAGAAGAGAAGCACATTCTTTAAAAAATGACCGTTGGTACCAGCATAATGTGGACTTTAAATACCTGTGATTGAAATCAGTGTCTGGGACCACAGTTCATAGCTACAGACCCAACCTGCCCTTCGTGTCTCAGAGTTTCTTGTCTCAGGTTTTTCCTCTCTGTGGTTTTAAAAATCAATAGAAATTATCTAATTTCAAAAGGGAGTAAGCCATGTTAATGCTCTAAATTCAAAACAAAAGACTCCTTCAGGTGTGTCCAACCTTTTGATGTGGCAACATGACACTGTCATTTACATAATTCATGATCTCAAAAAACCATCCAATTGAATTACCAAAAAATAATCATTGTATAGCCTCATTAAAATCAGCCTACATATCTACCAATTGCTGAATAAAGAAAATATGGTATTTATGCACCATGGAATTTTATTCAGTTGTAAAGAAAAACGAAACTATAAAACTTGAAGGTAAATTGGAATTGAGTAATCCAGACCCAGAAAGACAACCACTAAATGCTCTCTGTCACTTGTGGATCCAAGTTTCAAATTATTTGATTTGTGTTTGACTTAGAGTGCTTGGAAATGCCAGGAAGCTTTGACGGGGCCAATGTTTGGGAGGGGGGTTCAAGCCTTCAGGAGGAAGGACAGTAGACTCAGGCAATATGAAGGTAAGAGGTAGGAAATACTGGGGCTTAAAAAATTTTAGAAGGCTCAAAGTTTGGAAAATGAGGTAATTGGGAGACAACAGTTAACCAAAACAAAGGGTATATGAAAAGCCATATGGAAACCTCCAATTTTATGTCAATTTTTAAATATAAGTTTAAAAATCTCTTGTTTTAAGTAAGTTTATGACCTTATGTTGGAACACAGTCATAGCTACCTTTGCACCATAGATTGGACACATCTGCTATATAAAGACATCCATGTAAAATACCTCCTCCATCCAATTCTATATGTATTTCAAATGTAGACTAGACATTGGCTCGGAGGAAAGATGGCTCAGTGGGTCAAGTTTTGCTATGTAATCATGAGGACCCCACACACCCACGTAAAGAAACTAGGCAAGGTGGTATGCACCTGAATACCCAGAGCTGAAAAACAGAAATGGTAGATCCTGGATGTTGTCTGGTCAACCAATATAGCTGGAACAGCAAGCTCCCGGTTCCATGAGAAACCCGTTCTCAATAAAAGACATTGAAGTGCCATAGAGGAAGATACCCAAAGTCTACCTCTAACATTCATATACATACCCAGGGGTGGACACACATACACACACAAACACACACACACATACACACACACACACACACACACACACACACACACACACACACACACACATACACCTTACCCTAATTTGTTAAAGGCTGATTAAGTATTTTATGTCTGAATGAGTCTAGCTGAACAAGCTTATAGTTCTGCACATTTGGACTTGGAGGTGTTTGAGTCATAGTATTTTTCACAATGAGTAACATTTTATTGGATGTAAGACTTCATAGATCATAAAACACTTCATTAATTTGGATTATTAATACAATGAAATTGATCCCCCCTCAAAAAATAGCAGCTGTTAAAACAGTGAGCAACCAGTAACCATAGGAGATTCCTGATTTCAAGTATCTCAATGGAAGGATTTGTATCAAAGAAAATGGAATACGCCAATTTACTGTCCTTCACTGTACCTCTGATAGGGTCCATATACTTCTGGAGAAATTTGCGGGCTGCCATATTAAATTAGGACAGCCCTGAAAAGTGACATAACACTATCAGTACTTCTTCCTGCTTTGAGTTAGTTCTCAGACCCCTGAGATTACAGGGACTATGGTCTGTATGTAGGTCTTGCATATACCCAGGATACCCTAGCATATCCAGAAAGAAAGCATTCTGTCATGTGCCTTCTCAGATTAGAGAGCATGTCTGAAGCCACTCTAAGGCAGAAGAGTCCCTGTGTTACCTAATACATGTCACATCCTGATAGTAAGCAGCTGGGGTTACTAAATACTAGCCGAAGAACAGAGGGAGGGACAGCCAGATTAAGTGACTTTGATGGACAGTGATCTTGTCAGGAACCAGTGGTGCTGCTGTTAGGAAAGTCTGCAATGTCTGCCTCTCAGATCAATGTTTGCCCTTTCTCTATTATTACTCAAGTTTCCAGAATGAGATGCCTAGTCTAAAGTGTCCACCTGCTGTTTGCTGCCCATCTGGGGACTAGGAAGCACTAGGGGTAGCCCAACTTAGTCTCTGAGACCTGCTCCTATGTGGGTGCCCTTGGACTATCTGGCCCTGGCTCTGTGTTCCTCTTTTCTTCTCTCCAATGGAGTTTCCCCAGATCACCAGCCAGGGAGCAAAGGGAAGCAAAGCCATGGTGTTAGGGGCGGGTGTATTCTCTGCTTGCACGTTCTCTGAGACACACACAGTGTTTCAAACAAAATGCATTTCAAATCTTTGAATACTTCTTTTCCCTTGTTAGAGAGCAAACATGCTAGTGACCTCATGAACTCTGTGACTTCAAGATTCCAACCTGCTTCTCTTTTTGGAAGAGAAAAATTACTCAACCGCGTCATCTTTTTTCTGCTCTGTCTTTGCTACTAGCATACACCAGAGCACTCCACGTACATGGATTTGGGGAAGAGTGTTGAGGTTAATTCTCTTTTAATCCCTTTCACCTCCCCCCATTCAGATTTGTCTACAAAATGCAGAAGACAGTGAACTGTTCCCCAATGGGGTGTTGGGCAAGACTGAGCTTGCAGGAGCTTCACTGAGAACGTACTGTCCCATTAAACAATAAAATACACTGTGCAGTTTCACAAATCCTCAGACCCAGGGGCATTGACTGGGGCTCATCAAGCAGCATCCATGTGGAAAGAGATGAATACATTTTTACCTGGCACATACATATTTCCTCTGTGGCTGCCTCACAAGCTTGGCTTTCAATGGAGTCGTGCTCACTCCTTCCCAAAGCAGACAAAAGGGAAAGAAGAGGAAACCAAAAAGGTAGATTTTACAAGAAATCCAGAGAAAGGGAGAGTTGGGAAGCCACTACATAAAACATTATACAGAATTCTTAAGCGTGCACTGTTTTTATTTTTTTTGTTGTTTTGTTCACACTTACAATGTGCATTTTTAAGTAATTTCATATTGGTTTTCTACGGCCAGGCTTAGGGCCCATTTATGGTCTGTTAATTGAAATGATAAAATATTTTATTTCTTTCATGATTTCAATTTTCTTCAGTTGTGGTACAAATTCCCTGAAACTTTGCTGGGACTCTTATACTAAAGTTAAGTAAAGATAAAGATAAAGTTAAGTAAAGATAAAGTTCCATTGCAACACCCACTAATTGTTAGACTCCATGGAAGATTCTAATTGAATCCCATGGGGGAGAGGGGACCACGAAACAGTGGAAGACAGTGAAAAACCAGCCATTTCAACAGCTTAGCTGAGCTTCAAATAGATACAGAAAATCCTCCTAAAAATAGTTGTGTGCTAGGGTTTTTATTTTGTTTTCCATTTTCTCAGTCAAGGATAAGAAAAATCAGGAACAGAGAAATGTTGGGCTAGATAATGATATTCTAAGCATTTGAAAGGTAATGTCTATAAAAACTTTATGAGATGTGCTAAATTTATTCCAGACAAAAATCTTCATCGACTGACTGCCTATTAGATTGTCTTTACTGTCTGTCTTTCTTTATAGAGCTGTCACAGGGAGATCCCTCATGCTCAACCAATCATGGAAGATTCTTTAAAGACCCCAGAGAAGAGAGAGATTGGTACATCAACCTAATTCATGTAAATGAAAGGCCCTTCTCCCATTCTAGTGATAAGAGCTACCAGAGAATTAAAATTAAATAAAAAATAATGTCTCAAGAGACAATATTCAGACAGAACAAATGATGTATCTTCCCAAATATAAAACTCTGTTCTTAAAAGGTAAGTACTAAATGTGGACCACTAACTATTTATGAGATTAAAGAAAGAGAAGGTGTATCTTGACTGACAGACAAATGTCACAGAGTCAAGTATGAAGGGCATGCATATTCTTACTTGGATACACCAAGATTAGTGAGGTATATTTTCACATGTTCTGTCTCCAGACATGAAAACCCACAGAGTAAGGCATCTTTCCAAGGTCATTCTCTGCTTAAACCTAAGGAACGGTCACTGAGCTCTTTCTTCTTTCCCTATTGAGGACTTGATACTTCACAGGTGGCCAGGACATGTAAAGGACGGTGAAAGAAGAGCTGGCTTAAATCAGCATTGTTCTACAAGCTTTCATGTGGCCAGCTTCTCTAAAACAGGAGCAATAAGATTTTATTTTTGCAACCCATTCCCTGTGACTAGAGCTTGTTCATCCTTCCTGGGCGTGAGCTCTCCCTGTATAGTTAGAAAGCAAACCAAGCCCTCCAGACAGGAAGGGCTCTGCCGCATAGCTCTACCAGTCATCTCTTCCAGACTCGATTATTCCCTCCTTCCACGAGGCCTGCCTGAGGAGAGATTTTTACCTCCCATTGTGGTTCAGTCTCAGCAGGGGCCATGGCCCTCCAACCACACCGTCTCTCACTGGACAATTCTGTCTACTAGTGCTTTCCCTTCTCTACTAGAGCTTTCCCTTCTCTGCATAACCATACTTACAGATTGTGCCTGCAGCTACATTGCCAAGCATCTCCAAAGGGCTATATTTCTCAGGAGACCTGACACCCTACCCAGAACTATCTTTTACAACTTCTTGGAAATGGCAATCTAGTTGCTGTTTATGCTTTACAAGAGAGCCCCTGCTTGGGTCAGCAGTACCCAGGTACAGCACAGCACTGTGTGCTTTCCTCTTTCTTGTCCCTTATTCGAGGATTTGACACTGGGCCCTATTTTCCTATAGGAAAACCTCTCTTCTGAAATCCACAAGTTCTTCCTTCTGCCTCTCTTGTCTACTCCTCTGCTCTATTGGACATAGCTTAAAAGGCCAAGCTGTCATCAAATTACCTTCTTGTTCAAGGACCTAAACTTACTCAGAAGGTTCTGTCTTCTGCCACCCCTTCCATCTGGAACATTCATTAGGTGTTGAGTTCTATATACGCACCCTCATTCTCCTCTCTGATTGACTTCCCTATCATCAGCATGCAGCCACTCCCCATCTGTGATTTCTCTATCATAGTCTCCACAGTGTATTTGTTTATTCTTCAAATAATTTCCAAAGGAACACATATTCCATTTCTCTATTAGTCTTAAAATTCAGATAATCCAGAAATGGGAGAGATGGTTTCAAAGTTAATACCACTGGCTGCTCTTCCTGGGGACTTGAATTCAACTCCCAGCATCCATGCGGTGGCTTCCAACAGTCTGTAACTCCTATTCCAGAGAAGCTGTCACCCTCTTCTGGTTCCCACAGACAACAAACAAGTACACAGTTCACAGACATACATGCAGGCCAAACACTCAGATGCCTAATAATCACAATTTTTAATTTCAGATATTTCTTCAGAAAGCACCATCATAACAATCTTTCTTAAGGTACCATTTTGATATGAAGGGGCAAGAAAAGAAGTCAAATATTTTATGTCTTTCATATTTTCACTTATCACAAAAGAAATAATGAGCATGCTCCTACATAAACTATAAGGCAGATAGAAGTGCCCTGAAATTGTCCAAACTGCACATGTGCTTTTATGAAGTTAAAACATAACTTCATTTTTAAGTAAGTTTCTTTTTCTTTTTTATTAATTCAAATTAGGAACAAGCTTGCTTCACATGTCAATCCCTTCTCCCTTTCCCTCCCCTCCCCCATCCCCCTACCTTCCCCCTATTCCATCCCCCCTTCATCCCCCAGGCAGGGTAGGGCCCTCAATGGGGGCTCCCCAAAGTCCACCATCTCATCCTGGGCCAGGCCTAGGCCCTCCCCCATGTGTCCAGGCTGAGAGAGCATCCCTTCACGTGGGATGGGCTCTTAAAGTCCCTTCTTATACCAGGGAAAAATACTGATCCACTACCAGGGGACCCCTAGAGTGCGGAGGCCTCCTCATTGACATCCGTGTTCAGGGGTCTGGATTTAGGTAAGTTTCTATGCCTGATTTTCCCTGCATTTTTCAATGCATGTTGTATCAAATCATGTAACAAACCCTGTTTTATTACAAGAATTCTCAAATTCCCCCATGATTTATTTTTGAATACCTTGTGAATCCTTTTCACCTAGTCTGAATTCATTAAGAAACTGCCCCTAAGAGCAATGAGCAGGACTATTTAAGACATACAAGAAGTGGGAAAGTAGAAATTTCTAGTATAAAAACAGGCCCCAATCAATTTTGTGTTTAGCAGGGATACTGGTGCAGGAAGCATGGACACAAAGCACCCGTTCTCAATGCCGTTCCCATCATTCTGTGAGCTCTCAGTGGACTATCTCAAAATTTGAATTAAAGAAAACAGGATCTGCCCGCAAATTAAGAGACAGGGGTGACATGAAGTGATCTTTAGTTCGGGAATCCAAAATGACCGCCTCACACTAACTAGTGAATTTCAACAAATTTACCTGATTTGCACTGTCTACCTTTAAAAACAGGCACACTCCTGTGACTTCTTTTGACTAATGAAATGTGAGTGCAAATGGTTCAGAGGGAAGTCATAAGTCATTGTGTGTAATTCATATCATCCGATTCATCTTCTGCCGTAGCCATCAGCAGCACTACAGAAAGGGTATTCACAAGCAGGAGTCCTGGGATGGAATACTAGAGAAACACCTCTCAGCCAATCTGCAAAGAATGCAGACCATGAGCAGCAGGCCTTTCTTCTTGGCACACAATATCTGGCTCCCCACTAAACAATACTCTTCCATCATACCTAATTAAAAACTCACTTGGTCTGTGAAGCTGGGAAGTCTAGAAACATGGTTCTAGTTTCTGGGGACTTCACGTGTCTTCCTATGGGGAGGACAAGAGTGGCAGGGGTGTAGGATAACCCCTTTCTGTCTTATGGCCCGTTGTCCTTACCAGTGCCATTGTAGCTTTTGAACTTGGTCTTCCCAGCCCTGCAAATGCTCTATTTTTCATGACTAGTTTCTTTTTTCTTTTTTTTTTTTTTGCAGATTTTTTTATTTGAATTAGAAACAAGATTATTTTACATGATAACCCCAGTTCTCCTGTCCCTCCCGTCCTCCCCTACCTCACCCCCCCCCAACTAAAACCCTACCTATCACATATCCTTTCTGCTCCCCCTGGATGGTGAGGCCTTCCATAGGGTGTGACCAGAGTCTATTGTATCCTTTGGAAAAGGGCCCAGGCCCACCCCTGTGTGTCTTGGCTCAGGGAGTATTCCTCAAGTTTAGTTTCATGAGTCAAGTCCCAGCTATTGTCACCTCTCCTGGGAGGCCTCCCATGGTTGCCTACCTCCATGTACTTGCTATCCTTTGCTTAGTCTCAGAACTTTCATCACTACTGGAAAGTATCTGTCTTGTCTGTCTGCTTTTATGTATCTAGATTTATATTTAGACTTGAATTCCCTAACAATGGTCATCTTTTTCCTTTTGTTATCTCTTTCTACCCAGTAATTCTAATAGCATCTGGTGTATAATATGTGTCAAATAAACACTGGTTCATTGGTTGAAGAAGCAAAATACAGATCTTGCTCCTTATTCTCTTTTTATGAAGGCACAGACAGGGGTTCAGTCTCTAAACTGAAACGTACAGAGTGGCCAGCAGTTGACATATTATGAGGTTTGTGACCCTCACACACAGTAGTTTTTACTCCCTCAGTCAGTCTTTCAAATACACAATGCCTATTCAAGGTTACAGGCTTTTCTCTACTTATTCCATCGCTTGCTTCAGCTACTAATAATGGTCCCTCCTGCTTAGCCAACAGTTTTCCTATATGACACCCATTATGCATACATAGTCTGCCACAGCACTGGGAATAGAGGCTCCTGCTCCTGGGGTGGTTGGGTCATGTGATCACAAAAGCAGATTTTGCTAGTCAAAAGTATCCATTAAAAATGGGAAGCTGCTTCCTAAGTGTCTATAGAAGTCTGTGGTTTAGTTCACAATATCTTAACAGATTCAGTTAATGCAAATAGCAGATGTATTCTGTAGCAAGAAGACAAATGTTGGGCAGAATTAAAGTTATTCATGTGTAGTCACAGTGGGAATATTTGCATGATATTTTCTTAATTGCACCAAAACATGACTTGTAAACAATAAACAAATGGAGAAAAATCAGGCAAAAATTAGCCTCCTTTTCTTTCTCTTTTAAACCACTGATGTCTTTCTTCAAGTGCTCATCTTCGTGCTCTGAAAGCCCACTGTTACATTCTAGTCTCTGGAGCAGCTTGTGGACCTGTCACCTCTGTGGAGACACTCACAGATTACCCTTGGTGATGAGCTATCCTCCAGAAGCATTTATGAGGCCTCCTTTCCCTCCTGAGGCTCCAGATTCATCTGTTCTGGTTTCCTGATGATATGATCATGTTGGTAATTCACACTGCTTGAAAACAGCTTGCATCTGTTGAGTTTTCTTAAAATATTTCAGTTAATTTGTTCTTGTTGATATATTCTTAGTGTGTTATTTTCTGTGAGCTGCTGTAACAAGGCACCATAAGCTGGAGAAATGGATTTATCACATTGCTAGTGCTTGAAAATCTAAAACCAAGATGGCCATGAGGTAGATTCCTTTGAGGAATTTGGTAAATAGCATGCTACACATTTTTCTTCAGCTTCTGTGCCTACGGCAATGCTTCCCATCCATTGGCTGCAGGTCCATGTGATGATTTGAATAAGAATGGCCTCCATAGGCCATTTGAATGTTTAGTCATCAGGGAGTGGCACTAGAGAAGGACTAGGAGGTGTGGCCTTGTTGAAATAGGTGTGGCCTTGTTAGAGGAAATGTTTCATTGGGAAGGACTTCGGGGTTTCAAAAGCCCAAGCCACACCCAAAACCCTCCCTTCTTGCTGCATGCAAATAAGAATGTAGAATTCTACTTCTCTTGCACCGTGTTTCCTGCCATGATGATAATATACTAACCTCAGAAATTGTAAACAAGCCTCAATTAAATGCTTTCCTTTATAAGAGTTGTATGTTCATGATGTCTCTTGACAATAGAACACTAAGAAGTTGCTGTGACGGGCCTGACCATGCAGCTTGTTGGAGTATTTGGAAGATTTTGGGACTTTGGACTAGAAATGAAGTTGGATGCTCTAAGTGGGGCTTAACAGGCCATACCAGAGGGCCATGGAAGACAATGCTGCTGAGAGCAATGTGGATTATGATAGCAAGGTTCAAGACGTTTCAGAGGGGAAGAATATTAGTAAATAGCCTACTAGAGACCAGTCTCGTGATATTTTAGTGAAGAATGTGGCTGCTTTCTTCCCGTGTCCAAAAAAATATGCCTACGTTAAGTTGAAGAGTTTTGGATTAATGCACCATGTCTACCTGTTGCCTCCATGCTCCCTGTGATGACAATAGACTAAACCTCTGAAACTGTAAGCAAGCCCCAATTCAATACTTTCCTTTATAAGAGTGGTCTCATGGTATCTGCTCACAGCAATAGAAGACTGACTAAGAAAGTAACTTTCCTCTTTCTGTATCTTTATGTACTTCTCTACATCTAAAAACACCATTAACATTAGATGCAAGGAGCACCCCAGTACAGGATGACCCACCTTACATAATTACATTTACAACTAATCTTCTTCCAAATAAGATCACATCCTGAGGCTTTAGAGGTTAGAAATTTAACATATCTTCAGCTGGGTTTCTTTTCTTTTGTAAGAGGACATATTCTAAACCATAAAACTATAAGCATATGAGTATATATACCTAGTTATTAAAATTGAGATATGCACATACTTCAATATACCTATGAACCTTTTTTATATATCTATAATACACTAACCTACCAATATTTTGTTTTTATTATGTCATGTACATATTAAACACAAATGGAAAAAAGTGAAAAAGAACAATATTTGGCTCCCAGTAAAGCATCGTACTTCCTTGCTTTGAAGAACACTGCCCAAGTGAGTAAAGAAGATGAACTAAATTCTGTGAGGCAAGGAACAACAAAAGACATTCAAGAAAGAGGAACAGCATAACTGAACTTGAAAGAATGTCTGAAACAAAGCTGAAGTTTGTTGCACTAAGTTTAACTCACCATAATTTAAACAATTCAGCGCGTCATTGGAAGCAGAAATTTTGTTCTAAAGGAATTAGAGTCAAGGGCTTGACACCTCAGTGTTAAAGTGTGCCTAGCATTGACAAAAACTTGGTGTTATGGTCCATGTCCATATTCCCCTCACTCTGGAAGCAGAGGCATGATGTCCAGCTCAAGATCATCCTTAGGTATTCAACAAGTTAGAGCCAAGTGTAGAACACATAAGGCACATTCTACTCACTCCATTAGAATCCACAAAAAGGCATCTGTTCTTGTTCTACTTCTGTTTTCTTCATTTGCCTCCTTAACTGACTTTTTAATCAGAGTTGTTTAAGTATCATTAAAGAAAATATCTTAGTGTGGTGGCAAAAGACCTTGAAGATCTTGGTTGTACAAAGCCTAATAGACAGATAAAATGTTGTCTTTGTTCTGAGACTCAGTACTCTGGTTAAGAAATGGGTAGAGATACATGCATTGAGTAGTGATACCATCTTAAGGTTTCTATTTCTATGAAGAGACAACATGACCATAGAAACTCTTATAAAGGGAAACACTTAATTGGAGTGGTTTACAGTTTCAGAGGTTTAGTTATTATCATTATGACAGACCATGGAAGCATGCAGGCAAACATGGTACTTGAGAAGGAGCTGAGAGTTATATATCTTCATCTGCAGGCAACAGGAAGTGAATTGTGTCACTGAGCATGGCTTGAGCATAGGAGACCTCAAAGCTCATTTCCCCCACCACCACCACCACAGTGACACACCTCATCCAACAAGGCCACACCTTCACCAACAAAGCCACATTTCCTAATAGTGCCACTCCCTGTGGGGGTCATGTTTTTTTAAACAACCACAGATACCTTCCTCAGGGTTTCTGTAAAGCTAAACATGGCTCTAAAAACAGATAACCCTTTAAATGTGTCACACAAAAACCAACTGTGACTAGCTTCATGAAGTAATTAATACAGTGCATCTGTGGCTCACTAATCAATACTTGAGGTGAGACCACAGCCATTGTAAACCTCTCTAGTTCAATATCTATAAGACGGGGACAATAAAACTCACCCTGAATCTCTCAGAAGGATTTTGTTAGAATGTAATTGGAACACATGTAAAGACATATTTTATCAACAATAAAAAGAGACTTTAAAACTACAGTGTTTTTAACTCTTGGGTTGAGAATGTAAATGCGATTTTCTGATTAATTTGCTACAGAATAGCAAAACTATGCTTTAAGTCTAAGAGCTAGGAGGAGAAAGGTTAGCATCTCTCAATTGGCTATTGTGTTATCCCACATTTATCTTAGGAAGGGAGAGCAGAAGGCTTTGTGTCTGAGAGCGCTTTGGATGCTGAGGGACAAGACCACATTAAAGCAAAGCATCTGAGTGACACCCACACTCGGAAGCATCTGAATGACACCTACACCCTCAGGTTGTCATGGAAGCATCTGAGAGACACCTATACTCTCAGGTTGTCATGGAAGCATCTGAGTGACATCTACACTCTCACACTGTCATGGAAGCAGCTAGGAAACCAGAGAAAATTAGAAAGCCCAACTTTGTAATTAGTGCTCATTGTCTATGAACTTTGTTGTTTGAGATTCTCTTTCACTTCAAATCTTATTGATCCCACATGCTCTTTATACCTTTGGGGTTTAGAGTTTGCTTTAAGGTTTTGGAGTAAACAGATTCTGAAACAGACTGGCTTATCCCTAGAAATCACACTGAATAGACACTGTGGAGTGCAAAGGCCAGACCAGGTGGGAGTCTGAGAAGACACTGCCTATAGTATGCATACTCTATCATGGAGAAAGTTTATTATACATCTGGTTTGTTTGAAAGAGATCTGGAGCACTCATGAATGAAGCTTTGCATGAGCCTGGAAGGGGTTTTTTTTCAGAAGATGAACTGAAAGGAAAGTGACACCTTGAAAGTTGGTAGCATCAACCCCTGGCTGAGACCCTGGAATTGGGCAACAAGAGAAAGCCTACCAAGAGTTGGTGTTTTCTCCTCTCTGCCTTCAAATCTGTGGAGATGTGAGCAAGTAAGCTCTGGATCTTCATTCACACTGAGAACTGAGGCCACTGCTGTGACAGACAATGTCCTCTCATCCCATAACCCAAAGGAAACCCATCCTCCCTAAGCTGCTTCTTGTCATGTATTTGGTCACATAAATAACAAAAGAAACTAATGTGTCACCAATTGTTATCCACTGGCACACACAAGTCATATAAGTCAAATTTTCTCAAAATTCTCTACTCACCAATCCCCCCATAAATTTTTATATAACCCCCAGGAAGATAGGTATATAAAATAAATGAGTCAATCAAGCACTCATAATAAATCACAAAGAAATGTGTTATTTGCCTCAACTTGATATGCCATGCTTTGTTAGCTCCCATGGGAAGCCTACCCATTTCTGAATGGAAACAGAAGATGAGTGGATGGGGGGTGGGTAGATGGGAGATGAGGTGAGGGAACAGGGAGAGAGGAGGGAGGTGAAATTGTGGTCAGTATGTAAAATAAATGAAAAAATTTAATTAAAAATATTTTGAAAAGAGTTATATGTTCATTTATTTTGTGTACATTTGTATTACATAAGTATGAGTATGGACATCGATGACTTCTCAGAAATCCACCAAGTTCCACTTTGTTTTTGAGGCAAAAGGCCTATTGCTTCTGATGCTGCACTAAGTGCATGAAATTCTGAATGATTGACCTGTCTCTGTCCTCAGTCTCACCCTAGGAATTCTGGGATTACAGATGGGAACCTCAGCAACTGCCTGTCACATGGCTTCTGTGGATTTACTTTTATCAGGCTTACATGAGAACTACTTTTACCTGCTAAGTCATCTCCTCAACCCAAAAAGTGTATTTAACAACTATTGATTATACATATGATTCTGCTATTTCTTAAAGATGAAAGTAAATGTGCATACATTCAGTAAAACTTCATATAACCAACTGGCTGCATTGATTTGTATTGTGTGATGTAATGGTGGAGTGTTCAGAACCAGGGTTTTTTGTGAAGCTACACGATGCAGCATGAAATACACCAAGGTAGAAGCAACAATTTGGACTTGTTACACATTTTATTTTCAGTTCACACTTGGTCACTGAATGATCAGAAATGTCCGTGTGAGATCCCAACTCTCAGTTAAAGACACTGGCCTCTACACAGCAAGCAACTCCTGGAGTCTCTTCCTTGTACAAGTAGCAACCAATGGCCAGAAGTCCTGTTCCTCTTGTGCCGATTGCCTCTCCTCCATAACACCAACCTCTGCCTTCATCTCAAGAGGCATTTTGACTTCCCTCATCTTTTATCTTCTCTGGAATTACCTTCGCTTCCCTCTATCAACCCCCAGCTACATTTCTATAAGACTGCCTCCCAATGTTCAAACACTTTTGAAAGTGCACAAATAAATGACAAGAAGAAATTTAAGGCAGAATGGGTTTCCTTTGGCTTGTGGTGTAAGAGAATGCAATCTGTCATGATGGGAAAATCAAGGCAGTGGCCACAGCTGTCAGCATGGTATCAGGAGTCCAAGTCTACTTGCTCACCCCTTGGCAGGTCTAAAGCTGAGAGTAGAGAACACTGGCCCTCAGATGACTTTCTCCTGCCCTGCTTTTGATTCAGTCCAGGATCCCAATCCAGGGGTTGATGCCATCCACCTCCTCAGTTCAGCCTCTGACAGAAAGAAAATTCTAGCAAGTTTTCTTAAGCGATGCATGTATATATACACAACTTTAGACCAACCATCTTCTTCCAAATGCCATTTACTCTCCAGTATCTTTGTTTAGCAATAATAACTTAAGTTTGCCTCTGGATACAATGGTTGCTACATGTTCCTGTCTTAGCTCTGTGTTCTCTCCTGATGTGTCCCTTATATGTTTGCCTTCAAAAACCCATTCCGTCTCGCAGAAAGCAGGATAGAGGCAGCAAGGACAGCACCTGTTCAGTTGTGTTCAAAGAATGGACATTGAATGTAATAAAGAAGGAGTTCCAGTCTTATAGTCAAGTAGTGATCTATGTTTGAAGCAAAGCTGTCTCCTCCACATCTGAGATTCTATGTGCTTCTCAATAGAATAGATAAAGTACCTCAGGACTTTTATGAAGGACAGATTCTGTGAAATAAAGTACAAAACTCTAAGTCCCCTGGGAGTGTCAGTGAGTTGTTCCTACCCTTCCATCTGGCCTAGCCCTTAATACAGAAGAACAGGCAGTGGGCTTTTGTGATGAGAAAGATGAAGTCATCAAGGTCAAAGGCCTACAACACCAGCCAGACAAATGATCCACCACAAACATTATAAATATTATGTCTGTGCCACACTACTGTCCATGTAAACCAGCCACACTCATTTGGGGCAGAAGATTGCAACATCAGCTGTCTAACTACAAGGATAGAAATAAGGAGGAGGAAGGGGAGGAAAAAGGAACCTACCTTCAGAAATGCTTAGTCAAGTGCAATTAATTACACTTAAAAAACAAAATAAACAAAACAAAAAGCCAATGACCTCCTCCTGATCAAATCTATTCTTTTCCATTGGGGTGATCCATGTCTAAATGAGCTCTTTTAAGTCACCATGTTTATTGAATAAAAATATCCATGGCTAAAGCCAATAGTAGATGCCAAGGCAGTGCTTTCAATAATAAAACTTCACTAAAAACAAGCAAGAATTTGATCAGGAACACCGTTCCTCCTGATCAAACACACACGTGTGCACACATGCATGCTCGTGTGCACACATACACACATACACACACACACATGCACACACACACACACACACACACACACACACACACACACACACACACGTATGCATGGAAATCCATAATATATCATGTGGTGCTGTTTTCTTTCTATGTGTCATGTACACTAGGGAAAACCATCCAAAATAAAAGTCTGAGGCAAATAAGTAAAGCATACTGTGATGCTTCAGAAGCCAAGTCATCAAGCCTTACATAAATACAGCTTGGATTTTCTTTCACAAAGAAAAAAATCCAAATCTTATTCTTGTAGGAAGCATAAATGTATTGCTGGAAGTAATATCAATCTATTTAGCACCATCCCCCCAGGACTCACTGCAGCCTATTTTCTTAAGTGCTGTATTTTTTTAAAGCCCTGTTGCATACTTCCCTTTTAGACATACTGAACTGAACATTCTTAAGTCAAAGCATTTAGGGATGCATGGTCAGCTGAAGACATACCCCTAGAGAAAATGAGTCATTTATGTATCAGTCACCACTGCTGCATGAGTATGTAGGAAAGAAATTATTTACAAATCTGCTGTTCTTGGTTTAAAACTTCCCACGTTGTATTTACTGATAGATTGATTTTTTTTTTGCTCAGGTATGTTTACTCCTGATTGCCTATCTTCCAGGATAAAGGACCTCCCTGACTTTGGACTCAACTATCTGACTTGCTTTTGCACTGGAATGTGAGCAGATAGGATGAAACAAAGACCTAGGATGTACCTGCACAGGTGTGCTTGCCCTCCCACAAGTCCAACATAAAAATTCAAGGAATGGCCTCCCAAAGAAAGAACACGCAAGAGAACAGATGTGAATGTGATGTGTGATGAAGACCGAGTGTGAAGCTGAACCACACAGCCAAAATCAACCCAGACTAACACAACCCACAACTGTGCAGGCCAGAATAAAGACTGCTATTTAAGCCATGGCATGTGTAGTGTGGTATGTTACACAATATCTGACTGATCCAAAATGCAAAAAATAGTACAAAAACCCGTAGAGAAAAACTGCCTTAGAAATTAATATGGGGGTTGGTTCAGTTGTTAAGAGCATATTACATATTAATTTTGCAGAGGACCTGTGTTTAATTTCCAACACTCATATCAGGTGGCTTTCAAGTACCTGTGAGTCCAGTTTCAGGTGATCCAATGCCTTTAGCCTCTGTGGGTACCTACACTCAGATGCACATGTCCACATATTCACACACACATACACACAATTTAAAAATAATAATAGGAGCTAGAGAAAGGCTCAGATTCAGAGCACTGGCTGCTCTCCCAGAACCCACAATTCCCAGCACCCACATGGTGGCTCACAACTACACAGTTTCAGGATATCCAATGCCTTTCTCTATTCTCTTGCCCACAATGTATGTAAGTGACAGGCATACATATAGGCAAAACTCCCATACACATAAATCAAATTTTAAAATTTAAACAGTAACAATGATGACAAATATTTAGAAATCCATTTTCTATAGCCAGTAAAATAATATTTTTGAAGTAAGTTGCTAGGGTAAAAAGTCATGTAATGCTTCAAAATAGTCACACTGTGGTAACCAGAACTGAATCTACTGTTGTCCTATGTGAAAAAACCAAATAATAATTTATTTCAATAATTGTTTTAGCTGTACAAAAATTTGAAGATGAACGGAAAAACCTACTCCAGGTTTATGATATTAAAAATACCAATTTGTCTACTGGCTATAAATCAATAGTCATGTCTAGTCTCTACTTGGTACTCACCACATACATTAACCTATATTTCCTCAGAACACTACACTAAATTATTTGTGATTATTTGTGCCCATTTTAAAGATGTGAAAACTGAGGCTTGAAATGTTTAAGTAATGGCTCAAAATATCACACTGGGAAGAGATAAGACTGGGTTATATCCCACCTCCGTTTAATTCAACACTGAAACTTTCACTATTGCCTTTCAGGATTAAAGAACAAGTGTATAGAAAGATGCAGTGAGAACTGTTCCCCTTCCACAAAGAACAAATCACTGTGTGAATCACAAACATGTGGTTCTTCTGTCTCCTCACCTACTGAGAACCATGTCTTCTTCCCTCTGATGTAGAAATTCAATTCAATTAAACAAATATTTCTTTGGACTCAGGCTCAGGCTGAGGATCACAGTGTGAATGTAAAACACACCTCCTTCTTCCTAGAAACATTATGTCTAGGAAACAATCTCTGTTGAAAGGCTCCTAACTGAGAGTCCAGGGTGAGCTCTGTCTTGTTTAATGCAGGGTGACCAGATGTTCAGACTAACAATAGCTGGGGTGGGGAAGAGGGTGAGGATTGGGAAGTAAGTTACATTGACTCACTGAGAATGCTCTCTTCATCCTGAAGGCAGCCAGCAGCCAAGAGAGAAGACAATAATGCATGACAGAAGAGGAGGCTCTCTCTCTTTCTCTCTCTTTTTCTCTCCGTGTGTGTGTGTGTGTGTGTGTGTGTGTGTGTGTGTGTGTGCTGGTTAGAGCAAAAGATGGAGGACAGTGGCCATACCAAATACTATGTGATTGCTCATGTGTAAAGCCAGTGGGACTGCTGGCCAGCAGGAGTGAACTAGATGCACCAGCCCAACAAAACGTTCAGCAGAAGGGTTGGTAATGGTTCTGCAGGGGGTTGTAAGACATTTCCCTGGAGGAAGAATTTGTTTAATCTATTGAATTTGCCCAGGTAAACAGAATTGTAATACAGTGTTGTTATGATTCTATTGTCCAAATGGGTTCAATTTTCATCAGTCCCTGGTCTTTAGAAGTTCAGGTGTGAGACTTTCTTCTCTACCCCCACTTTCTGATCTACAGGCAAAAGGCAGATTTATATGAGATGTCTGTCCTCCACCCTGACATCTGATCCAAAGAGGAAGGACAGGGTGCTTCTTGATGCATTTCAGAAGTGGGATGCTTGATGTCTAAAGAGATTTATCATGATGAGAAAGTTTGCATTCCATGTTTCTGGACCGATTAAAGTACACTACTCTAGTACTGGGTTTTTAGTAAGCAGTTATCAGTAAATTATACAGTCCCACACAGAACTCCTAAGGATAGTTTAAAAATTATGCATATCATTAAATGCTGTATATATCTTTACTGAAAAGTAAGTATACTAGAATTCATTTTATGCCTAATTTGAATTCTGATTCCAAATCTGACACCATCCCACCAGTGTCATTTGTGACCTTATGTAAGTGACTTAACTGCTGTGAACCTTATCTGGTTTCCCTATGAAAATGTAATTACTGCAAAAAGCCAAAAGTTAGAAACTAGGAACATGGATACCTTTGCAAGAAAGAGGAGAAACAATGATATTGTCACTGACTATATTTAAAATTGTGTCACTGATCCCATTTTGTAATCATCACATGGCATACATTTCAAAAATGTCTGGCTTAAAATATAAAATTTAGAGGGAAATGCATTTAACTACATCTTTTTTTTCAAAACTCTTAGCTAACTTTATCCTGTGTGCAGTACTTTGTTCACAGTCCCACTCCTTCTGCCATCCAGGCTTCTTGGAGTCTTGCAAGGGCCACAGAACTCTATATCTGATTTGCTCAGATTTAGGACCTCATCTAAAGTGGACTTCAACTTCAAATTTTGAAAGAGAAATGGGATGTAATGATGACTTCTAAAATCTTAGAAACTTGTAACCTCTGAGTTACATGAGCAGACCTATGTAATACTTATCAGTAGCTCACGATGATCAAGGATGACTGTTCATGATGGTTCATGAGTGACCAGGCTACCCATACTCATGGACACAAGCTGTCTTTGAACTGAGTCATTACCACCCTCCCTTTTACAAACCTTACCTTACAGTACGTGCATTAGCTTGGCTGAGAAAACCTCAGACAACATGGAAGCCTAATAGTTAAAGACTCACTGTTATTTTCTCGTGGTAGATAGGAGAAAACAGTTGTTGTTGTTGTTGTTGTTGTTGTTGTTGTTTAAACTGTTTTCTCTGGAAGCTGGACTGTTTTCAACCTTACTACCCAGCACACACCTGTTCAGTTGAGGTGATGGTTATTTTCCTACTTCCGCATCCTCTCTTTCTTTGAGACCATCAGCCTAACTTCCTGCTGGGATCCTGTACAGTATCCTTAGGACCATTGCACAAGAGGCCCTGGTCTCCAACTAAGTTACTCATACTTTTGTTGATTTGTATTTCACCAATATTTTACTACAATGTACAAAATTCCTATGAATAGCTTTGTTGGGCTTCAGTTAGTCAGAAAAAGCTGATATGCCTTGCGATCTTATGATGTAGAAAAATCCCATGCATTATTGCTTACGGGTATGATACAGCACTCATTAGCTACAGATTATAAAAATGACAGGATTTTAAGGAAATCTCAAGGGCACTCTGGCACACTGTTGTGCCGTAACAAAAAGAAGGTTTGGCACTCTTCTTGGTTATTGCACATCTGTGATTTTCCAGTTTTGAACTTGATGGCAAAAACTATAATCGACTATTTCTTCTTCTTCTTCTTCTTCTTCTTCTTCTTCTTCTTCTTCTTCTTCTTCTTCTTCTTCTTCTTCTTCTTCTTCTTCTTCTTATTCTTCTTCTTCTTATTCTTCTTCTTCCTCCTCCTCCTCCTCCTCCTCTCCTTCTCCTTCTCCTTCTCCTTCTCCTTCTGCTGCTGTTTCTGCTTCGTCTCATTTTCTTCTCCCTCCTTCTAACGAAAACCTATCTTGCTAGTTAGAAAAGTGAGCCAGGGTCCCCTGGATGGCTCAACAGGTTACAGAATTTGTTGCAAAAGCCTGACAACCTAAGTTTCAAGAACCCACGAAAGGTTGAAGGAAAGAGCTGACTCCCAAAAGTCATTCTCTAGTTTCCCCATGCTTACCTTGTGCTGCAAGCATCTGCACTCATGCACACACAGTAATTATGAATAAAATAAAAAACCAGAGAGGCACATTTATGATAAATATTTATGAAGATATTGAAACTCATTAGCAGTCATATATATATATATATGACATATGACATATATATATGTCTTACATATATATATATATATATATATATATATATATATATATATGTAAGTCGGGACCATGAGATACCACCTATGAACTAAGTCAGCAAAACTCTTATATCTGATATCAAATATTAGAAGACATGGACCTATGGGGGCTTTTATTTTGATGCACAGATGTAAGAAAGCAAACTGGAAACTGCTACAACTACTTTGAAGAAAAAGTGGCATTGTGTTGTAAAGGAGAATATTCATAAGACCTGAAGCCTAGGGACACCAGAGACACTCTCCTTAAGTGTTCCAGGATACATGAATAAGAATTTTCATAGCAATTTTATTCACAGCAGCAAGTACTGGGAAACATTTCAAATGTACATCAAAAGGATAATGGATAAACAAGCTGTAATTTAGTCACATAATGGAAAATTACAAAGCCAGAAAAATAAATGGCCTAGAACCTCACAGACAGCATGGATGAAACCCACCATGCTGAATGAAATGGCAAATCCCAACAGACAATGCAACAATGCAAGACACATAATAATATATATATATACATATATATATCAAAAATCAATCAAAATTTAGCAATACGCTCTATGTATATATGAATTCAGTAAAACAATCTATATGAAATTCATTTTCTTTGTTTTTTGTTTTTTGAGACAGGGTTTCTCTGTATGGCTTTGGAGCCTGTCCTGGAACTAGCTCTTGTAGACCAGGCTGGTCTTGAACTCACAGAGATCCACCTGCCTCCCAAGTGCTGGGATTAAAGGCATGCGCCACCACTGCCCGGCATGAAATTCATTCTTGGGCTAGGAGAAAGCAGAGAGATGGGGTGTGGTCTACAGAAACAATTACAATTACATCTGTATATTGAAATTTTGAGTGGCCACCTGAATTTATAGTTTATAACTGTCTATAACATTTACTTCATTGCTTATATGTATACTACATGTATCCTCACATTGAAGAATATAATTTCACCCAAAAAATATAAGGAAAAAAAAACATTGCACACATCTCTCAAGAAACTGTGGATATTTGGAGGTATTATGCTGCCCATTTCCCAACAACATTTCTTCTGACTTTTATGCATTTTTTTAAATTTCTCCCACGTTATGTTTTTCCTGAGCTGCTTCTCGTTTTGGGAGCACACATTAGTTCCCATAAATGAAGGGAAGAAGAATGAGGGGGAACTGATATCTCAGGGCTTTGATGGGCACATGTGTTTAACATACATGTTTTCTTCATGACAAAAGAAGCCATTGCTATCAAGATCACAAAGAGAATGTATCTTCTCCCTTCCCAATCTCCCATCTCCACACAAGAACAATACTGTGGGGGCACTTAAATGGTCAGAACTCCATGCTTTGAAGAAATGCAGCCATATTTTATCATCATCACGTGGAGTGTCCTCTAGGCAGAGAACATTGCTTTGTTCTGTGCAGGCAACAAACAATATTGTAGAATTCCTGAAGCTTCTCTCCTTCAACAGCTGCCTTCTTAATGCTCAGGGAAGGTCTCATCCTAACAGCTGGCTTTGAGAAGACACCCTTGCTCATTAAGCAGAGGAAAGAAGAAAGAGTCTGTCTACAGCCACTTTAGCTAGAATTGCTCAAATGCATGCATGGTCATCAAGGGTGTGGGACGAGCCTTGGTCTCTCCAAGTTTAAAAAGAGGTGACAAACTGTTAACAAGTATTATGCCTGGGATTCAAAATCAGCCTGGGAGCCGATTAAGTGATCTGCAATACACAAACATGTGTTTTGCTGGCTAAATCTTTGCCTCGGCTACTCTTCCACTCCTAGCAACTGTACCTCTTGCAATACAAACACGGACTGAAGCACTAATCCATATTTATATTGTCCTGCTATGTTATGCTGAAAGCAACCTAATTTGCTAATAGCTTGTTATTCTCTAGCTGCATTTCCCTTAGGCCTAAGACCACTCAAGTCCTCCTTAGGCAGCTTTGCCAAGGAAAGCTGATTGAGAGCTGGACCATCTTTAATACATTCCGTTCCTAAAGTAGTCCCTCAAGTGCTTTCTTTCTTAGTAATAAAGTAAATAAAGAACACGAACAAAGTGTGCAGACAGTACAGGGTGCGTGTGGCACCTAAAAGGCATGTAAAGACTTGACTCAAACAGCATGCCACAGACTCACTGCATTGCTTTGGGAAATAATTGGTTATTTCTTCGGGGAATTTACTTTCACTGTGGAGAATATTTTAAAATAGTGCTGTCTCAGAAATAGTGAATTAGTCAGAAAAGAACAGGGTGTGCTGCAGTAACAAGAAGCTCTGTGTCCTAGTGACCTAATGCATCAAAGTTCTTTCCTGCTCTAACTATATAATCTGCTGTGCTGGGTTAAAGACTCCCTTCCACACCACTCTGCTCTCTCTGCAACCCAGAGTGATGGTTAAGTTTGACTGTCAACTTGATTATATCAAGAAACAAGAGCACAGGGACACTTCGAGTGTGCCTACTTACTTTTCTTGTTTCTCTAACAAAATATCTGACATAAGCAACGTAAGAAAGAAAAGGTTAATCTTGGCCCATAATTTGAGGATCAAATGATAAAAAAAAGGCATGATGGCAAGAGAGTGGTTGGTCAAACTGCTGTGCCTGCAGTTTGGAATTAGGGAGCGATTATTGCTGGTGCTGGGCTCATTCCAGCACATTCAAAGGAGGCAGATCTTCCTGCTCATTTAGACATTTCTAGCAACACCCTCATGGATACATGTAGAGGTTGTTTTCCTGGAGATTATAAATCTCATCAAGTTGACAATGAAGATTAATCATTACAGGAAGGAAGACATGTCCTGAGGAGATAGACCCATCCCATGCCTGAAATCCTAGGGAAAACCAGTTAAGGAATGATGTTCTCTCTCTGCTTCCAGAATGTTTCCATCATCACAACTGCAGCTGGATCCCTCTGTCATGCCTTCCATCTTGTGGTGGACTGTGCATCCTTTAACTATAAGCCACGGTTAGCCTTTTTTCTCTGAAGTGGCTCCTTCTCAGGTTTTCTCTCATAGTAAGGAGAATAGTAAGTAATGCAGCCAAATTTTAGAACCTAAAAGTACTCAACACCACTCTGCTACATCTTTAAAAAGTGTCATTATGGACATGCACAGGTAGACTTTTAAAACTGACAACCATTACCACTAACCATTGAACTCATGAGGTTCAGTCAACCTGGACTAGATATCAAGGTTTTGTCTCAAAATCAAAAACAAAATAAAACAAGACAAACAAAAACACTAACAACCAGAAATGGTGATAAAGACTTCCTTTCTCTGGACCTGCAAGCAGGTAAACCCACTATGGAAATCAATATGGATGTTCCCTAGAAGCTATTCTTGAACATTCTGGTTGGATTTAAGGCCTACTTCATGGAAGGTGACTCGTGTCTAGTACTGTAAATATTGCCATATTCTACTGCAAAAATACCTGCTCATCCATGTTCATCATTGCTTTGTTTATAATAGCCAGCAAATAGAAGCAGTCTAGATGTCCATCAACTGATGAATGGATATTGAAAATGTGGTCATATGCACAATGGAATTTTACTCATTTGTGGGAAGAAAATGAAACTGTGAATTTTGCAGGCAAATAGATGGAATTGAAAAACAAAGTAATTCTGAATGAAGTAACCCAGACCCAGAAAGACAACCTCGCCCCCATGTATCCCTTGAATATGTGAATTTTAGTTTCATATCCTTACATTTGAGTATTTACCTAGGAGTGCTTATAGAATCAAGGAAACTGAAAGGCATTGGGGGGGTGAGAAAGATGTCAAGTAAGAAGGATATTTGAGCATAGGCAATGTGAAGGAAGAAATGGAAATAATGGGAGGGGCTTAAAGCAAGGAATGAGATGAGAGAGTAAAGCAGAGAGGAGGGACCTTTGAAAAAGACATTCATTCAGAAACTTACTATTGTAGAAACAATACATACATATATATATGCACTTACATATGCATGTGCATGTATGTGTGTGTGAGTGCACTACGTGCATGCATACATATGTGTGGGTACATACATGTATGAGTGTGTGCATGTGTATATGAGAGAGAGAGAGAGAGAGAGAGAGAGAGAGAGAGAGAGACTTTAAGTGGAGATACACTATATGAGGGATAGTGCTCTTTCAAGGAGCCGTAAGGTGACAAATAAAATGCCCAGTGTCAGGTGTAAGGTACCTCTTCTCGAATTGTTGGTCAGGGGACTTCCAAGAATCCCCAAGACAATCTTTCCTATTCAATTTGTCTTGGTTATCCACCAGAACTTGATTAAGATCCTATTGTTGAAGGCATCACATGCTTTAGAAACATGAAGATCTCAAGCTGATAATGACCTCAAAGTACTTGCTGGCTGGTTTTCATAATACTATAAGGTAATATGCAGGCTGATGGGGTAAGGGGAGGTTGTCAACAGCCTTCTCCAGCTCTAGGCCCTGCAAGCTAAAATACCAATCAGACTGACAAGATACACCCGTGGGTTCAATGGTGGCATGAATGGTATAAGCATAAACAATCACATTTTGGTTGGATTTAAGGCCTACTTCATGGGAGAAAACTCATGTCTAGTACGTAAATATTGCTGAGAATCTATGCCTTGGAAACTCATGGGCCAAACCGGTGAACCTACTACCTACTGTTTTGCTAATGAAAATAGTATCAAACTGCCTTCTCAATACGTATCTTTCTACATAAAGATTAATGCAACTCTCAGACCTCATCAGAGAAGCTTCATTTTGCAGTGGGTGGTACTTAATACAGTGACTCACAATTGGTCAAAGTATAGAAAATATGTGTCTGTGGAGCAGTCAGCCATAAATGGGATGTCCAAATCATACATACAAGTTCTAAAGCAGAGGAAATATTGTAGAAGGTGTGATGGAGAAATTGTAATGGCCAAATCCTGGAAGTAGTGTCTCCTGGACATGGCAGGACTGCTGTACTCACAGACTGATGATGCTGTGGTTGTCAAACTAGTCAGCAGTCAAGCATGGATGTGAGAGGGACACATGAACCCCCACCCCAACCTAAGGAGTTATTAACAGTTAATGGCTGTTAATGGGGAGATAGTTTTCTTTGGAGGTATAGGTCCTGGTAGGTTGACCACACTCCAGCAGATAATCCCATGCCTGCACACACATGAGTTATACTAAGAGGAATCAGTTATGTTATGAAAATTTTAAAAAAGGACATGAAGTTGAAATGGCAATGTGTGGGAAATCTGGGAGGTTTGGAAAGAGGAGTTGGGGATGATATGATCAAAATACATTTATCCATGTATGAAATTCTCAAATAATAAATTTAAAATATTATGTATATTCTAACAAGACTTCCTTGTATATTTCACTAGTCAGAAAAACAGATATCCATAACATAAAGGAGGCAGAGAAACACCCTACCAACAGCCTAGAAGTAGGAAAAAGAAATGTTCCGTGGATGACAGATGTTGAAATAGATCTTCTAAAGAATTCTCAGATTTGCAATTCTTTCCAGATTAAGGGGAGGCACAACTTTTCAAACAGGTTGGATTTTAATGCCTGCTAAAGTATGAGTTTGATCCCGAAGAAAAACTATAGAGCCCATGGAGGAACTTGTCAGTTATAAGGAGCTTCAAAGTTGCTCTATGAATGGGTGCCTTGTACATACCTTTTAACCACGTTTTCAAAATGCTACAAGCCCAATAAGCCTGCTAATTTTCCAGTTCTGCTCGTAGAAGTGAGCATTTTCAAATGAAATCTTTTCTTTTATGTTAATATACACCAAAGTATCCTGAGCTATGATTATGGAGCAAAATTATTCATTATTTTTAAGGAGCCCAGAAAGAAAATGTTCTAAGTGGAAACTTTAAAAGATGAGTACAGAAAGCCAAGAGCCGTAAATGTTCTCTGTGTAACGCCTGAACTTTCCATTTTTACTAAATTACATCTAATGTAAGCACATTGGCCTTTTCCTTCCTTCCTCATACTGTAATACTCCAATCAAAGCATTTCAACATAAACTAAATCTTGATCCAATACTATTATCTCAATGAGGAGTCCATTTTTAGAGCAACGTACGCTTTAATGAGACATGTGCACAATGAATATGAGTGCTGGTATGCCTGAAATGCTTTTCCCCAGAAAGAGAAGTTAGATATATGACTCCATCAGCACCTTCACAATCCACTTACCGGGGAACCAGGGCTAATAGCTGGGAGCTTGCTGGTAGTAGCTGGTAGAATTTCCTCCTTTCCTTCTTTGTCTTATACAACATTTGATTTTCCAGGGGAGGTGTATAACCTCACCTTAGCATCAAAAGTAGGTAAAAGGAAAGTAATAGGCTCAGCAAAATGAAAGCTCCTTCCACCATTAAAGCCAAGGCAGAGATATGGAAGCCTTTTACATTAGGGACTAAGTGCTGGATTTGGGGCTTTGCAGGCTGTAATGGATGTTTGCTGAAACTGTTTGATTCTGCCACTGTAACATGAAATAAGCCATCAACTCTAGCAAATAAATAGGCATGACTGTGTTTCAATAAACTTTATTTATAAAGGCCAGACACTGCCTGTATATGGTCTAGGGCTTAGTTTGCTCATTCCAACTCTAAGAAGTACAGCTTAGACCCTGACCATGCTTGGCCTGTTTTCTCATATCATTAACCTTTTCCTTTTTTGTTTGATCATACCTTCATTTTTCCCTTCAAATATTTCTGTGCTTTCAAGCCCATGATTGCTGTTGAGTCTTGTGGCAAAATATTAAGGAAGAAAAGTTTTGCCCTTTATTGTCCAGAAATGGGTGTGAGATTACATGGGAACCCTATTGCTCAGCATCACTTATTTGCCAAAATTGCTCCTGGCTGCTTGTGAAGGCAATACAAAAGGAAGTAACAGTCAGCTAGCACTTTCTCTTTTGTCGGTGCCATGCTAAGAAGTTGCTTTGTACTTCTTTTGGAGAAAACAATAACCAGCGACTCCCTGTGTCACCCTAAGTTGAAAGAGGAACCCAGATGGCCCAGGGCTGAAAGCAAGAGGAAGGCTGGAGACTGGGGCCAGCAAGATACCTTGGTGGGTAAAGGTATTTGTTGTCAAGCCTAATGACCTGAGTTTGATCCCCAGGATATACACCTGACTACTGCAAGTTGCCCTCTGAGTTCCACTTGCAAGCTGAAGTGCATGGGTCCCACCACACACAAATAATGAACAGCTTTTAAAAGGTTCTGTATACTGATTAGAACTCCCATGCCACAACCTGCACAGCTTTGGGATTGACCTGACTGGGGGGACAGGAAATGAAGAAATGCCAGACACACATACAGAAAAGCTTGAATCAGGTGGGTCATGCACTCCTATGGAGATGCAATTGCAGCCAGGAAACTCAGCACCTTTACCATATGCAGCTGATGGGGGTGCATTTTACATAGCTAATGAGGGGTGGGTACATTTTATACAGCTGATGAGGAGGGGATGCATTTTATACAGCTGAGGAGGAAGGGGGTTAGCTGATCTTGTGGGTAGGCATCTCTCCAGCAGAGCAGTCTTGGGCTTCAGTCATTTAGGAGGAGAAAGCTGTGACAGATACTTTCTACACACACGATCAACGCACATACATGAACCAGAGCAAGGCCTTGACATTCCTCTGAGCCTGACCTAGGAAAGGTCTTGCCAATCCCCTGGGTCTGGGGTCCTTGACATGGCCATGATCATGTCAAAAAGACACGTGTCCTCAGGACTTCATCTGTTCCCCACACTCCCATGATCCTGGGCTATCCATACTCTCCTTAACAGCCATTTATCACACACCCTGCTAGCTCATCCAGCATCCTCTCAATATCAGGTAAAAGCTGTGAAATACATTACTATGGCTGATCCTTAGCTCTGCAAACTCAAATATAACCAGACAGCATCTGAGAACTCTAAATAAGAAACAGGTACCTTTTCTGTCAAAGGTAGCTAGCCCTCCAAGGGTCAATATTCTGTAAGCCCTCCCCACTTGTGATTCACTGTTTACCCAGCACACATTCTTCCCCTTCTACCATTTAGCTACTTTAATCAGATTCTGATGTTGAGCTCCTACTAATAGAGTGAGACACAGTCACTCCCTGCATTAGAATAAAGACTAAGTGAAATTCCTGTCCTGGTGCCTGGTGTGCCTGCTTGTAAGGTTTGGGTTCTGACATACTCTTTTTCTTTTCTTTTTTTTTTTTTAAGGATTTCTATACAATGTACTTTGGTCATATTCTTTCTCCACCTCCAACTTTTCCCAGGTCCTCTCCTCTACCTCCATACCCACCCACTCAACTTCATGTTCTCTCTCTCTCTCTCTCTCTCTCTCTCTCTCTCTCTCTCTCTCTCTCTCTCTCTCTCTAAAATCAGAAAAGGGAAAATCACAATCAAAAAGTGAACACCAAAACAGACTTAAAAAGAAGAAAAAATGAAAATAAACCCACAGTATTTGTGTGGATAATATATGTCCCACCAAGGCTCTCTGAATCCCTGCTCTGAAAGGCTTTAGTAGTGCTTTGATCTACAGGTCTTTGGGGCATGGGGGGGGCGGGGATTGTGAATGTGGCAGTGGTCTAGTCAAAGAGGCATGGTTGCTAGATCTTCCCCAAACCCTATATCCAAACTAGCACAGCAATTAGAGCAGAAACAAAACCTCAAGGGACAACATTAATAAGACAAGTAGACAACAAAGTACGCACACAAATCGCCAAATATGATCAGGTGGGGCCAGACCACCAACATCCTGTAGGTGACCACACTGTCTTACCTGCAAAGGTAAAGGCAGTATGAAACAACACAGTGAGGAGAAGCCGAAACAGTGGCCTCTCTGTGACTAGTGGTTACTAGATGTTCATTAGAAGGTTCACTCAGAGGAGGACTGTAAGAAAAGCAGCTGAGGCAAGGAGGGGCCTGGTTCCTATCAACAGCATGTAACGTCAAGAGATTTTCAAGATGAATAGAAGCCAACTCAGAAATGAGTGACAAAACTCAAGAAAGAATTAGACATTTTTTTAATTATGAAAAGTGAACTCTACTCAAGTACAGATAATTGTGAAATGGAGCATAAATACAGGGGGAAAAAAACAACTCTGAAATCTTTTACAAACCAGAACAAGTCATCTCATAATGACTCAAGGATATAACCAAAAGAGACAAACACTGGCCAAAGATACAACCAGTGTCCAGGCATTGCAGGGAATGCACTTCCATGGGAGAATCCATAAGCTATTGCACCCCCAAATCATCTCACGTTAGAAAATGTCATGGAGCTTTAATCACTTTTCTTCTGTGAAACTCCTCAGGGGTGGAACTCAAATGTGTGGCAAATGTGTAAAGGGAGCATATACCAAATGGCATCACTTCTAAGACCCATGTTTGCTTTTCACATTTCAACATATGCAAATTTAAACTGTCTCTGACAGCCAATAGCATGTCACAGCTTAATTGAGTAGCATCTTTGCTTTCCTTACCAATCCATAAAAACATACCTCATCTTCAGTTAGAGTCCCAAGATTTTGGGAAATGCACACACCCCTGGCTGCCGAGTATCCCGTGGTTAACAGCTCTCTATACTAGGTTCTAAAGAGCACCGTTCACGAAATGTTTTATTTCAATAAATGTAGCAGTGTGTGTGTTTTGCCTTCAATATCTCCCAGAACTCCTATAACATACATATTTTTCACTGTTCCACCATAGAAGTGAACTCTCACCTGCCCTGTAGCTTGCTGATACCTGTAACTTACATTTTTATTGACATGTTTACATGTTCGCTTGTTTAGAAAGTGAAATCAATAATAAGCAAAATTCACTTCATATAAACTAAAAAGAAACAGGATCCTTGTATTTTGTTGGACCTCAAATCCCCTTCGGTCAATTTTATTCCTCAAATCTAGAGAATAATTGCCCCAGAGAATAATAGTACTTACTCTGAATTTCCATGCAAATATAAAAATGTATCTTCTACATCCGAAGGGCAAGGCATGCTGCTAGAAAGTTCTGTTGTTATTTACCTAGCACAGTCCTCTTGCACTGCTCATCCCATTGTGGGCAATGGTCACACGCTGCAGTGTTTTTAACTTAACTCCTTAACTCTTAAGGATGGTAATGATTTACAGGGTAACTGAGTGGTCTGAGTAGACATTTCCCTTTAAATTTCACATTGAAAATATTCAGGCATTGCTGTCCTTCCTTCCAAGGTTCCTGTCAGCCTGATGCCACTCTAGGATCTAAGAAACTGTGGCTAATGAGTTTGTAAATGTCAGCAACTTGGTGGGGCTGGGGAACACCCATCATTGTGGAAAACATATTAAGTCAAGATTTAATGAATTCAGAATGAAAGGAAGAAGGTATTTTCAAGTAACAGCTCAATAAGCAGATACAAAACCAAGGTCAGAAAATCCAAAACAGCAATTTCTAGTACACAGGCTATAGATATGAAAAAGAAAGACAGTTTTTCTTTTTTTTAATTACAAACTACAGAGCAAGTTTATCTCCACTTCTTCTTCTTCACCTTCTTGTGATGAGGCAGGTAGGGTGCCAAGGATGGGAATTCTGGTCTCTTTGATGAGGATTCTGCTAGGCTCTGGTCCCAGAACACTCTGCAGGCAGGACAGGCTGCAGGTCTAAGGTTTTGTAGCTGGGATGGTGTCCCAATCCCTCCACTTGGCCTTGATTGGTTATGGAAGAAGTCTGGGTCAGACTCCATCCCCCACTACTAGGAGTCTTCGGCAGGCAGTATCTATGCACTAGACTTCCACCTCACCCCCAAATGCCCCCCAAATGCCTCTCATTTCTCCAGTGTTTTCTCCTCCATCCCACACTTGATCACTCCTGTTCCCAACACTACCTACCCTGAGTCCACCCTTGAAATCTATTCTATTTCCCATTCACTGGTAGATCCCTACATCCCCCTTAAGTCCTCCTATCTAATTAGCCTCTCTGAGTCTGTGGACCATAGCATTAATACCCTTTACTTTACAACTAATGTCCACTTATGAGCGAGTACATGCCATGTTTGTCTTTCTGGGTCTGGGTTATCTCACTAAGGATGATTTTCTTCAAGTTCCATCCATTTGCCTGCAAATTTCATTGCCATTTGTTTAACAACTGAGTGATACCTCATTGTGTGAATGCATCACATTTTCTTCATCCATTCTTTGGTTGAGGGACATCTAGGTTGTTTCCATTTTCTAGCTATTATGAATAATGCTGCTATAAATATAGTTGAGCAAGTGTCCTTGTGATAGGATTGTGTATCCTTTGGGTTTATGCCCAGGAGTGGTATAGCTGGGTTTTGAGGTAGATTGATTCCCAACTTTCTGAGAAACCATCATATTGATTTCCAAAGTGGCTGTGCAAGTTTACACTGCCACCAATAGTGGAGGAGTGTGTTTCCCTTGCTCCACACACACCCTCTCCAGCATAAGTTGTCACTTGTGGTTTTTATCTTAGCCATTCTAAGAGGCATAAGATGGCATCTGAAAGTCATTTTTATTTGTATTTCCCTGATGGCTAAGGGTATTGAACATTTCTTTAGGTGTTTCTCAGCCATTTGAGTTTCCTCTGTTGAAAATTCTGTTTAGATATACCCTGTTTTTAATTTGATTATTTAGTTTGTTGATATCTCATTTCTTGAGTTCTTTATATATTTTGGATATTAACCCTTTATCAGATATTCAGTTGCTAAAAATGTTTTCCTACTTTGTGGGCTTCCATTTTGTCCTATCGACTGTATCCTTTGCCTTAGCAGAACCCTCATCAAAGAGACCAGAGAGACTTCATTGAGCAACTGATGGGGGCAGATGCAGAGTACCATGGTCAAGCTAATATTAGGCAGGGCTCAGGGAGTCCTGTGGAGAAGAGGGAGGAAGGATGGTGGAACCAGGGGGGTCTGGAACACCAGGAGATCACAGCCCACAAAATTAATTGACTGGGACTCATGGGGGCTCTAAGGGATCAGGGAGCCTGTAGGTGTCTGACCTAGGTCCTCTGCATATATGTCATGGCTGAGTGGCTTGTTGTTCATGGGTGATTCCTGGCAGTGGGGGTAGGGGTTGTTGCTGACTCCTTTGCTTGCTTATGTGTCCCTTTTTCCCTTACTGGGTTGCCTAGCAAGCAGTGACAGTATGTACCTAGTCTTATTGTATGATATTACCCTGCATTTGGTTGATGTCCTGGGAGGCCTGTTCTTTTCTGATGGGAGACAGAAGGGTGTCAATCTGGGGGAAGGACTTGGAGGGGAGAGCTGCTGTCCAGATGCAATATATGAGAGGAGAAAAGAAAAGGAATGGTTTTTTGTGAAAACAATCAAAGCCTTTTAGTTGTGTATGTATGTATCACAAATTTACATGTACTAAAGACCCAGGGGCACTAGTTTGGTCAGCACATACACTCAGGTCTCCCTAGAACTACTCCCTGCCCAGAACACTGGGACAAGACTTCTATATTTTTTTTCTATTATTTATGGAGCTCTCTAGATTTTTTACGAACATAGGAAAATTGGTGATATCAGGTTCACAAATTCCCAAATAGATAATTTTATCTACCAAAAAGAAGCTTAAAATTTCTGTATTTTCTGGCTTTGCATATTGGTTTCTATGAATAATCTTTAGTTTTTGCCGAGTTGATATTATATATGTAATATATAATATAATATAATATAATATAATATATATGACTTCAGAAAAAATATCAGAACAGAAATACATCAGAAAATACAGCCATATAAATGAAAACAAATGAACATCATGTTGAAAGAAAAGCATATACTTCTATGTTGAAAATGTCATTAAAAACACAAAATGGAGTTTTTCAAGTAACTGTGCATTGTGAACATTCACAAGACTCTTCTCACAGCCAAGAATTGCTGGGGGGAGGGCTTGTTTTGTTTTCTGTTTTTTTTTTTTTTTTTTTTTTTTTTTGAGTACAGAATCTCATGATACTGAAGCAATTTTCCCTTTACAGAGTAGAATTAGTTATCTATCCTTCTCCTCCCTCCCTACATTAGCCACTTCCCGAGTGGCTGTGCACAAGAACCATTTATATTTACATTAAAAATGATTTGGCCTGTGTACACTGCATTGTTTGACAGGAGAGATGGATGTTCACTTATAATTAAGTTTCAGCATAAATGACATCATTCAGGAGGATAAGCAATGCCTTATTCCCTCGATGCTGGTTTGCTCATATAGTATTATGGGTTACATGCAGACTCCTGGGACTTCCTGGGCTTTCTCCTCCACAGACAATCCTGTAGCAACTCCCCTAGAGAGCCTGAAGGAAGTGTTTCTCTCATTCATCAGGTATCTCTTGATTCTTTGCTTTCCCACATGGCAGAGATGGAGGCAAGTTCAACAGGAAATAAGGTGGGGACAACAGTCCTAGAGGCATCCCCTGGAAGTGTATTGAAATGCAGGATTTCATAGTCACTCAGAACTGAGGAGTTAAAAATGCTTATTTTTCTACATAAGGCAATTTGGGAAAGCCTAGGATACTTCATACTTTGTGAAATGGCCAGACTTGTGGGTGAGACGCATTGCTTGGGGGTTTCCTGCTTAGACAATAGGCTCTGCAGGTCAGACTTTCCAACTCTCATGCATTCTTCACTCTTCCTGTTGCAGTCAGATGGCGACATTGTTATTTTGTTTGATGTAATGCTCATGGTGTAACTCCCATATATGAAACCCAGTCATCCAAGACAAGTTACAGAGTAACTGCACCATTATCAACCATCCCAACTGGATTATGTGTCTGTGGTACTAAGAACTGAATTCGGGAATGTCTACATGTGACACAACTATCCCACCACTGAGCTGCATCCCCCAGTCTTCCTTTTATCAATTTGTTAATTTATTTTGAGATAGTGTCTCATTAAGTATATGGACTGGCCTTGAAGTCACTCTGTAGCCCAGACAGGCGTTGAACTCGTGCTCCTCTCAATCACCTGAATTACAGGTGGGTCTTCATCCCACCTCTATTACATACTTTATTTTTCCTTTTAGTTTCTCAAGACAGGGTTTCCCTGTGTAGCCCTGGCTGTTCAGAGTTTTTATCTATTTCTGTACACTAATCTGATTAAGAAAAAAAATAGTAAGTACTTCACAAATTTTCAGTTAATAAAGTGGGAGGAGTAATTTGTTATTCTTTTTATGACGTTTGTATTATGCTGATACTAAAAACTGAGCAAAAATATCACAAGAAAAGAAAGCTACAGATTAATGGTCCCTGTATTGTGAATATTAGGGAAAAAACCTCAATACAAACAAATACAGGAGTGTATTGAAAGAATTACATAGCAAAACCAAGACGGATACTGTCTAAAACTGGAGGGCAATGTGGGCATTGATCAATGTGATATGACATACTAACCAATTAAAAGCAAAGCTACATAGATGAGCATTAGATAATGTCAAACTTTAACCTTTGTGATTAAAAAATAATAAACTAAGAATAGAAGGAGCAAACAAAGCCCACCTGGGCCAGCTCCACACCCAGGCATAGCTGCAGATACACAGCCAGCTCACCCAACCAGGTTTGATGGGTTAGCTCCCCAGAACCTAGACCACAAGTGTCACCCAAACACTACTGGACCTATCTCTGACCATGAATTTCCTGCTTGGACCTTCCCTGGTAACCATACAGGACTAGAAAATATTTATACTGAGTGAGGTAACTTGGGCCCAGAAAGACAAATGCCACATGTTCTCTCTAATTTGTGGATCCTAACTGTGAATTTTTAGATATACAACTATGGTTCTCACTCTTCATGAATAAAGATTCTTTTAGCAGCAGATGAATGTAACATGAATAAATAAATGACCCAGACTGATACTGGGATTCAAGCTATCATGCTGAATATCAGAAATTCGAAGCAGCTGGCCACTAGCTTCTTACATCTGCCTCAGGCTGAATGGGCTGATCCTGTCTCCATGAGCTCTCACCAAGCTTCAAACTGTAACCTTTCCTCAGCATGGCTGGAGAAAATGCCTCTCTGAGACCTTGCTTTGTTTTTGCATACTTCCCTAATGTTGGGATTAAATGTGTGAGCTATAAGTCTCTTTTAGATTGATTCACTCTTGTTCAGGTCTGAGTGGCCTTGGACTCACAGAGATCCGTCTCTTAATCATGAGTCCTAGGATTAAAGGTATGTATCACCACCTCCTAGCTTCAAGCTGCTGGGATTAAAAGTATGTGCCTGGCTTCTATGGCTTGTAGCTGACTTTGCCTTCTGAATCCTCAGTCAAGCTTTAATAAATCATAAATAATGTATCACTACAGATGGAGACGTTTACAAATACCCACAACTGGTCAAAAGGCGATGAAAATAGACAATGGGTTACCCAGCCTGAATTATTATATCTACAATATTATATCCTGCACTGAAGGCTCAGTGAAAATTTCCAAAGAAGGGAGAGAAAGACTATGAGAATCAGAGGACCAGGATGTCTGGCTCAAGATCCTGTTCTCTTGTATATGACAGGGAAGCTGCAACCATAAAATTTCAACAATATGCTGGCCTAAACAAGACCTGCATAATGACAATACCAAATGGCAGTCAATGACAAGAGGGGAAATATTACAAGGGCCTCCTCTGAGACGAGGAGCTACAAGTTGTTCATGGTAGCTAAGAGAAAGAGAATTAACTCTTCTCTCAGGACAAGCTCACAAAAGAGGCTAGCCAATCCCTGGTGATCCTCCCTAAACATATATACATAGAATCAACACAAAATGGACTCAGCACATTGTGTGTGTGTATATGTGTGTGTAAGGAAGAGCTTAACTGAGAGGGGACAGGGATATGTCAAGGAGGACTCTGAGGTTTCCTATGCTCAGGATACCACCCAGTGTTTCAGTAGACTTCCTGTTGCCTGCAAGATGGAGGACTCTCAGCTCCAGCAATACGTCTGCTTGCATGTTGCCATGCTCCCTGCCATGATCTTAATGGACTGAACCTCTGAACTGTAAGGGAGCCACCCCAATTGAATGTTTTCCTTATAAGAATTGATATGGTCATAGTATCTCTTCATAGCACTAGAAACCCAAACTAAGACAGCATCCTAGTATATAATATACTTAGATATTAACTTGGCCACAAAGTGCAAGGTTAATATACTATAGAATAGACTACTTGCATATTCTTAACTTAGACCTGGATAAATAGAAATGCATCCTGTGTTCATAGATTGGAAGTCTTAACATGGCTAAAAGGGCAACAGTCTCTAAATTGATCTATAGATTTTGTGCAATCCTTAACAAACTACATCTGGCTTTTGTAGTAGTCAAAAAATTCCCTACATATAACAAAGTGATGGGAGTTATAGTTCCTTATATCAGAACTTACTGTAATTAAGTTTGTTTGGTCCTAGAATAATGTTAGACATGGAGATGAATGAAACAAAATAAATGTTTCAGAAATAGATACAACTAGGTCCACCTGTGTGGTTGAACACCTACCTCATGTGCACCTCAAAATAGTTGAATCAAAGACCAAAATGTAAAGGCTAAAATTATTTAACACTTGGAAGACATAAGTGTAACATTTTATAACCTTGACATGGACATGGTTTCTTACATATGACATAGAACCCACAAAATTAACAAAACAATTATAATTAAATTAGGTAGCATCAATTTTTAAAAAATGCTTATTGAAACATAATCAAGAAAGAAAAAATAAGTAATGCACAGAACATAAGGAAGTATTTGCAAAGCATCTACATGATGAAGGGTTAAGAACTGGACTTGATAAAGAACCCTCAACTCAACAGTAAAAGTATTAATAATCTGCTTAAGTTAAATGTCCACTGTAAATGATTCATTAATTCAGAAGGTAAATCAATGTTCTCCAGAAGCTTGATAGAAGTTAGACTGTGTTTAACTGGAACAGTTACACTTTTTTTGAAGGGTAATTGAAATAATTTGGAGTTATAGAATAATTCTTATTCTCAATGCAACTGTAGAAAGAGCTTAATTTGTCAGAGTACAACAATAATACTATTTTGTGATAAATCAAACAAGATTTTAACATAGAAAAATTATTTCAAAGAAATTAATGACTATTGTTATACAATTCCTTCAATTTTATGTGAGCAAATCTTAAAGTTTACATTTCTGGTAATGAAAAGTAGCAATAAAATGTTAACATTCCTATTCCAATAACAATAATCTTCCCAGAATGTGTAGAAAAGATCCACCTGTTTCATTGACATGTATCTTACATCTAACTTTACTAGACATTACATTACATGTATAAGAATGGTTCTTTTTAATTAAAAAAATTTTATTCATTTTGATCATTGACAGAGGGGTATTTATTATATTAATGCAACCCAAATGAAATATTTTAACATTCAACCTTCAACTTGCTTTCATATATAATGCAGGAGCACCTGCTCAGTGGCCTGACACTCCCACATCCATTATTAACCAAAAATAAAAATAAAAATAGATGACCCCACAGACATGCCTAAAAGCCAATATGATATAGGCAGTTCCTAGACTGAGGTTTCCTCTTCCCAGGTGAGTCTAATCTATGTCAAGTTGACAGTAACTAACTAAGATGGGTAGCTAACTGGCACAGTTACCCATCTTAACTATGTGGTAAAACTCTACAGCTAAAGACCGCACCACACAATTTGGCTGCTGGATTCAGAGAAAGCAATCTCAAACCAATCCGGAAATCCCTCCTTTGTGACTTGCTTCCATAGTATCTGGAGGTGCAATGCAAGCTGCTGAGAAAGAAAAGACAGCATGGTTTAACCTACCACTGGACTCTGCATGCTACAATACTGACCCACCAGGCAAGATATGTCTATTGGTGCAATAGTGACTCAACTCTTAAGGGGTAACTGACAAATTTTGATTGGGTTTGATACCCATACAGAGGGAGTAAATTTCATGCTGGTTTCTGAAATTCCAGTCAAAAGTCCACTGTCAGGGTAGTCCTAAGGCCCTAGGGTAGAACCTGCTGTTGTTATTTTGCTAAACATTCACGCTGTCAGGTTCCCTTGTAAACATCTATGTTTACTATATTCATAGACAAGGGCTGCTCTCAAGCTTAGTCAGAACAGCTTCTCTATGCAGGGGACAGCAGTCAAGGAGACATGCATGACTGACAAAGTTCTGAGCCACAAACAGAACATTTACGTCAACCCCACCACCACCAAGTCTCCAGGAACATGAGCTGGAAAGAATGTCAAGACCTGGAAGATGGGGAGGAGAGCTGTGGAAGGCTGTCCTCTACACATGACATTGCTGTTACAATCATAATCCCACAGGTGCTGTGATTGCCTGCACAAAATCAAAACAGCCAATATCCAGGCATGGGGCAGTAGATGATCTTCATGGCACTACCCCACATGGAGGAGCTATCAGCAGTGGATAGTCACAGGGAAAGGGAGAATTAGTACTCTACTGAGGACGTGGCCACTGGCAGGTTTCCCATGCTCAAGTGTATAGCCACATACTCATGTATTTATGTGTAATATTAACTGAATTTATTGGGTTATCAAAAAATAAAACATCAAAAAGAGACATGAGACTGGGAGGAGGCCTATTAAGGGAGATACAGAGAAAGTGGGAACATGGAGGCAGATATGATTGTATTATATATTTTACTGTATACATATATGAAATTCTTAAAAAATATTTATTTAAAAAAGAAAAATGGAATAGATGGAGGTAATGCATCAAGAAGCATATTCCCATTTTTCATTTGCAAAATCAGTTGAGTGTTGCCCATAATCACTTACTATTAGGCACACCCTCTGTCGAGGAACTGTTATCCAGCAGCTCAGATATGACATATTAAGTAACATCACCCTTTTGGCCACCTACTTGGGCTAGCTCTTAATCTTCCTGTTCTTATGTGGTGCCCAGTTCTATGCCTTTGCACCCCCCCAAAAAAATCGCTGAATTTTTAATGAATTGCATTGCATTTGGGAATTTTTCTGGTATATTTCAAATTTTCTCAGACCTCAAGACCCTTTCTAGAGCTACCTCCAGATATCTGTTAGTGTTAGTTGAGCATGTGTGAGAGCTGGCTCCAGAGCCCACAAATGCTTCATTGGGTGCAGGGTGACAAACCAACTGGAATCTTCTAGTGTTCAACTTTGTTTAATCTTGGCATAGCTCAAAAAACTGGCCAGGACTCTAGAGATTTCTTGGACATGGACTTTAAGAAAGGGAATTTTGATGAGGAAAGCATAAATGAACCAGAATCCATATGGATCAAATTTTCCTCAGATGCACATGGGTCTAATAATTAATGGAGAGAAGTGCTTCAGGCATGCATTTTGGCTTTTATCAAACCCCCGAATATTTAGGAAAAAACAGTTCGATAGTTTCAAGGAGTCCAAACTTTGATTTGATACACCCACAATTAATATCTCTTGATGTTGAATAAAAATGAGAACTATTTAGTTGTAACTGGAAACTGACAGAATTTGCTCCAAAATTACATGAATGAAAGAAAATGATACAACAAAATAGTTCATATTTGCTTTTTTAACTCCTTCTGACATTCCAACAATTTTACTATACTCCATTTCAGCATATTAAGAATTTTTTGAAAGAAGGTGATTTCAGAAAAAAAAGAAAAAAGAAAAAAAGAAAAGAAAAAGAAAAGGGGGAAACTAAAGGGAACCCTTTGAGGTACATGATACGTTATAAAGTTTTCTAATGCTCCTGTCAGTATGAATCTGCCTCTCAATTCACCAATACATTGTGATCATTAAAGAATGGCACTATGCATTTAGAGGACCCTGGAAAGTGTTTTGTTTGTTTTGATATTGTCATTTAATTCATAGCAGTGTTCCTGTGTGCCTGACCACAGTTTACTACTTCTCTGTTTTCAGTAATAGGATGCATCCAGCTAGATGTTTAGTGGAAGCTGGAAGTTTAGATCTTATGACAAGTTAGTATGTTTGCATCTCCAGGAGTTACCATACATGAAAACAATATCTAATTCCTCCTGGGTACACGAACCCTCTGCATATCTTGAGCCAGTTTTTTAAAAAGCACTGTGGTTTGTTTATGTAGATTTGACAGCTCCTGTAAAAAATGAGACCCACAGAGCTGTGTAGACAATGAGTGCGGGAATTTAGTATAACTTTGAGCTAAATATGAGTAGCATAAGTCTAATACACAAAGTGATTTCTAAATTATGTCATCCTCTAGAATCTAGATGCTAAAGAAGCTGTTGACTTTTGTCGTAATTATCAAACATAATAGAATAGATTCAGTTTCAAAAAAAAACATGAACATGAAAACTTTCTAAAGAGACAAAATACTTTATTCATAAAAAAAGAAAACAGAAGTAAGTTGTAGGCGAATGGACTTTGGAAGCCCACTCCACATAGAGGGATACTCTCTCAGCCTAGACACACAGGGAGGGTCTAGGTCCTGCTCCAAATGATGTGACAGACTTTGAAGATCTCGAATGAAAGGTCTCACCCTCTCTGGGGAGCAGGTGTGGGAGGGCAGGGGAGGAGGGGCGGGAGAGGGAACTGGGATTGACATTTAAAACAAGCTTGTTTAAATTTTTAAAAAAAAAAAGGAAAAACACTGTTGTAGGGAATTGGCCCTGTTCAAAAAAAAATAGATAGGATGAAATTTCTCACCATTTCTAATAAACATAAAACTTGGAGTCTGCTGAAGGATTCATTTTGCATTCTTTCCTGACATTTTCTCTGGCATGTGAGCCAGTAGTGGTTCAGCTTGGAGAGCCTTACCCAAGAGCTTAGGGGGTTCTTAAGGCTTGGAGAGGGCCAGACTCCATGAGCAGGGAGTACTGTGTAGCAAGCACGAATGGTTGCTTGGAGACTCTTATGTGTAAGTCCTAAATGGAATTGAAAGCTTTCTGCTCATGTTCCCTGTACACTCACACAATCTGTCGTAGAAGACAGCCTTGTAGGTTGCCTGAAGTCCAGCAAAGCCATATTAATGATATGACCCTTTATCATGGGTGTTTATTTATATTCAGTGAGCTGGGTTCCTGACAATTTGGCCATTAATTTGCTGTTTATAAATCATATTTCCCATGTGTAGTCACCGTAAGGCTTTGACATTCACAGTGGTGTTGAAAGAAAGAGTTTATTAAAGAAGGCAAAACAAAAATGATTGGTCTGTTAAGGCTCACCAAATTGCATATGTCAGCCGAGAAGTAAAATTCTGCTTGTGAAAAACAGTGAAGGGCCTGGCTTATGGGTAAAGGAACAAAATGTGCTGTGTGTATTTACTTCACACTTGCAGCAAAGAAATCTAAGTATTCCAACCCCTGAAGAAACATAATCCGAAGTTTATATCAGATGGTTTATGGGAGTTTATTGGAATATACAGCAGGGTTCATGTCCTGTGTCACAGGTGAAACCTGTTCGGTGGTGATTTACAAGCCTCATGTGCCAGTGTTACTGGAATTTATGGAGCGCAGATGGTCCTGGGAGGCCTGCTGACTTGAAGCTGGATCAGGACCGACGCGCTGTGTGTTATCTGCTCTGGGTATTTCAGGCTTATGTCCCCAAATTACCCACTGACACATTTCTGTTCTGAGCTGGGAGACACCAGAGATCCTTATGATTTTATAAATTCGTCTTCATAATGTGCAACTGTGGAGGGGTGGGAAGACATTTAAGATAGAAAATCATTTCCCATCCCCATTTGCCCTTTGGAGAAGGGTGCTGTCGATCTTTTAGCTTCCTGGGGGTACTGTTAATTGGCAGTCGACTTCTGATCTTGGTAAAAAAGAGAACAAAATGACTCATGTTTTACTGTGTCCAAATGATGTATCTCTACTCTTTAGGACTGAAAAGAGAGCCACCAGTTATAAAAGCACCCCCAAAGCCATCATGCCTAGGGATGAATAACCCTAAGAATGTGCATTTCTTACAAGTCCCCCTTCATATCTTTGAAAAAATGTGATTCCAGGAAACATGTGATGGTGTGAAATGAATAGTTATGGAATACAATGCAACAGATAGATCTTTCTCAAAACATTGTTTCCTCAATACTCTATTTCACAAATTAACACACATGTGTTGCTGTGGAGCTTGCTCTCAGTACGTTCATTGAAGGTGTGTGACTTTCTTCATTCTGGCAATAACTCATATTTCACAATGCAGCTGACTGTCTTTTGACAAGGGTCTTTTAGAGAAAGAAGAACCCGTGATGGATCTGGTGCTGCCAGACCTCTCTTTTTATTGAGAAACTGGCTGCAACAACCCAGCCATAGCCAACATGAGCAAAGTCCACTGCCTTTGCTCACTGCCACGGAGGATCCCAGTGCTCCATGCAGGCACCATCACAGTTCTTGACAAGACAGAAAGATCAAGAAAAGTTACTCCTTGCCCATTGTTCCGTAATTCAGCAGGAAATATAAGACCCCAGGTCTAGGCAAGCCTTGCCCACAGAAATGTCGTGGGTACCACATAAGCACTTTTGAGTGTCCTAATAGCCACTCTAAAAGTAAAGGAAAATGGGTAAACTTAGATTTAATAGATGTGCAACTGAGTGTGACCAAGATACTGCCATGTGGTAAACAATCAGTGTGATTTTGTTTACAGTTTTTTATACTACATTTTCCAAATTGAGGATAAGTTTGATAGGTAGTGCTCTCTCTGTTTACACTATCCACAATCAAAGGGCTCAACAGCTACACGTGCTGCCAGTGGCTTCTGCATTGGTACAGAGCTTGTGGGCTATTTCTGCTATGAACAAGTTCCTGTAGAAAGGCTAAAGCAGGTAACATCCTAAATGACCTTTTCCATAACAAGTGGCCAGCCATATGAGTTTAACAACCCCCCCCAAAGGCATGCCTGTGCTTGTATGTGTAGGCTGTACATATATATTGTTTTTGTCTCAAGCAAAGGAAAATACAGAATCAGGAGGAGAAACAGAAGGAGGGCTGTAATGGAAATAAAATTGACAGCCTCTCAAAACTCAGGTGGCACTTTCCTTTTCCAGTTAATTACGGTTTTAATTACATGGCTTCTTGCGACTCCTTGATACCTAATAAAGCAGACTCTGTGGGGCAGCCAAGTTGGGTTAGCTTGAACTGCAGCTGTAAGACTCAGCATGAAACATAAATCAACTTCTTAAACACATTCCCAAGGTGGGTGAGAGCTTTTTCTTCCTGTTTGCTTGTAAAATCCCATCTTTTCACCATTGTTGGTGGAGAAATGATGGAGGCCGCCTAGGGGTGGAATAATAGCTCTGTGTTTTTGACTCACTTGGCCTGGCATAAAACATTTTACCTCAGATGAAATAGAATAACACAGTATAAGATTTGGAACATTTTTCCCTCCTTCAGTCTTATAAATAATATATATGCCTAGATATTGACTATTTCATTTGAACAAATAAATACCCATTCAGGAAAGCAAAAACGAAGGCCCTGGAATGTGTTAAGAGTTCTGGTTTGAGTATTTGGAACCCTCCCTAAGGTAGTGGGAGATGCATTTTTTCAGAAAGGAGCTTGTGGGGTCAATCAAGTTCAAACAAGGTCAAATGTGTGCAGTTTTGCATACATACATACAAAGGCACAGGGGCTCTGCTGCAATAGGAAGTGGGAGGAAGGAGAGCATTCCCCAAGTTCTCATTGGCTGAAAACCCAGCAGCATCTGATGGCATTATGAGCAGCTTGCAATTTAGCCTCAGCAGCCAGAAAATCTGCAGTTGATCAGCTCTGCCATAACTAGTAAATGTCACCATGGTAAATGTGGGTTTCAATGGAAGGGCTTGCAGTGCCTAGTGATAATTCTGCTGGGTCTCCTTCTGCCCTTCCTCCATCCATAAAGAGAAAGTGCAGCATATGGTATTTGCATGTTATCACAAAATATGAGATACTGGGTGAAATAAATTATGTGTGAAAGGGGTTTAGCCCATAATTTCTAGTAATTTCAAAACCATGAAAATGGCTTTTGAAGTAGGAAACAGGGCTTCTCTCCTCAGAGGGAACTTCAAAACACATCACACGCTATATAAACACAAGTGCATTTACCTTACGGAGGCCTCCCTTTTTTATCCTCAGATTCCTGGCTAATTGTCAACGATGTCTGTTCCAACAAGAAGTTTCTTTTGCAGACCTGAATTACTTGAATCCAGCCTCACTAACAGCGAGGTTCTGTTGTAAATAGGAAAGTCCAGGGGAAACACCAGCCGGGAAGGTTGGTAAAGGGAGGGAGTCGCTACCCATCCATCATTGTAAGAAAGGAGATCCAAAGATGGTAATAAGCTGTTGCTCCTCCCAACTCCCTTCGAAATCCTGGGTCCTAAAAGAGAGTTTTCATATTGGCAGAGATTGCTATTTGTTCTGATTCTCACGTTAACCATTACAGTATGCCAATGCTTAGAAATGCCAAGGGTCAAATCCATAGGCCCAAGGCTAGAAGGTGTGGTGTGATTCTTGGAGAACTCTCTCTCCTGACCACTCCTGGCCACTGACTGTTGTTGCACTTTGACAGGTACATCTAAGACATATGGGCAGGTATATATAAACTATGGGGAAGCATGCATGGGATTCATTTTTGCATTGGCAGTGAGGACATAGAAACTGGCTTTCAGAAGCTGTTGGTTTGTTTTGTTTTGTTTTGTTTTTTACTGTAACGACAGCAGCTAGAGGCTATGTGCTGGGTTCATCCTTATTAATATAAATGGGGGTTGCTGTGCATACTGGTCAACAGGTATTTGCTGAGTCTGTTCCTACATCAACTCCAGGGGACTGGTGAATTAGCCCAAGTCCCCAGGCAGGGACTGGCATGTAGCTGGTGTTCAGTAACTATGAGTTGGACAGATAAGGCATTGGAATGTAATTAGACTTTTCCTGTTTTCTGGACAGATAAGGATGCAGTGGGGATTCAGTATGCCAGTTCTGCATCATATCAGGGTTGAGTGGTGCAAAGGCCTGTAGATGCCAACACAGAGCCTCCTTGAGCTCCTCAGCCTTGCTTCTTGCTCAGTACTCCAGCTGCTTCTAATGCTATTGAGATTACTTTCCCTTTAATACCAAAGTAACTCCCTTTGAGGTAGTGGGATGGGGATAATGATGAGGAAGCATTCCCACATTACTGGCATCTGAAGTTCTCAAAAAGCACTTGACTGGTCCTTTCATTAATCTGTGTGACTATCTTATACCATGAACATCATTGCCTTCGCTGTATACATAAGGACACTAAGGTGTAAACAAATGAGGGATTTGCCTCAACTCAGAAAACTGAGAAGTAACATATTCTGTTTTGACCCAAGTTATGAAACCTAAAGAGTTGGTCCTGTTTGTTTGGTTCTTGTTTGTTTTGATAGCACCAGGACTTGACACACCCTAGGCAAACACTGTACTTCTGAATTACATCCTAGGCCCTCTGTTTTTGTTTGTTTGTTTGTTTTAACGTTCATTTGACACAAGGTCTCACTAAGATTCCTGTGCTAGCTTTGAATGTTCTCTGTAGCCCTTCCAGGACCTGGACTCAAAATTCTCCTGTCTTGACCTCTTGGGTATTTGGGAACTCAGGCTTATGCCACCAAACCAACCCCTTAGTCCTTTTTAGGTAGTGCTTTTCAGTGAAAACATGGTTGTTTGTTTGTTTTTCAAGACAGGGTCCTTCTGTGTATCCCTGGCTGTCTTGAAACTTGCTTTGGAGACCGGGCTAGCCTAGAACTCACAGGGACTTATCTGCCTCTGCTTCCCAAGTGCTGGAGTTAAAAGCCACTGCCTGGCCACATGACATTTTTAAAATGTCAGTTTGTAGAAATAACTATCTCTACAATTTACAGCTTCCTTCCCCATGGTAACTAGCAGCTGTAGTTTCTTTAGTATTCATAAGGAAATGCAGGTTTTATATGAGCATATCCATACAAACTAGCACACACAAATAGGGGCATAATGCCATCATCTTCTAGGAATAGCTTTCCTTTAGGACTTATAGCTTGATAAACATTTATACAAAGATTTCCATCACATTTAGAGCCATATATCTGGGTTGGCTTCTTGGTGTTTTTTGTTTGTTTGGTTGGTTGGTTTTTTGTTTTGTTTTTGTTTTTGTCTGTTGCTTTGTGAATATATTGGATTTTAAATTTCCTCCAGTACTAGGTATCAGTTTTTAGGAATTTGTTATCATGAACAATTTTGAAATGAATATCCATGTGTCTGCCAACAGACATTCAAGATTCCTAAAACTGTCCACCCCATTGCTCTTGAATGCTAACATTCCCTGAGCTGAGGTGACAGATATATCCCAGATCTACCCTTCACTATCTGTGTAACATGCAAGGAATACGTTGTTCCTTCTAACAGTCAGGACTTCCCACTTCTTCCAGAAAGGTTTGCAGGGAAAACAACTTTCTTGCTGATAGGTTTGCTGTTAACACATGGCAATCAAGTTGGAGCTTGTGGTCAAGTCCTAAATCCAACAGTGCAATCCCTTCCCTTGCTCAGAATTTCTAGATTGTATTGAGGATTTGGATGGAAAAGTCACAGATAACTCAGGCACGATGACTTCTCAGTCTTCCTTTAGGGGACATGTAGATCTAGCATGTGTTTGTGGCCATCTCCTAACCACAAGGAGACAGCAGCCTTGGGATAAAGTTAACAGCAGAAAGGGAAGGGGGACAAAGTAAGTGATTCTTGATAATTTTATGAGGTGGCAAAAACAAACTAACCCAAGCCTACCCACTTTATTTGCCATTTATAGGAGCTAATAAGTCTTTCTATGGTTTAAGTCCGTAATTAAGTTCGATTTTGATTTTTATGTTATCAGCAATTGAACGTGTATTAAGAGACAAAATTAGACAGCAATGTAGATATTCCTGTAGATATACAGTTTATATTTGTGCTTCTTAAAGACAAAGTACTATGCTAAATGCTTCATAAATAGTACTTCTTTTAATCATGATTACACTCTAGCAAGGTAGATAGGACAGCACACATCTGGAGGACACTAAGCAGCTTGAGAAATTTTAGTATCTATTCTACTTTGTTGCTAAGCATCAGGGGAAGGGAAATCCGATGGTTGCAAAGCTTTTGTTTAAAACAACTCAAATTCTACAGCCCTGACTCATATGAATATGCTTTTCTAGGTAGTGCCATCGAACATATCTTGGAGGATAAGTCCTGTCTCTAGTGCCATACCCTATCAGATTTTCCTCTGTGTAGACCCTCCCCCGAAGGCTCTCACTGCCCCACCCCATGCTCTGACCCTCTGAGCTTTGTGCCAGTCTTTTGCTGTTAAACATCCACTCAAGTCACTAATGTGTGTTATATGGCAAGCAAAAATTCCTCAAGAGGATATTTGCATTTTGCCAGAACCTCTTGTAGTCTTCACCCAAAGAGAGGACTAAGAGAGCACCCAGGTACCAGGTTCACTAGGAAATGGAGAGAAGGGACTTGAAACTGTCTCCTTAGGTGAGGACATTTACTATTTCAGGACAATAAGGACATCAAATTCATGTTCTATTAACTGAAAATTGGAACATTTATTCAAAGGCTGGTAAGAATCAAGAAAAACTCTTCTACACAGATAAGACATCATCACTATGAACATTACATTGCCATCAGAAGACAATGAGATTTTCTTTGAACATGATTGTGAAGAAGTGTTAATTTATAAACATGCATGTTAATTTATAAACATACTTGCGTATGTGTGTGTATTTTGCACATACATAAAATATCAGTGGTATTTACTTGCTTATCTGATTAATTTGCAAAAGAAAAAAACATCAATTCAACCATTTCTGTCCATGCCCACATTTTCAGCCATTTGAGGCTCAAATATTTTACAGTAAGTCCTTCCATGTAACATTACCCTTTTGTCTATGCCTTATTTGTATAAATGGAGGAAGAAGGGAAGGGAGGGAGGAATAGAAAAGAAGAAAGAATAAAAAAGGAGGATCAGAGAAATGTAGAGAGAGAAATGGAAGAAAGGGAAAAATCTAGTTAACATAAAAATAATTGCTTAAACATACTTTTGGAATAAATATGAAAATTGCAATTACATTTATTATTGTTCTTTTCTGAAATGATTTATACAATGTTTTATTATGTGGATTTCCATCAGGAAAAAATAAAAAGACCTCACCAATAATTAATTGTGCAATTAAAATCACACACCTGAATCTCCTGCAAATGTTTAAATCAATCATTTTAAAGGAATTAGTACATGGTTTCTTTTCCAGATGTTCCAAAGTCAAACAAATGTGTTAATTAGCATATTTTGGATCTGAACTATATTTAAGTCTCTTCCTTATAATTCCTGTTTTCATCCAAAGTTTTTTGGATGAAAAGAGGCCAAAATCTTATTTGACACCAGTAACTATCATTGAAAGGGAATAAACATACGGTTTATGAGTCACTAATTAGATTTAAATTACAAATACAGTATGAACCATTTGCATAAATTTGTAAAAATCTATCAAAATAAAACTTCAAAAATTAACCAGTTGAAATAATAATGAACACATTCATAAAAATATCCAAAAACAATTTTTGACTGTTTAAACCATCATTACAAGACAGCTTTGTGGTAAACGTACCATGTTTTGTTCTCTTGTATGACTAAGGACACAGCACCAGAGAATGAAGATCTCTGAAGTTAGTGAATGGCCAAAGATGGTGTTGGAGTCTAAGACCCCACAACTCCTTTTCCTGCTCTATTTGTTGCACAATACTCTATCTCCCAATATGCCAATATAGAACTTTAAAAAAAATCTGCAAGGAAGACAGGCAGGGAATGTTCTCAGAGATGAAAGAGCCTGAGAAGTTAGTGGAGCTGGGCATGCCTGTAAGCTCAGCACTCAGGAGGCTAAGGCAGGAGGATTGTGAGCTGGAGAGCAAACTAGACTGCACAGGCACATTATAGGCCAATCTGGGCCCTTAAGCAAGAGCCCTGTCAAGAAGGAGAAAGAGGAGGAGGAAGAGGAGCAGGAGCAAAGGGAGGAAGGGAACAAAGAGAAGGGAGACAACATGAAGGAGGGGAGAGGGAAATAACTTGATCTATGAAGAAACACTGGAAGGATGGAAGCCTAGGAGCTTTAATGGATAATTTATTTCTGGGTGAATCCATCTAAAAGTGCTCCTGTTTTAGTAAAATGTGTTTGATAGCATGACAAGAGGGAAGGAATGAAGTGTTTGTTGTAAAGAAGTCCTGCATGTTGGTGAGCTGAGCTGAGCAGTCAGGAGGACCACAGCAATAGCCATGGGAACATTCCTTTCCAATACCATTTCTTTGAGAAGATTGATGGGGCTGCTATCAAAAGTCACACAGCAATTATCAGGATTGAGAAAACAATCTACATATAGACCCAGTGTCTTGAAGTCCATTGATTCTCTTTTTAAATCTAGCACATGAGTCAACTCCTACGAAACACAACAAGAAAGAAAAAATCCATTGCCAGCCTTGAGATTGAGTGAGCCCAGACACCAGCTTGTCAATCCTTACATCCAAATCCCTTCTTATATCCAAATGGCTTATAATGTGGCTGGAACGTGAGCTCTGGAGAAAACTCTTTTGTGAAGCAGCCATGGATCCAAATCTAAGTCTGACTTTACACAGACATTGCAAACAGTGAAAACTTCAAAACCTTCATGCGTGGCCATCAAAATGACCAAAAAGAGTGGAGAATCTAATATGAAGATCTAGAGAGGAAAGTGGTGGCTTCGTTCCCTGCAAAGGTAAAAGAATGATGATTACAAGGTATACTTATGTTTTAAACTGAGACATCCAAGTGTCCCCATTTAAGGGGACCTGCTTGACTGGTCACATAGGAATTAACAGGGGTAAGAAGTAGAGAAAACCTAATCTGATAGTTCTGATTCATCTAGTTCTTATACCCCACACAATGCTTGAGTTGTCTACAGGAGGAACTGAAGGGCAGAGCAGTCCCAGGGAAGCAAGAGAGTGATACAGCAGTTGTGGGCACACACCCCTTTCATCTATTTTTATTTTCACTGCATCTGTCCATTTTTTTCTGAGTCAGAGTCGCTGATGAGTCTTGACCTTGATTTTATAAGTTTTTTTTTTCATTGAACTATCCATGTGCTAATGTCTGGGAACCTCAGTGACTCCTATGCCCTTCAGCAGCAATAGTCTATGAAAACCCTCAGCCTTTCCTGGTAGACTCAGCTCATAGGAACTCTCCAAATATTCTGATGTTTTTACTATGGAAGGTCCAATTTAAATAGTGTCAAAACATAATCTTCTCAATAAGCAAAATACGCAATTTCAGTTAAATGAGTAAGGATAGCAAGGAAAATTTAAGATATATGTAGATATATAAATTTATTTGCTTTGTAAGTATGAACGATTGTCCTGTATGCATGTGTGTCTGTCTGCACATCAGATGCATGCCTGATGCCTACAGAAGTCAGATGGGCATCAGATTCCCTGAACTAGAGTTACAGATGGGTGTTAGCCACCTTGTGCATGCTGAGAACCGAACCAGAGTCCTCTTCAAGAGTAACCCACTGTTCCATCTCTCCGGCTCCACAGAGTGATTTTTATAGAAGATTTGATGGCTAAGTATCGAGTTCCCTCAAACAATTCATCTTATTTCAATGGAACACAGAGAAAGCAAGATTTGGATGGAATTCATTGAAAACAGGAGGCTAGAGGAAACCAGGCAGCTGAGATTCTGTTCTTTCTGTGGCCACAATGTCACGGCTGATGAGAGGCAGTTACTTACAGTGACTGTAGCCACAATGTCACAGCTAAAGAGAGGGAGTTACTAACAGACTGTAGCCACAATGTCACAGCTGAGAAGAGGGAGTTACTCACAGTGAAGACAAGAGGGGATTCTCAGACATTTGTCAGGCAATGATAACAAATATTTGAAAAAAATGGGGCAGGTGGGGAAATGGTCCTGGAACATTTGAAAAGACTTGGAAAGATTTGTCAGACTCAAGAGAGAAAACTCTGTAACTGAGAGATGTAATAGAGAATCCTCAAAGGTGACGACTCTAGGCTGAGTGGACAGCCTCTATGAGGAGCCAAGGGCAGCTCTCCACATTCCTCCCCGATGACTTTCATGGGACCTTGGAGGATACCTCGGTGACAGGATTTGCTTGGCACTATAGTGTTCATGTTGCTTACAGAGTCTAAATGTGAAAAAGAAGACACTTGACTGAGTTGGGGAAACTGATCTACGACCCCTGAGACAAATGTAAATGGCAGAGGCTGAAGAACAGGAGTGGAAACGGGAACTGGGACTGGCTGGTCCCTAGCAGAGTGTCTCTGCAAGTCAGGGCCTGCACCCTGTGCAGTGGGTCAGAGGCCTCAGCCCAGGAGGAAGAATCACTTGCTTTGCTACTCTGCTGTTGTCATTTGAATCCTAAATAACTTTTGAGCATGAAGCATCACAATTTCATTTTGCACTCAGTCCCACAAATCATGCTGTGGGTCTTGTTCCCCTGATACAGTACCACGTAATGTCAGGGGTTCCTAATTCCTGAGTCTGCTACCAGCAGAGCACAAAGAAACACAGGAAAGTCAAGGCTGAGATCCAAAGGGGTGGATTTTTTTTCTACTAGGTAATAGCTTGGCCAAGGATTTATTTTCTCTTCTTCACTAATATTATATATATTTAAAGTCATTATGGCTGTGTTCTGACCTGGTGCAGTAAGAGACAGGGTTGTAATCACCAGGGCAACAAGGTAGAAAATGCCCTTCAACTCCTCTGGGTTCCATATGCATTAATCTCCCTGGGACAGGGAGGTCTTTGTTAGAGCTTGGAGTTCTACCGAAGTGACTCTTTTAAGGGGACCAAGCAGATTCATTATATTGCAGAAAAAAAAAAAAAACAGCTCTGACCTTGCTGGCTACCGAAGCAGGTAAATGTTTCACATGGAAGGAAGTCATTGAGAAGTAGGCCTTGGGACTCTGAAGGATAGATCTTGCAGAATTGCTTCAGATTATGACTCTGCTTAGGGCCAGTCCTCACTTTAGCTCCTTCTGGTAACATCTTCACAAAGGAGTGTGATGCTTCTGTAGCACAGGAGGTCTGTAGAAATATATTATGTTTCAATAAATAAGTAATATAATTAAAAATAATCTCTTCCATATCCCCAATTCAGCACTAAAATTAAACAAGCCTGTACATATTCCAGAGACAATAACTGAAGGGGAGGGAGGCAGAGGCACAGATGAAAATAATATAAAGACATGCAAAACTGCTATTAACTTGGGATAGATAAAAGAGTGTCAAAATTATAGCTTTTGGTAATGTTTAAGTTGAGACTGTAGTAATCTGGGTATAATTGTACTTGGGCATTTGTTCTTTGTAGCAAGAAATATATTAAGAAATAAAAAAATATAATCACTAAGCTCACAATGAGAAAACAAACCTTCCGGGGAAGTGCCAGCTCTTTGAAAGGATGTGTGAAACACACCAGCACAGGGCTGCCGGCTCCACCCCCATGGGTCCTGCTATCAAGCTTATGAACTGGGAGTGAAGGTAGGGATTGTAGGTGTTAGCTTTATAAATGCTGTTTGGCTCAAGGGGTCATTTATAGAGGAACGAGGAGCACCTAATCAGGGCAGAACACATTTGTATTCCAGCTGAGGCAAGATCTTGAACTCAAATACAATCTAGATTGCACAGCAATACCCTATATACGCAAATAAGTCAACAGTCAATGGAGGTGAGTTGTGAAGAAGGCACGTGAGGGTCCTACCCTGCTTATCACCTTTAGGATGGCCACTCAACTGACTGACTCACCACAGATGGCCCAGAGGACCATACTACAGTCACACAGCTCTGTGGGGACCCAATCCAGTAGTCCCTGACAGAGATGCAAGATGCAGGATCCACCCGATGCAACCTCCCTCAGAGGAAGAGAAGCAAGGTATCTATCATGATATCCTCATCTAAAAGACTCTGAGACCTCACTGCACCAAGACCTAGGCTATCTTCTGTTCCATGAAGCCAAGAGACTCTACAGTGAAGGTATCCAGGAATGCCAATCCAAAGACTGATAGTTCTTAGAAACTATCTTTATGCTGCTTCTAAGGTCATTACAATCAGTTTGACCATCACTTCTATACCTACTCAGTAGATGGTAATTATTTAACTGTGAGCAAAACCTTCTTTACTAATAAAATACTCCAGGAAAATGTCTTATCGTGAGAAACCCAAATGTTGATGCATTTGGTTTTGTGAGCTAAAATCGGGTAGTTTGACAGCTACTAGTCAGCATCCCCTGATGATTTGTGAAAGAAAGAAACAACCTTTGAAAACTTTTGCTAACTACAACTACCTGTACTAGAGGGTATGTTGGCTCCCTGAGGCATGACAAAGATGTACTAAAGAAGTGATCTGTCCTCCCAAAAGATGGGCCTGTCAGCTCAGTGCTCTTTGAGGGTTGTTCTCAACATTAATATCAAGAATAAGGCTTTTTAACCTCCTCAACTCTGCCTTCCTAAGATGTCTTCTGCCCAGGTTCATGTTCTCTGTCCTATACATTTCCCTGAACAGGATAATGGTATCAGGGCTCCAAAAAAATTCCCCTGTTCATCATGAGGGCAGAGTTAAACAGCTGGGCTTGACATGATTGCTGTATTGGTGCTACCAAGTCCAAGAATGATGACAGATAATTTGAAGAAAGAGGAGCACATGTAACTACACTAGGAAGAGGGAAGATAGAACTAGCATCAATATTCTGGATGTGCTATGGAGGTGAGCTCAGAGTGCAGGCCCATGTTCTTTGTAGACAGGAAGCAGAATTGTTTTCCAGTGGAAGAGAAAAAAATAAGATAAAATTTTCTTTAGAAATAACAAGCCCAGCATTCACTAGGATCTAAAAAGACAGCATTTATATTACAATAATTCTTCTGTTCTTTCAGATGAATTCAATACATTTCTCCTAAATGTGCTTCTTCTGAAAATAAGATAATTGACTTCAGAGAAATTTTACTTGCAAATGAGGTTATCTTCTCATTTGTATTTTATTTATTTTTGCTTAGATCTAGTCAAAAAATCCTATGAACTGTGTATTTTAATTTATAATTAAATAACCAAGTAATAGTGGAACATTACTAATACCGTGGGCATAAATTGTGAGTATTTTAAATAAAGAAGTATACTATGCAGAGACAAAGTAATACGAAAAATAAAGTGCAACAACAACAAAAGGCCAGGCGTTGGTGACGCACACCTTTAATCCCAGCACTCGGAAGGCAGAGGCAGGCGGATCTCTGTGAGTTCCAGGCCAGCCTGGTCTACAAAGGTAAGTTCCAGAACAGCTAGAGCTAAACAATGAAACCCTGCCTCGAAAACCAAAACAAAATGTGTTTAGCCTGAAATTTAGATTCTAATTTGTCATTATTATATTCTCAGATCAATTCCATAAGTATAAAAATGTGAAGAATGCCACTGTAATTAAGATTTGTTACTGTCCTTGAGATGTTTTGTTGGGATCCTAACAGACAACAGGTAGTCATCTAAACCAGCCATCTAGTAACATAAGTATTTCCTATATCACCAATGACAAGGGTCATAGCTTGCTTTAAAACATCCTTGATGCTCAAATATCTTGAGATAGTACACTCTGACAGACAAGATGAATAAGCCTGATTGTGTGTCCTGTGGGAACTAGTTAGAAACATGGATGGACACAGCTTCCATGACTCAATCTTGAACCTCTCAACAGTGGGCTTAGTTCTGCAGTGAATCAAAACCAGTAGGAGATACGTCTTTGTGTGCATGTGTGCATGTGTAAAATGTATTAAAGAGAGAGATAGGGGAACCATGTCAGGAGAATCAGATTTGCTTAAGGAATTGGCTCTCATACAATCTGGGGAAATAAACCTAAAGTTTACCAGCAGGCTAGAATTTCAAGCAAGATCTGGTATTGCCATTTTGAAGGACCTTTCCTCTTCTTTGGGAAATGCAATGTTTGCACCTAATGTCTTCAACTGATTAGATGTGGACCACTCACTCATATTACTCACATACATCTGCTTTGGTCAGTCTGTTACTGTAAATGGCAGGGACATCTGAAGCATTGCCTTCATGGAGCACTTCAGTCTTCATTTGACCAGACATCTGTGCCCATAGCCTAGCCAATCTGGCACACAAGTTTATTTTCACATGAGTTCTGGTCCTTGATCCCACTGACAGGTCACTTAGCATCCCGATTATGGCTAGAGACAAGGGCTTCTCTCCCCCAGTTTCCATGTCTATGGGAGATTGAAAGTCACTCTCTGGGTACTCATGGACTCATCCCTGCCTATAGAAATGAGACTGGGAGACCTGAGTGCTGAATCTAGTAGATGTCACTGAGTGTGGACAGCCACCTACTTCTGGCCTATAAGCCCTTCAGTTTGGAATCTGCCTCTGGAGTCTGACGTTCTCTCTTGCAGTACTGATGAACTTGGCTGCTGGAGCTCTGCTTAGCAAATGGACCTTTCGTCCTGGCTGCTCCCTTTTGTGCTCAGGCTAGGAGTACAGCGTGAGAACACTTATGCACAGCACAATATTTTCTCTGGCAAAGCTGTTACTGAATTTCTATCTCTATGATGTTTTTTTCATATTCCTGTTGCTTTGGTGATTTAAGGAAGAGACAAAGTTGTAACTCATTGTCATCCCTCATTCTTCATGGGTGTCCTTCTCAGAATATACTCTTAATTGGTCCACAGCCATCTTAAAAACAGACATGCATAGTGGAGCCAGTCTTCCTTCATGATCTGATAGTACAGAATGAAGCTTTGTGGTTCAATCAGAGACCTTGAATGTGTGCCTTGATCTCCTGTAGCCTTAGCCTTCTCATTCACAAAATAGAGCCAGTATCAGTGACTTCATAGAGACATTCTTAGGATTAAATCATATGAGGTTATAATTTTAAAGCATCTAGTGAAAATGCCACATTTTATAAAATACTGATAATAGTACTAACATCAGGCAGCTCAGCAACTACCACAGTTTCCCCTCATTGTGAATCACTTCCAGACAAGTTCTCCACCCATAGTCTATAGTCATTAAAGGAACCTTTAGCTCTGAAAGAAGGATTTTATACCTCATTAACTTCAAAGTTGAACCGTTTGGGTCTGTTCCCCATTGCAAGCCTCTTTTCTGGCTCCTTACCCTGAGTCTTATTTTCTAATTCATTGAAATCATCACACGTGCATTACCTGATTCTTGACCTAAATTATAATTATAATTCTTTCAAGGTCTGTGCTATCTGTAATAATCATATGAGCAATCTTGTCAAACTAAAACTCTGCTCATTTATTTATTCAGTAAATACTCTTGACCTTGTTACTATATAAAAGGTTCTGGAATGGAACAGGAAATGCCCAGATGAAAAATCCAATCCACACCCACAGAAGTTTCCAGACTGGTAGGCAACATGTTTAATCAACAGGTAAGAAAAAAATTAAGAGATAGCATGTTTAGAATTATAGAACAAAAACTCAAGTGCTAGTTAGGTATTCATGGGACCATCTAGCTCAGTCCAGAGTTCCTCATAGATTTCCCAGAGGTCAAGATGTTGGAGTTTAACATAGATGGAGAAGAAATTGATCCAAGCAAACAAAACAAAGAACAGTGGAAACACCATCAGAAACAATCTATCCAAAGCCAGGGCATGACTGAGAGTAGACAGGAAGATGGAAAGTGTCAAGTGTTGGGATCAGAGCTCCAGGTTCTCACTGGACAGTGAACCCATGAGCCACCATGAAGGCTCATGAGAGCCACCAAATTTACTTATATTCACTAGCACTGAAGGGTTTTTATGCAGAGAAACAACAAAATCCAAATGGCCTTCAGAAGGATCACTCTGACATTAGGAGGAAGAAAACATTCCTTTTGAGAAAGTTTTCAAAGCCCCATAGCTGAGGGCAAGATGATAAAAAAGAATGGCCATGACATGAAATTTCTTAGTGTGAGAATTAAATTTTAAAAATATCACAATCAAAGCCAGGTAGTGATGGCTCATGCCTATAATCCCAGCACTCGGGAGGCAGAGGCAGAAGGATCTGTATGAGTTCAAGGCCAGCCTGGTCTACAGAGCAAGTTCCAGGACAGCCAAGGCTACACAGAGAAACCCTGTCTCCAAAACCCAAAAAGAAATACATAAGTATGTATGTATGTATGTATGTATGTATGTATCACAAGCAAGACAGGTTGCAATCCTCTCAAAGTGAAAAAACAAATCAGCTGAACCACAGGACTAAGGTTAAAGGGAATCTCACAGTGACACTGAGATTGCACAGTTCAGGTGGCACACCTGTTTCTCAAGATCTCTAGGAGACTGGTTCTAGGACTGTCTTGTCCAAGATCTGGCATGTTCTATTTCCTGCTTCAAATAACACATTTTAATACAACCTTCTCACATCCTCCTCTATGCATTAGATCATCTCTTAAGTGACTAATAACACCCAAAACAAAATTATTATACGTAGTTGTAATAGTACATTGTTTAGGGACTAATGACAAGAAAGAAGTCTAGACATGATACATGTATGGTACATGTGCAAGTATTATAAGCTCAACTATAATTTCCCTCTACAGTTGGTGGACTCCACAGGACAGAATTCACAGACAAGTAGAAGGGCTGTCTGCATAGTCAGGGCAGCTGAGCTGGGAACTGAAACAACCATTCCAGTAACTGAGTCTGGGATGAAGGGTAGCTAGAACCACGTGGCACTGGGAAGGAAATTGGCAGAGTGATGTGCCATTGAAATGAACACCTTGTCTTATATTTCCTTATGCACAGTCATGTCAACAATGGTCCTCCTCATGCAGAAAACACATCTTTCACTGTACATTTTGAAGTCAGAGCAAAGTGAGATATTCAATGGTCTCTTTTTATTCTGGGTTTTGTTTCAAGGGAGGGATAGGCTCTCAAGTGCTCTGGTTGATTCTGGTATATCAGATACACAACTTCCTAATGAAAATTCAGTGGCCCTTGAGCCATTCTGGCTGCAGAGTACTGTAATGTTCTCCATTATAAGGAGGGGTGAGCCAAAAAGATGAGCCTTCTAAAAAGAGCAAGGAAGAATTCTTGAGCACAAGGAGCCAAGATCCTAGGACAACAATGAATGTGAAAGCTGTAAAGGCAGACAGAACTATTCTTTTGTCAAGGAATAAAAGGAAATTTGATGGCTCCCAAGTGTTTTGATTTATTGTTAGTGTAATTATGATTATTTACATAGCACTTATGGCATGCAGACATTGTTTTCAAAACTCACTGATAAGCCCAGTAACCTTGTGAGGTGGATACTTTTATTGTTTCCATTTCACAGGTGAGAAAAGAGAGGCACAAAGAGGTAAATGGTAATCCATTCTCACTATCAACTGAAACCAGGGAGCTTGCCTGTTAAGTCAACACCAAGGAAAATTGCATTTGGGCTGCATCATGTTTCTGTTGATATTATTAGCAGCAGAATCAAATGAGATTTTGAGTAATTTGTTTTGAGTAGGAAGCATATGCCTAGTTCTTAATTCACACTTTGGGGAATTTTAATTTCTCATTGTGCTTTCCTGTGGCCTGTATTATTTGCACAATCATGATTAGAATATCTAAAATAAACAGTGGTTTTTAGATAAACAGCTGCCTAGCAGACGATCTCAGAGAAAGTTCAGGCTGCAGCCCCTTTCTCACAAAATATCTTTCTTCTTATATAGGAATTTATTTCTGCTTTTTATGAACTCCAGGACTCAGAAATAGACATATTTATTTGGTTTGGCCTTAGTCCGGTGTGTTTTGCTTGGTCTATTCTTTCTAGTTTATTGTATCTCCAAATCTTCTACACACGAACCAGAGCCCCAGTGATGAGGGGGGCGGCACTGGAAAATCCAAACAAACGATAAGCATTGGCTGTAAGGTTCCTTGTAAATGGGGTGCTTAATGAAGTAGTTCTTTGGGAATGATTGGAGCTTGTGATGCCACCAAGTTACACACTACAATGATTGTCATAGCAGGAGTCCTTTGCCTCTAATTGCCATAAGTCTGTGATTGCTGCTTTGTATAGTGAAACAAAATAGTTTCTTGCTTTGAAATGTGAGAGTGATTTATTTTTTTATTTTTAATCATCTTTTTATTTTGCATATCAATCCTAGTTTCCACCCCCTCCCTTCCTCCTGCTAACTCCCCCTTCCCCTACCCTCCCACCCCTTGTCCCCTCCTCAGGGAGGGTAAGGCTTCCCATGGGGAGTCAATGAACTCTGGCACATCACTTTGAGGCACGACCAAGGCCCTCCCCGCTATATCAAGACTGAGCAAGGTATCTGTCCAAAAAGAATGGGCTCCAAAAAAGCCATTTCAAGCACTGGGGATAAATCCTGGTCCCACTGTCAGTGGCCCACAGACTGCCCAAGTCACACTACTGTCCCCCACGTTCAGAGAGCTTAGTTTGGTGCTATCCAGCCCCCCTCCCCACGCCACTGTCAGCCCAGAGTCAGTGAGCCCCCACTAGCTCAGGTCAGCTGTCACTGTGGATATCCCCAAAATGGCCTTGACACCTTTGCTTATGTTATCGCTCCTCCCTCGCTTCTGCTGGACTCGGGGAACTCGGCCCAGTGCTTAGCTGTGGATCTCTGTATCTGCTTCCATCAGTTACTAGATGAACTTTCTATGATGATAATACAGGTGGTCATCAATCTGATTACAGAGGAAGGCCAGGTCAGGCGCCCTCTCCACTAATGTTTAGGGTTTTAGCTGGGGTCAGCCTTGTGAATTCCTGGGAATTTCCCTAGTGCCAGGTTTCCTGATAGCCCCATAATGATTCCCTCAATCAAGACATCTCTTTCCTTGCTCTCCCTCTCTGTCCTTCCCCCATCTCGACTATTCTGTTTTCTTGTGTTCTCCTCCCCTCCCCTTCCTTCTCCCTCCCCTCCCTTTCTCCCTCCCCACTCCCCCCACAGTTTTCTCAGGAGATCTTGTCTATTTTCCCTTCCCAGAGGCATCCATGTATGTCTCTTAGGGTTCTTGTTACCTAGCTTCTCCGGGGCCATGGACTACAGGCTGGTTATCCTTTGCTTTACATCTAATATCCACTAGTGAGTGAGTACATACCGTGTTCGTATTTCTGCATCTAGGTTACCTCACTCGAGATGGTTTTTCTAGTTTCAGCCATTTGCCTTCAAATTTCAAGAAGTATGATTTTATAATAGATGTGAATCTAGAAGCCCCTTCCCCCTAAAGCTTTGGTCACCAGCTCCCTTCTCCCACATACTCTTTCAGAGTTCAGTAAGACTCCAGCCCCTTTCTTTGGTGTCCACCGAACAGCTAGAAAAGACCTTCCCCAACTCTCCACTTCTGGAAGCCCTGGAGTACTCTGCTTGCTCTGCTCCCACGAGTGGGGCACATACACTTCAAATGGCCCCTGCTTTCATTGGCTTAAATGCTTGGCCTAAAATCATTTTGGTGCTCACAACCTCTCTCTCTCTCTCTCTCTCTCTCTCTCTCTCTCTCTCTCTCTCTCTCTCTCTCTCTCTCTCTCTCTCTTCTCTCTCTCCTCTCTTCTCTCTCTCTCTCTCTGTCTCTCTCTCTCTCTCTCTCTCTCTCTCTCTCTCTCTCTCTCTCTCTCTCTCTCTCTCTCTCTCTCTCCATTCACAGTCCAGCAATTCATTTACTCGGCACATGTTTATTAATCACCTACTATGCTGTGGGGACTCAGAATAAGGATGGAAGGGCAGAAAAACACAGCCTCCTCCATCCTAGAAATGCAGCCCAGTAAGAAAGACATGGTGTCAGGGGAGCATAGAGGCCAAAGCATAGGTTGTAGTGGAAACCCATGAAGACAATGCAAGTAGGAGAGAAAATACTCCAACATGGGAGGAAGTTCTCCTGATGTAATGGGGTTTGGTTAATTCTTTCAAATTAAATGCCCTTCTTCAAGGCCTATTTTAAGTTTAATGAACAAAAAATATTTCATGAAGAAAATACTTTTAACAAAACACATTTTCCAGCTTATTCAAACTTATTTTGTAGTGGTCCTGTTTCTTTCACTTTTAGTAATATCTTAATTTTTCATACTTGTTTGGCCACTAGGGGCCATTTTTTAGGCAGTGGCACCAGATCATACCTAAGTAATTCCCCTTTTAAATACACCATCTTGAACTACCATAGGCAGACAACTTTCTGACTTTAAAGAGGCCCCAGGAAACCCTCACTTTCATATTGCCCTCCATGAAAGCTCACCTGTTTCATCTCCCTCTCCAATTTCATGGGCAGAAACCAAAAACACAGAACCTTTAGTAAAAAGGCATTTTAGTAGTCCATGAAATGACCCTGATTCTGCTGCCAGCAGCTCCAGTGTCCTTAGATAAATAGAAGATAGATAGATAGATAGACAGACAGACAGGTGATAGATGGATAGATGACATACAGATAGATGATAGATAGACACATACATACATACATACATACATACATACATACATACATACATGATAGATAGATAGATAGATAGATAGATAGATAGATAGATAGATAGGCAGGCAAACAGACAGACAGACAGACAGATAACCTATATTCATTCCTGTAAAAGAAGTATAAAAGATCAATGTTTATAACAACAAGTCTAGAAGAAATCACTAGATTTCCTCTAAACTCCAGAATGACTTGGGAAGAAGCAGATGGGAGAGGACAACCAGAGCCTGTGCAGATGTCTGACCCTAACTTCGGGTTCAAGTTCATGGTCCTCATGTCTTTGAAGCACCAAGAATAAATCAAAAATAACTTAGCCAGGCAGTGGTGCTGCACACATTTATTCCCAGTACTTGGGAGCACAGGCAGGTGGATCTCTGAGTTGGAAGCCTACCTGGTCTACAGAGCCAGTTTCAGGACAGCAAGGGCTACATAGATTAAACCCTGTCTTAGACCACACCCCCAAAAGAATAATTTCTTGGAGCATTAAATGTATTGAATAATAAAAATAATAGCAAGTGTTCAATAGTGAGAATCTACAAAGTGTAGGAGGAGTTTCAAGGAGGCCAGTTACCATGTGAAGCAACAAGTGAGTGTCAGCACTCACACTGAGTCACCACAGTCTGCTGTATGCTGATGTCACGTACAGCTTGCCTGATTCACAAAGCTCTATGTTCAGTCTTTCACATACTTTTGTCAATTTTTTTCATCACTTTTTAATACTTTAATTACTGCAAGTGGGTTCCATCTGTGCCATTGGGTTCTAATGAGTGATTTGCTTTAATAATAAGTTATTAGACATCAAAGGACCCTAAAAACTACAGAGCAAGATTATTTTTGAAAGCTGAAGACAAAGATACATTTCTGCAAGATACAAATCACAGATTTCCCTTAGTTTCCCATTTTTATAGTATTTTATATGACTGACTGGATACTTACTATCTAGACTCCTTGCTGGACAAACCCTTTGTTCTTCACTTCCCAATACTGTAATTCTTAGATGTTTCTGCCCGTTTTTTGTTTGGTTGGTTTTGGTTTTGGAGAGAGGATGTCAGTATGGCATCTGAGGAGGGTGTCAATCTCACTGTGTAGCTCAACAGGCCTCCAATTCACACCCCTCCAACTGGGGTTGCAGGTGTGTACCACAACACTCATCCATCTCCTGCCTTTTGCTGGAATCTGTTAGCTGTCTTCACTGCATAAAAAGTTGCACAGGAACCTGTTTTTTCTTCCAGATTTTTATTTGAATTAGAAACAAGATTGTTTTACATGACAATCCCAGTTCCCTTCTCCCTCCCATCCTCCCCTACCACCCTCCCAACTAAAACCTTACCTATCACATATTCTTTCTTCTATTCTTCACCTGACTCAACCTTTCTGCCCCCTCATGACCTCTGTATCCTTCCTCTTCTTCCCTTCTCATTCTCGTAGCTCCCTCCCCCCTCTTCCAGTGCTTTCAATTTTCTCATGGGATCTTGACACTTTCCCCTTCTTCAGGGGACCATGTATGTCTCTCTTAGGGTCCTCCTTGTTTACTAGCTTCTCTGGCAGTGTGGATTGTAGGCTGGTAATCCTTTACTCTATGTCTAAAATCCACATATGAGTGAGTACATACCATGTTTGTCTTTTTGTGATTGGGTTACCTCGCTCAGAATGGTTTCTTCTAGTTCCATCCATTTCCCTGCAAATTTCAAGATTCCATTGTTCTTTTTCCACTGAGTAGTACTCCATTGTGTAAATGTACCACATTTTTTCTATTCATTCTTCGGTTGAGGGGCATCTAGGCTGCTTCCAGTTTCTGGCTATTAAATAGGTTGCACAGGAACTTAACATAATACAATGGATACTTCCTGATTCAGGCAGTTTTTATAAGTCAGGTATCCAGATGTAGATTAGCAAGATGATGCTGGATCAGCCATTCATGATGTTACTATGAAAATGCCATCTCCATACCCTGGAGCTGGACTCACCTGCCTGTTGGCAGAATTTGACAGTTGCTAGGTGACTGTCTTTCACTTTGATGGGCCTCTCCAGAGAACTACTTACAGTATGGTAGCTGCTTTCCCCAGAGTGTCAGATCCAAAGGACACAGAAAGAGAAAGAGGCTATTCAAAACAGGATTATACTTTAATCATACAAAGACTTCTACCTTATTCTTTGGCCCACATAGATCAGCTTTGGTACAATTAGAGAAATCACACTGAAGAAAGAATTTCAAGAGAAGAGATTTAGATCCCATGCTAAAACTTTAAAACCTAAAATACCAGCTGATGACCATGTGTGATAGTTTTTATGAAGCCCCAGAATATGAGCATAATAGCCCACTATCCAAAATTTCTTCAGGGGCTTAGGGTATGTTCATTGTTAAAGTATATGACAAGTCTACATGGTTCCCTGGATTTAATCCTTAATGGAAGGAAGGAAGGAAGGAAGGAAGGAAGGAAGGAAGGAAGGAAGGAAGGAAGGAAGGGAAGATTAATTAAGAAAAAAAAACTCTTGTTCAACCACTCCAATTTAGAAAACCATTACCTGATAAATTTGAATTGTCACATAGCCTATAAAAATGCCACTCCACTCCTAGGGTTTTTTTATTTGAATTCTTTAATTACTACTCAAATTTACATATCCATTCCCCCCATTCCCTAGCCATCCCATCCTCCCATGTTCCCCACCAACCCCCACCAACCCACCCCCTAACTCCTCCCCAGGGATAGTGAGGGACCTTCAAAGTCTGTCATATCGTTTGGGGGAGGGCCTAGGCCCTCCTTGCTGTATCTGGGCTGCAATAGTATCCCTCCATAGGGAATGGGCTCCCAAAGTCCATTTGTGCTCTAGGGATAAAGACTGGTTCCACTGTTTGAGGTCCCATAGACTGTCTTGGCTTCCTAGATGACACCCACATTCAGAGTGCTTAGTTTGGTCCAATGCTGTTTCCGAAGCTTTATGACTAGGATCTCCATGCTCTCACTAGGTCAGGTCAACTGTTTCTGAGGGTTTCTGCAGCACTGTCTTGGCTCCTTTGTTTATCCCTCCTCCCTGTCCACAACTGGATTCTTCTAGGAGTCTGGTTCAGTGCTTACCTGTGGGTGCCTGTTTCTGCTTCAAACAGCTACTGGATGAAGGTTCTAGGAATGGTAACCAAGGTAAACAGCAGTCTCATTATAGGGGAAGGGTATCAATAGCATTTTCTCCACCATGGCTTGGATTCTTAGTTGGGGTCATCTCTGTGGACCCCCTAACATTTCCCCTGTGTCAAACCTCTCTCCATACCTGTGCTGTCTCCCTCTATCAAGGCATCTCCTTTCTTGCCCTCCTCTATTCCTCCCCTGTCACAGTCCTCTTCTTCTCTTCCCCCTTCCTCTTCTTCCCTTCCCACCTCCTTCCTCTCCACCCCCGCCCCATGTTCCCACTTTGTTGAGGGGTTATTGTCCCTCTCCTCTTCTTCAAGGGACTATGCAATCTTCTCTTTGGGTCCTCCTTGTTTCCTAGCTCCTCTGGCAGTGTGGATTGTAGACTGGTAATCCTTTGCTCTATGTCTAAAAATCATATATGAGTGAGTATATACCATGTTTATCTTTTTGTGACTGGGTTACCTCGCTCAAGATGGTTTCTTCTAGTTCCATCCATTTGCCTGCAAATTTCAAGATTCCATTGTTTTTTACTGCTGAGTAGTACACCATTGTGTAAATGTACCACATTCTCTCTATCCATTCTTCAGTTGAGGGACATCTAGGTTGCTTCCATGTTCTGGGTATTACAAATAATGCTTCTATGAATATATGTCCTTATTGTATGAATGTGCATTCTTTGGGTATATGCCCAAGAGAGGAATTGCTGGATCTTGAGGTAGACTGATTCCTGTTTTACTGAGAAATCCGCCGTACTGATTTCCAAAGTGGTTCCAAGTTTGCACTCCCACCAGCAATGGAGAAGTGTTCCTCTTTCTCCACATCCTCTCCAGCATAGACTGTCATTGGTGTTATTGATTTTAGCCATTCTGATAGGAGTAAGATGGTATCTCAGAGTGGTTTTGAGCTGCATTTCCCTGATGACTAAGGATGTTGAGCACTTTCTCAAGTGTCTTTCAGCTATTTTAGAATCCTCTGTTGAGAATTCTCTATTTAGTTCTGCACTCCGCTTTTTAATTGCATTGTTTGATGTTTTGGTGGCTACCTTATTGAGTTCATTTTATATTTTGGTGATCAGCCCTCTGTCAGATCTGGGGTTGGTGAATATCGTTTCCCATTCTGTGGGCTGGCGTTTAGTCTTTCTGACTGTGTCGTTTGTCTTACAGAAGCTTCTGAGTTGCAGGAGGTCCCATTTATTAATTGTTGATTTCAATATTTGTGCTACTGGTGTTATGTTCAGAAAGCAGTCTCCTGTACCAATTTGTTCCAGGGTACCACCTACCTTCTCTTGAGAAGGTTCAGTGTGGCTGGATTTATGTTGAGGTCTTTGATCCATTTGGACTTAAGTTTTGTGCATGGTGATAGATATGGATCTATCTGCAATCTTCTACATATCTGAATCCAATTATGACAATACCATTTGTTGAAGATGCTTTCATTATTCCATTGTATAACTTTAGCTTCTTTGTCAAAAATCAGGTGTTTATAGATGTGTGGATTAATATCAGGGTTTTCAATTCTATTCCATCTGTCTATTTTTGTGCCAATACCAAGCTGTTTTCAGGACTATGGCTCTATAATAGAGCTTGAAGTCAGGGATGGTGATGCCTTCAGAAATTCCTTTATTGTACAGGGTTGTTTTGGCTATCCTGGGTTTTTTGTTTTTCCATATAAAGTTGAGTACTGTTCTTTCAAGGTCTGTGAAGAATTGTGTTGGGATTTTTATGGGAATTGCATTGAATCTGTAGATTGCTTTTGGCAGGATTGCCATTTTTACTATGTTGATCCTACATATCCAAGAGCATGGGAGATCTTTCCATTTTCTGGTATTTTTTTTTAATTTCTTTCTTTAAAGACTCAAAGGTCTTACTATACAGGTCTTTCTCATTTTTTGTTCCACACAATAGCAGCAGAAGGAACATTGCCAAGCTCTTTCTATGAGGCTACAATTACCTTGGTAACCAAGATACACAAAGACACAATGAAAAAAGAGAATTACAGACCAATATCCTCATAACACATTGATGCAAAAAATATTCAACAAAATACTGGCAAGTTGAGTCCAAAAACACATCAGAGAAATCATCCACCATGATCAAGTTGGCTTTATCCCAGGAATTCGGGGATGGTTCAACATATGAAAATCCATCAATGTAATCTACCATATAAACAAACTGAAAAAGAAAAACCACGTGATTATTTTGCTAGATACTGAAAAAGCCTTTGATAAAATCCAACATTCCTTTATGATAAAGGTCTTGGAGAAATCAGGAATAACAGGAACATACCTAAACATGATAAAAGCAATATACAGCAAACCAAAAGCCATCTCACTAAATGGAGAGAAACTCAAAGCGATTCCTCTAAAATCAGGAGTAAGACAAGGATATCTACTCTCTCCATATCTCTTCAATATTGTTCTTGAAGTTCTAGCTAGAGCAATAAGAAAACAAAAGGAGACCAAGGGGATACAAATTGGTAAAGAAGAAGTCAAACTTTCACTATTTGCAGATGATATGATAGTTTACATAAGTGACCCAAAAAACCTCTACCAGGGAACTACTACAGCTGATAAACACCTTCAGCAAAGTGGCAGGATACAAGATTAACTCAAAAAAACCAGTAGCCCTACTATATACAGAAGATAAATGCGCTGAGAAAGAAGTCAGAGAAACATCACCCTTTACAATAGCAACTAACAACATAAAATATCTTGGGGTAACACTCCTAGTTTTAATATCTAAAGAAACCCTGTCAGTCCTTCATCTTCCTATCGGTATGTGTAAAAGGATGCTCTGTGAAGTCGAGTTTGTGACTGCAGTAAGTTACCAAACAGTCCAAGCACTGTCTGTAGAAAAGCAGAAATACTGCAAAGCAGAGACCCTGAAAGATCTAGAATGCAGGGAGCAGCCCAAGCGTGCCTACTGATGTCAAAATTCAAGACATGAAATATAGACGTGTACATTGTAATTCCATTAGTCTAATATTCTTAAAAGATAAATAATATATCACTTATAAGTACATTTATCTAAGTAAAAGTATTAACTAAAGTAAGCAGATGAGGAGAACAATAATTCCCTGAGGAGAAAGATGCCAATGTACTCGAGAGTACAGAGGTACCACTAAGGCGCTGGCAATCTTTTCTTTTTAGTTTTATTTTAGTGGCTAAAAGCAACATTTACTTTTTTCATATCCCTGCAGTTTGTGAAGAGGTTGGTAGGCTGAGTTTATCTGAGTGTTAGTTGGAGGAACTGCACTAAAAATGGATGACCTATCACCACCCTGGCTCACTCACAACACTGACAAGAGGTTGCTAGCTAACCTCCGGTTCTTTCCACAGGGGATGTGTATGCAGTGGCTTGGCTTCTTCTCAGTATGATAGCTATAGTGCAAGAGCAGGCATCTTAGGAAACAGGAAAAGGATATGTTGCTGGAAGCCTAGCTTTGGAAACTTATGGATAATGGATCTCCACATCTACTGTCTTCTATTGACCAAGCAACTACAGAATCCAGAACATACTCTCTCTCTCTCTCTCTCTCTCTCAAGAAAAGAGGAAGAGAGAAAGTGAAAGCAAACAAAATCCAATAAGAAAAGTATACCAAAAATACAAACAAACAAACAAACCAAAACATGGAGTCCATTTTGTGTCAGCCAGGTACTCCTGAGCATGGGACCTGCCCTGGAGTGTGGTTGATCCACCCAATGTCACTCCACTGGAGAAAACTAATTTTCTCTTTCCCAGCAGGTATGAACTGGAAAGAACTTCTTAGGTAGGGATGGAACTTTGTGTTCACTTACTCTTCTTAGTGTAGGCTTTAGTGTGGCTTGAACATGTGTTCACCTTGTGTGTGCTGTTACAGCCTCAGAGTTCATGTGAGCTTTGCTCATGTTGATTTAGAGGGTCTTTTTTTCTTGGTATCCTCTATCCCTCTGAGTATTACACTCTTTCCACATACTCTTCATCAGGGATTCCTGAGCCCCGATGAGGGTTTTGATGGAGACATCCTATTTAAGACTGAGTGTCCTAAGGACTGACAATGTCCACAACTCTGCCCATCGTCTGTTGTGGGTCTCAGCATTAGTTCCCATCTGCTGCAAGAAGTTTCTTCTCTGAGCTTCTTCCTACAGCAGACAGGAACAATTACAGAGATCCACAGCCAAACACTATACAAAGAACGAGAGACCTTGGAATACTCAGCCCTAAATGGGATGTCTCCATCAAAGCCCTCCTCAGGGATCAAGGAAGCCTGCTGAAAAGGAAGTGAAAAGAGTATAAGAGCCAAAGTGGATGGAGAACACCAAGTAAATAAGGCCTTCTAAAAATAACAGAATCGATGCACATATGAACTTGAAGAGACTGGAGCACAGAGCCTGCACAAATCTGGACCAGGCCATCTGTGTATATTCTGTGGCTTCTAGTTTTGTGTTTTTATGGTGTTCCTAAGTCTTCAAACAAGTGGATCTTTTACTCTTGTGCCTTCTCTTGGACTCTTTTCCTTCTGTTTGTCTTATCCAACTCCAGTGTGATAGTTTTTGTTTCATCTTATTATATTTTCTTTTGTTATATTTTATCATCCCTTAGAAGCCAGTTTGTTTTCTAGTGAGAGACAGAAAGGAAGTGGATCTGGATGAGAGAAATGGGGAGGAAATGGGAGGAGTAGAGGGAGAGAATACCGTCATCAGAGTACATTATGTGATGAAAAACATCTATTTTCAATAAAAGGAAAAGAAAAACCCAGCAGCAGCAGCAGTGGGCAAAGCACTGATCTGGGTCTAGCCAAATGTGATGACTGCAGATCAGTGAGAGTCAAAAGGAAAGGAGATGAGCTAGAAAGAGTGACTAAAAGATATGACAGCCTGTGGCTGCTCACCAACAGGTCAAGCCCATATTATATGGAGATGGGTGGGAAGAGAGTTTTTGTTTTTTATTTAACCTATGATGAAGAAGATACAATTATTCAGCTTGTTGGGGTTTTGTTTTATTTGTTGTTTTAGTTTGGGAGTAAGGTGTTGAACTCAGGGTCTCCTACACACTAAACACAAACTCTCCTAATGGGTGACACCTTCAGTAATCTCATTATTTTTAATCTGCATAAATCTCTTCACACTCTGTATATCCAATGTATTTCACTCAAAGTACACAGCATCTGCATGCACAATAACAATATCTCAGTAAAACACCAATAATGTTGAGATCTAAGTCCCCAGGGGCTCATATTTTGAATACTCTGTTTGTGGTTCTATTTTGAAGGCTGTGACTATCTATATACAAATCCAACCCTACATAAGGTACTTGAAGAAAAACTCCAACCCAAGGAAGGTAACTAAACCCATGAAAACACAGGAAATAATCTCACACCAGCAAAGCCAAAAGAAGGGAACCACATACACCACCACCACCACCACCACCTCCACCAACAACAGCAAAACAAAATAACAGGAACTAACAATCATTGGCCATTGATATCACTCAACATTAAATGTCTAAATCCCCCCACTAAAAAGACACAGACTAACAGAATGGATGCAACAACAGGATTCATCCTTCTGCCGCAAACAAGAAACACATCTCAACATCAAGGACAGATATTACCTCAGGGTAAAGGTGGAGGAAAGATATTCAAGCAAATGGACCTAAGAAGCAAGCAGATGTAGCCATTGTAATATCTAATATAAAAGCAAATATACTGAACCTGTCAGAACAGAAAGTGAGGAACAGTCTTGAACACAACTGGCACAGAAGACAGCTTCCTCAACAGAACACGAATAGCATAGACACTAAGATTGACAATTAATAAATGGGACCTAATGAAACTGAAAATCTTTTGTAAGGTCAATCACACAGCCTACAGAACAAGAAAAGATTTTCGCCAACTCCACATCTGATAGAAGGCTAAAATATAAAGAATTCAAGAAACTAGACGTCAACAAACCAAATAATCCAATTAAAAGTGGGGCATAGATCTAAACAGAGAATTCTCAATAGAGGAATCTCAAATTGCCGAGAAACACTTAAAGAAATGTCAACATCCTTAGCCAGCAAAGAACTGCGAATCAAAACGGCTTTGAGATTCCATCTTATACCTGTCAGAATGACTAAGATCAATAACACAAGTGACAGTTCTTGCTAGCAAGGATGTGGGGCAAGGGGAACACTCCTCTATTGCTCGTGGAACTTCAAACTTGTACAGCCACTATGGAAATCAATATGGAGGTTCCTCAGAAAATTGGGAACCGATCTACCTCAAGACCCAGCTATACAACTCTTGAGCATATACTCCATCCTACCACAATGACACTTGATCAACTATGTTAATAGCAGCTTTCTTCATAATAGCCAGAACCTGGAAACAACCTTATTGTCCCTTAACTAAAGAATGGATTTTTAAAATGGGGTACATTTACACAATGGAATATTACTCAGCTGTTTTAAAAAATGACATCATGAAATTTGCAAGCAAATGGATACAACTAGAAAAAAACATCCTGAGGGAAGTAACCCAGACCCAGAAAGACAAATATGGTATGATATCAAGCTACAACCCACAGACCCAGAGGTCTGTTAGGAGGGCTGCATAGATCTCCCTAGGAAGAGGAAATAGAATAGATTTTTGTGGGTGGATGGGGTCTGGTGCAAGTGGGGACAGGAATAGGAGAGATCAGGTAGAGGGTTATAGGAAAAGAGTGTGGGGAGAGACAAGTAGAACTGCAGAACACTTGGGGGCGATGTGGAAGCCTAGTGCAGTGGAAACTTCCTGGACTCTATGAAGGTGAAGACTATGAGTGTAGAATCTATGAGGACTCCTAGTAATAGATAATACAGAGTCTGAAGGATATGGTGTGTGAGTGGCCCTCTCTTCTAGCCAGGCAAGGCTACAACCCATGGTGATAACTGAGATAGAGGGTTGCTCTCTGCAAACTAACAGTGGGTCCCCATTGCAGACAACAACATTCACACAACTCATTGAACATGAAGAAATTGAGCTGGTGCCTACATGGACCCTTCACCCCTATGTTCTAGTCTCTTTGGTGAGGGAAGTTACTCTACAGGCTACTGAAACAAAAACCTAGAGATCAACCTAGCCACAAAATCCTCAACTTATGTAGTCTTCCCTTGCAAAATATGCTGGGGCAATGGTGGGTGGCACAGAACTTGTAGGTGTGGCCAACCAACGTCCTAACTTCAGGCCCATGCTACGAGAGCAAGTCCATGCCCACACTGCCTAGATGGACAGGAACCTGAGATAGATAGCCCAGAGACCTGTGGTAGAACCAAACATGGCTAGCCCCCAAAAAGGCGAGCGGGAATCAATGAAATAAGTTCTAATGATTTTCTGACATACTCATAGATTGGTACCTTGTCCATCATCAGAGAGGCTTCCTCCCATTCCTCCCACATACAGACATTATTCAGAGAGAGAGAGAGAGAGAAAAGAGAGAGAGAGAGAGAAAGTCTAACTTAAAGGTCTCCATTGGGTCCCTCCCCTCAGAGTTCAGGGAAACCCAAGGAAGAATGGGAGGAAAGATTGTAAGAGTCAGAGGGGATGGAAGACACCAGAAGAACATGGCTCACTGAATGAAATAAACAGGGCTCATATGGGCCTACACAGACTGAAGTGGCAAGCACCAGGCCTGCAAGGGTCTTCACCTAGCTCCCTGTTTATATAGTATGGCTGTTAGCTCCCTGTTTATATAGTAGGGACTCCTAATAGTGGGAATGGGCATGTCTTTGACTCTTTTACCTGCTCTTGGAGCTCTTTTCTTCCTCATGGGTTGTCTTGTCCAACCTGGATATGACTTGCCTTGTCACATTGCATCTTGTTTTCTTGTGTTTGTATGTTGTCTCCTGAAGGCCTGCTCTTTTTAGAAGGGAAACAGGGGGAGTGGATCTGGGGGAGAGGATAGGTAGAGGGAGCTGGGAAGATAGGAAGGAAATTGTGGCCGGGATATAAGTAAAGAATCTATTTTTAATAAAAAAGAAATAAAAAATAGATTTAAAAAAAGAATAAAACCTCATCCCTGTTTCTGTGAAGTGTTTTAACACCATGACACAAAAGAAGCTAATACAACACCCAACATGAAAACAGCAGCCTGCACATATTAAGCACTTACTACATGACAGCCACCAGAACAAACATGTTAAGTGATTGGGGTGTTTTTTTTCCAGTTAATTCACACAGCTATAGGTTAAGATATTCTCTTGTCCCTCAGTTTTAAGATGGTGAAGCCAAGCCTTCGGTAATGAAGACACTCTCCCACTGCCACACCCCTCCCAGCACTTGTCACACCACTCACATTCATGTGGCATGGTGGAGGGACAGGACAGTTTCAGAGATAAGCTTCCTGATTGTTCACTTAAATCCAGGGTTTGTTCCTAGATTTCATTTCATGTGTTAAGTGATAAAATGAAGGAAAAAGTTGCTCAAGTATTGGAGAGATGCCAGAAACACATACATTAGTTGCTGCCCTGGCAAAGGTCCAAATGTCTCACACTTGCTAGGCTGTTCAATCTCTACACTGGCCCTCAATGATGGAAGGTTCTTGCCTTCCGACCAAGAGTCCAGGTACTTCACCTTTTAACAAACAGTCCTGGTGTTTGTAAAGTGCATGTCGTGGGTCAAGCTCCCATCTCTGCACTGGATGGGCCGACCCCTATCACCTACATAGCCACTCTCTGCAGAACGCTATTGTGCTACCCATTTCTCAGATGAGAAGAGGGCTGTGACTGCACCAGCATTTCAGGCCAGCATTATGAACCCTGAGGCTATGCTCTCAACCACTTCTGCTGCCTCCTAAGAAATAATATGCTTAAAGTCAGAGTAGATTCGCAAAAAGACAGGCTTCTTTGCCAATGAAATATTGAATTAAATATAGACACTCTAGATCAAGTAGATACTCCTTTGGATTGCTGTCTCAGACTTTCTTATGCTGTCAGAAAATGTAACACATGCACTGGGAGAGAATTTGATGGCTTCATTTTCTAGACAGTCAGAACAATATAATTGCGCTTGGGTTTTTAATTTAATTGTGTTACATGTTCACTGCCTTTATTATCTTAAGCTTGCAGAAGTCAACTCCACTTGGTAATAGCATTGTAGCCATTTGATTGACATAAGCTTTAAGTCATGTTTTACATGCCAATCTAAACTTGAAGGACTCCCACTATATGGAGATCTTTGAACAAACGACAGTGGCCCAGTTACAGCCAAATGATTACAAAGCATGTGATGTTTGATTCTAAAATGTAGCATATATAAAAGTGACTAACCCAACTTATGCTGCCCTAAAATACAGGGACTTTTGACCTGAATTGTACAAGGTAAGTGCACTCTCAAGAGACAGAATTGGAAAAGAAAGGCCTTCCTGGAAGAGGGCAAGGCATGGTCAAGAATCTGGTGTTATAAAAGAATAGCAAGGTATAATTCTTTTTATTGCTAAAGGATCCAAATTACTTAAAGGGCATAGTAAAGATGACCCCAGAAAGGCCACTTAGAGGCAGATTGTAAAGGTCTTTGCCTGGCTCAGTAGTTAGATTTAGGGGAATAGGAAATCTTGAAGAATGTTAAGCTTATTGTTCATTTCAGTCTGAAATCCTGGAAACTAGATTGCAGGTAGAAGACCTTTACAACAGAAATAGCAGCATGAATGTCAGTTTAATTCAATAAAGGATTACCAGTAAGCTATCTTCTAAAGTAAGTGTTGTTTCAGATCCCATTTTACATATGAGATCATCAAGGAGCAGAGGAATAAAGTGACTTGTCTAATGCTATAGAAGAGGCAGGATTTGAACCCAGAGAATTCTACTGTGATGGCCACTGCATAGTTCACTACTCTGTCAGACAGGCTGATAATAATGGTAGATGACAGGAGAGAGTGAAGACAGAGAGATAACCATTACCCTGGACTCCAGAATAGAGGACGATCGCTTTAAATGCTACCTGGCCACTGAGGAGAAGCAGCCAGTAGAGAATGGGAGAGTTCAAATTCAGATATGAGGTCCAAAGAACCCTTGGAACCTAGCCAAGATGCTGGGCAGGTGGTAAAACTGCAATGTTGAAACTCAGGTGAGGTATGGATGGAGAAAATCAACCTGGACATGAAATATTATTGCTAAGTCTCATAGCTTCTTTCCATGTTGCTCAGTGCAGTTAGTTTTTTAAAGTTTGTGGGGCACAGCTTCCAAGTAAATACACAGAGACTTATTTATGAATGGCCAGTCTTAGCGTGGCTTGTTTCTAGTCAGCTTTTCTAACTTAAATTATTCCATTTCTCTTTAACTATGCTTTGCCTTTAGGCTTTTTACCTTTCTTTATTCTTTATATATTCTTTATATAGAATATTCTTTGTTCTATATTCTTTCCTTCTTCCTCCGTGGCTGGGTGGGTGGTTAACTGACTGGTCCCTGGCACCCTCCTCTCCTTCTAATATTCTTGCTCCTATCTTCCTTAGATTTCTCCTCCTATTTATTCTCTGTGCCTGCCAGCCCCACCTATTCTTTCTCCAGCCTGATCTACCGGCCATTCAGCACTTTATTAGACCAATCAGGTGTTTTGGGGCAGGCAAAGTAACACACCTTTACAGAGTTAAACAAATGCAACATAAAAGAATGCAACACACACACACACACACACACACACACACACAAGTCAGGCATTGGTGGCGCACACCTTTAGTCCCAGCACTTAGGAGGCAGAGGCTTCTCTGTGAGTTTGAGGCCAGCCTGGTATACAGAGCAAGCTCCAGGACAAGCTCCAAAGCAATACAGAGAAACCCTGTCCCAATAAATAAATAAATGCAACACACCTTTGCATCATTAAACAAATACCCCATAGTTTAAATGAATGTAACACATCTTAAACTATTATTCCACAACAGTTCAGCAAGAGCAGCTTTAGGGAGGAACAGTTTTGTCTGGCTCACAGGACAAGGTACAGTCCATCATGGAAGCCAAAACAGCCTGAGCTTGAAGCAGCTGGCTGATTCACACACATGGTTAGAAGAAGGCAACAATTAATGCATTCATGATTCTCGGCTTTTTCTCTATTTTATACAGCCAGGATCTCCTGCACAGGGAACAGGTCCACTGATAATGAAGACTGTGCTTCTTCCCACACCAGTGAATGGAAACAAAGAGATTCCCCACAGTCTCATGCAGAGACCCATGTCTAAGGTCCATCTAGATTCTTCAAGCTGAGAATTACCACCAACCATCACAGTAAGCAAACATCATTCCACCCAAGACCTCATCTTGAAGATGCAGAACCCAAGGCCATCAGAGGCAGCTTAGAAGAGTAGACCCAGGACATGCCTCTCAGCTGAGATGTATATTCAGCCTGCTGCCCTCCTTTTCAAATTAGGGGTTTTCATTGTAGAGAAGAAACAATGATGTTGCCTTTGCCACTTGTAAGGGTGAGCATTTATAACTATCTGAAGCAGTTAATTCATTTCTTTCCAAAAATAAGTGCCCGATAAGCAGTAATAATAATTATTATCATTGTCATCATGTAAGGGATTTGTTGCCATTGAGAAAAGAGTGTGGACAGCAAATCAGAGCTCCTGGTCCAATTACTCTTAGCAATTCCCCCATGACATTCTCTTAGCTACATACAATTTTTACTGTGTTTTCAATCCAAGGAAAGAAGCAGCTTTTGAGGAACACAAATTATCAGAAAAATAACCTAAAGGAAACATATAAAGAATTTTTAATGAGTTATTTATTTTTAATTTTATATGTATTGGTGTTTTGTTTGCATGTATATCTATCTATATGAGGCTTTCAGATCTCTAAGAACTGGAGTTGCAGACAGTGCTGAGTTACCATGTGTGAACCTGGGCCCTCTGGAAGAGCAGACACTTTTCTTAACTTCTAAGCCATCTCTCCAGACCCCAGACAAAGCATTTAAGTATATACAATGAAATAATGCTAACTTCGAAACAAGGTCAAGCATCAAGCATCACATTCTCCTAGATCCTAAATTCCCAAAGCAAGTACCCATGGTCCTGAGTTCAATGCCCAGTACAAGAGAAAACAACAAATCTCTCTCTCTCTCTCTCTCTCTCTCTCTCTCTCTCTCTCTCTCTCTCTCTCTCTCTCTCTGTGTGTGTGTGTGTGTGTGTGTGTCTCTGCCATCCCTACTCTAGAATGTATGCTATTGCTTTATTTTTCACACCTCTCTCTGTGTGTGTCTTAATGTCCATGCTTAAATTTATATAAAATTTCTTAATGAGTTCCAACTTTGCTTCATACCATAAGGAAGAGGGACAGAAGGCACATACCCTGAAAAGAATGGTATTTCATGGGGACGGGAAATTTTAAGTCCTAAAAATACAGCAGAAAATGCTTGGACCCCACAATAAAGTAGAACCCTTGAAGACAGAACGATTTGTAACCATCTATTTATCACTCTGTCATCCCTTCCTCCCTCCAACATATTTTCTTTGGGATTCAATGTGGAGACTAACAACAGGGTTATTTAGTTAAAGACCTTGGGATTGAAAAATTATAGTAAAGAACTGGTAAAATGATTCCAAGTCACATCACAAGCAAGTTATCAAAACAAACAAATGCATTTAAGCAAAAAAAGACAATGGAAGTAACTAAATAAAATTCATTATTTACTTTGATTGCCTGGGATAATATATTTGGAAAGGATGTGAATATAAGCAAGGTGAGAAAATTAAAATAAATGAAGAAAAAACACATCCAACCTCCTCCATTAGAAAAAACGAAATGTTTCTGATGTAATTCTTTCTTCTTTAGTCCTTTCTCACTAAGGACTCTGGATTGGTTTAATTTTCCCTGAACATTGCTGTAGAACTTAGACCATTGCCCCCACCCCCAACTCCACGTCCCAGTGCATGCCCGAGTTTATCTGAATATATAAGCCTGCCCTTTACTCAGATTTATGGATCCAGCCAGGCTGTGTGTATTTACAGTGTTCTGACCTGAAGACCCCGGGCTGCAGGAGAACAGGAGGGAACTGGGACTCATTCCATAAACAGAGACAAATATGAGGGGGAGTTGGAGGCTTTGCTAGCACTTAACATTTTTAACTATTTGGCCAAACTTAAGAATTAGCAATTAGATTAAAAGAAAAAAAGGGGGGGCTCCAGAACTGAACTGAGAGAATAAACTATAGCTTTGCTTTATCTTGGTTTCTGGAAGGTTCTGAGTTTGGGGTAGGGGTGGGGTTAAATTTAAAGCAGGTCAGAAGAAAATTCGTAAGTCAGTTACAGAGGGAGCTATAAAAGGCTTTGGGAAGGCAGAGGGTCTACAGAAATGAGGTTATAAACAACATTTAATAAGTCAGAAAATTTCTCCAACCACATGTGGAACTCTCCTTCTGTGAAACAAGACTACTTGTGTTTTTCTGTTTTGTTTTAGACACTGTAATTGGGTATAGGGTGAAAGAAATCTTTTGCTTCATGCTTAAATGAGGGTGTGTTGCTGTGAGATATTTTTCTTTGGCCCTGTTGGCCCACTTAAAAGTGACTGCATTTTCACACAGGGCTACTTCCTTAAGGCGGGCCACCCCTTGCAGAAGCAATGGTAATCTGAGAGGCATATGCAACTGGAAGTAAAGAGCTGTATCCGAAGCTGGATTCCCCCTTCCTCTGGGCTGTATCTTTATATGCAGGCAAACTTTGAGAGCACAACTTGGGTGTGAAGCCATTCTCAAGCAAATTCTTTGGTGGGAAAACTTGAATTCATGAGGAAACCATTGTTCACCAACTGAATAAATCAAAACTAGGCCAGCATTGTAAGACTACAGTGTTTATTTAAAAATTCATATGCAAAGCAAGGCGGTCAACACATGTGTGGAACTCAACTGCTTTCCATTAAAATGGGTACAGGGTAATTTGATGCCATCCTCCACAGCTCAACATTCACTGCAGCAACACAGCAATGTGCACCATTGAGGGTGTAGTTGGAAAATTCATGAAGCATCACCAAATGGCTTTCTTTAGCTCCTCTTAAGGCAATCATGTTCCTATTAAAGATATCAAAACTCACTGTTATAATGATGTTGTTTGACTCCAGCTTTTCATTTGAAATACATTGCAGATCATGTGACTTGGGCTCATTTCCAATAATTGCATGAGAAACACATGTGTTTGCACAGTGACGCTTTTTAGATGTGAACTTGCTAATCAGTGTTCTCCTATGAAAATCATTTGCCAGGGAATCAAAATAAAACATAGTTCTCCAACTGAACTTCAAAAACTTACAATACAAAGTCCTGAGAATGAATTTTATTTTTCATTTAGTTCTACAACTGAACTTCAAAAACTTACAATACAAATTGTATTTTATTTGTGCTAAATATCAGACACAAAATTCAGAACAACAGAATTAAGAAATGTATGTGGTACAATGAAGATGGTGGGGATGAGAGAAAAAAAAAAAATAGGCGAAACAGCAAGCAGCCAGTGAGGCTGCACTTGACAATCCAAACAAGACACCTGATCCTCTAGGAGAGTAGCTTTTTATTCCTATCATTTTTCTGAACTTTCTTCTAAGACAATGAAACCCTGCAGTGTAAACATGATGGCATGCAGGGTGTTGAGAAGTTTGGGGGACCTGCACATGGCGGCTGAGATGCTGTTCTGGTTCATTTCTGTTTCATTTGCCAGTGAGGCAATTTTTGTCTCTAATATGGGATGGATCATACCAACAGAGGGTTCCGAGGTATCCATTTCTGAGCAGAGGCCTAGCTCAATGTGCCAGGAAAAAAAAAAAAAAAAAAATCCACGCACCACAAAGAACATTGAGATGAATGGCTCTATTTTATGAGCCATAAAAGTTTTATTCATCTTGACACTGAAACAGGTTTAGGCAGTGAGTTGACACGCCTTAAATAAATAAGTGGAATTAATTCCCCAGCCCTTGAAACAATAGCAGCATGCATGCAGCAGAGAGAAATGCCCCATTGTTCCTGGTGCGGCCTGATATTGATATTATTTGTGTTTTTCTGCACTGCTTCCTCGGGGGCCTGGTTGATCCACTTCAGATTCATCCCCTGTTTTATTAGAGGTTGAAAATGGTTCAGGACCTGGTTGTACCACAGCTCTCACCGACAGCTAAGGAACCAGTTTGGCGTCTGGTTTATCTGTTGTTTTACTGCTGACCTTCAAATCAACTTTAACCCCTGACCCCTGGAGGCATCTATCATGACAAGAGGCTGTTTAACACAAATGGTGCCCATTTATAGGGGAAGACACTCAGAAGATTTCCTTTTTTATGAAGAATTTAGTTTTTCACCCCTCTTTTCTCAGTCACCACAGGTGAAATCCCTCTTAGCAGCTGGCTTACAAAATAATCTGAAGGGAGGCCTTAATGAGCAGAAGCACCCTCAGCTGGAGATAAATATATGCAAATGAGATGCACAAACAAAGGCGCCTGGACAGAGAAATATCTGCAATTCCAGCAAAATGCTGCCTGCAGCTCGAAGATGAACAGCCTTGATAAAATGGTAACAAAAAGCACCTTTTTATCCTCCAGCGTGTTTTACATTGCAATAGACCATTGTCATTGCAGGCCAGTGGAGCATGCAGGCTTTGCACCATGGTTCCAAAAAACTGTTTAAACATTTGTTTTAAGGCATTCATGAGATATAATCAATGGACTGCTTCTTTGTTGTTGTAATTTTTTTTTTCTGACTATGTTTCAGATGTTGCTATAGTGCCGTTACCTGTTGGTCTTTTTGTGGTTTAATGCCACTGTCTTCATGAGCAAGGACACATTTTGGCAACTATTTTCTCTACTAGTTACAATGATTGTTTTTCTAATTTTTTCCCCCGTGTTTCAAGGGAGAGAGATTTCAAGTTAATAATAGAAAGAATGGGCTTGGAGCAGCACCCAAACAACTAGTTTTAATGATGGCAATCAAGTGTGCGGAGCTTCGGAGGCAGCCATGTAACGTGCTGATTTTAATAAGCTTTAAAAAGGCAATCTCTAACTTTTAAAAGTCTCTTTTTAATTTAATCGTCCTTGGTTCATATGATTCCAAAACAAACAAAACCATTAAAATATGTTTTCAATATGTATCCACAGTGTTATTTGATGATGTTTTAAATTAGCATCGTGTTTGTAAAATATTGATTTGATGAGCTTTAAAAAATCGGAAAAGCTGGAATCATCAACCTATTGGGGGGTTGAGCAACATTTTTCTCTAAAGATGAACAAAGCTCCGGCCCCAGGATCTTACTAGAAAAAGGCTGGGCTTTCGACTTCTATAAATTGCTGCATTTGAGCCCCCGTGTTTTGTTTCTGTGACTAGTCAAAAGCAGCTCAAGAGAGAAAGGAAACACTGTGCTTGTCACATGTGTGTCCACCATACAGTCACCAAAAGCATCACAGTTTTCGGTCCTCTCTTTGATAACTCTTCTGGCCTTCTGTAGCCAGCGTGGGTGGGCGTCTTAAAGCTTTCTTTACCTAAATTATTTCATCTTTGTAGCAGGAATCAGAGTGGAGGCATTTCTTCTGAGTAACTGAGTGCTTTCCATTTTGTGTGCATTTCACCAGGCAAACGTCAAATTTGCTAATAACAAAAGAAATCTCATTTTTTACACATGCCACTCCTGTTGCACTGGGTGGAGGTGGGGTAGAGCCAAGCAGGGGCTACAGAAGGGAGCAGAGAGCATTAAACCGTCTGGCCAAAGAGAAGAAGGAAGAAAAATGCTTGTTTGGGTTTGAAAAGGACACGTGCTCTGTTAGCCCAATGTCTGTGTCAGTGTGTCATTAAATTCAGAATTTCAGGAGTTAATAGAAACTTGTTATATTGGGGTTGTTTTTTCAAGCTCAGGTTTGAAACCACGTAATTATGTTCAACTGCTGTTGTTTGAAAGGGCAAACAGCATCTTAGGCACAGAACAACGAAATTACAGCTGAGATTTAGGTTAGCAAAAGCCGTCTTCTCTAGGCTTTTATGATTCATTATTTCCCATTAAATACAGTATTAGAAGTGTACACTAGATAGCTCATGGTTGCTGCTCTCGGAGCACATTATCTATATTACGCAGGTCTGGGGAGCAGAATTAGAAAACTTTGGGGGAATGAGCAATATGTGTTTGCTGATAGAAGTACCATATGGCCCATCTTCTTCAATTGCTTTCACTGCGTCTCTGATGCTGGAGAAATTAAAGTTTTATTTGATGTGGCACAGCTTAATGAACTGTCTTCTGTTAGGAAAATTGAATATGTTTCCTGTTATTTGAGCACAGAGCCTCCATAGTTTGGCTGGTGGGGGGTGCATTATATATTGTTTATTTAGCATTTTGAAAACAAAAGCAAGATATTGACGGGAAAATTGATTACTGCTAGATTGCATTATGTAATCAAGTTTTCTCCCCTTAAATTTCCCTTTACAATCCTCTGGCAATGTTTTAATATGAGATTGCACTAGGTTTTTATATTTTAAAAGACACAGAGTTTGATTTTATCAAAATGCCTTTATTTATCAGCAAGCCACATGAAATGCTGAACTCAGTATTGCTCTGTGTGTGTGTGTGTGTGTGTGTGTGTGTAGTTTGAAGAGTGGGATTTGGACTGAATATTGAAAATGAAGTATAAATTCTACAGATTTATATTTTTTCAGCTAAGCACATATAATTTTTCAAAACATATACTCAAAAGTATACTTCTGTACCCAGAAGGCTGGGACATTAAACCAGGTAAATATTGACATTCTAAAGACTCTGTGAAGGGATATGTGCTAACATTATGTTTCATTTCCTTGGTTTTGTTCTGGATCCGACCTTTTTTAATTAAAAAATATATAGACAGACTTTTAAAAGACTGGATATCTGCATCTCTTTCATTTCTTTTTTTCAGTGAGAAACATCCCTCAAGTGAACAGATGACTGGGACACACCAATCTGCAGCAAGCACATAGGATAAATAACAGTTAAAATTCATCAACATTTATCGGCAATATGCAATCCCACGCCCCCTACACACACACCCAAAAAAGTCATTTGTCTTCTGTGTTCTGAGCTGTTTTGAGATTTCTGGCAAATTCGGCCATTAAACAAACTTCTCGCACAATATAAATACTGTCTGTTCAAGAAAGGCTTCCAGTGTTTACAGTACATAAGTGAAGAGGGAAAAAAGCTGGTATTTAACCAAGGGTAGTGGCTTGCAAACATCTCTGAATAAAGTGTTCAGCACAACTTTGGCTGCAAACCTGCTGGTTCCTGGTCTTCCTCTGTGTCCCCTGCCATGAGGAATTTTCACATGTCATCCTTCTGCTATGTTTTTTAATTACCTAATTAAATTTTAGGAAGGAGCGCCTGACTTGGGGCAGGGATCCGGAGCTGATCACACCAACTTCCTTTTGAAACAGGAAAGATGAAAACATCCCATTTTTCTGAGCCCCCTCCTGACGGCCTGGGAGGAGGATGAGCATTATGCATTGTTATCAGCGTGGTGTAATTTGACTGTTGACAAAGTATCGGTGGCAGTGAGAATGAACGCAGTTAGGAGTGTGGCGGGTTGTAATCAAGAAGATGCTTAGCTGTGCAACACTGCATCTTGAGCAGATTTGAATCAACATTGCCTTAAGGGGATACACACACCAAAAGGAAAAAAGTCCATTCATTTTTTGAGGAAAAACTGGAGTGGCACTTGAAGTGAAATCTGACGTGCGTTAATTGCTCTGCAGCTCTTCTAATTAGAGACTTTCGAATCCCTTCGCTGCTGTCACTGGGAGGGTACACTGTCTTGTTGGACGCATAGGAAAACTGTAAATGTGTTTGATCCAGAAGTTTTTATATATAAAGACTGAACTATAATCCCTGTCCCCTCCAAAGGGTGGTCAGCTGGAAAGCGAAGGGTGCTGCTTCACCTCCAGCCTGTATTTAAATTTTCAAGCCTTATTAAAGTAGTTTCATTGTGACACTCGATGTAAAGGAAGCAGGTGCTGCAGGTATTTCCTTAAGTAGAGGGAAATTTCCCTTCCTATCCCAGCTCATATGAAAGATTTCAGGTGGAAAAGAGCCAGAAAAATCTACATTCTCATGCTTCTAGTTACATCCTGAAGAAGCTAGGGAAAGACAGATTCGGTTTTCAGGAAGCATGCCACACCTCCCTTTTTCTCAGGCACCCCAGACTCCCCTTCCAGTCTTAAAGTCATTATACTGCTGCCTGGCCCCAGGTTGCCACCAAATATGACACCATAATAATTTGGGCTTCCCTTTTCAACTTCTCTTGTGTAGCCCTTGAACCACTCTTAATTCATTAACATATTGAATTTTTTCAATTTTCCATTTTCTTGCAATAACAATATTAATGCCGGGGTGAAAGCTTGATTGGAGCTAAATTACTTGTTACCTGCTGGCATTTATTTATATGGCATTGAATTATAGAGCTTTGCTATTGTCATGCCTTGGACGAATTGTTTATGACGCCAGTAATAGGAGTAATTGTTATTGTTGAAATTACCTGTCAGCTACCCATAGCAGTGGCCCTTGTCCCACTGACAAATAGTGACAAGGGAGAGGCATCCTCCATGCATCCCCCTGATGGCTTCTCCTCTGATAATAAGAAGTGCAGGGCCTCTGATAATTTGCCTGTCACTGTTGAGTGCAGCTCAGAGAGAGTTGGCCAAATTGTTGTCATTCACTTTGACAAAGACAGCAAAGTAGCCCTGTGCAGGCAGAGGATTATCAAAATAAATGAAATCACTCACACCCCCTTTGTTTGTTTGGCTCAAGAATTGCCTGGCTTTGTATGAGGTTGTGAAATCAAAGCCCACTGCTTATGGATATGCCTTAATTCATTCTGGAAGGAGGGTGCCAGAGAGGGATAGTCCTTGGCATTATAAGACTTGCCATTTCATAGTTTGCAATGGCTAGTAAGAAATTAAATTCAAATATAAAGTCGAAATTATAACAAGAATTCTAAATGTGACTGAATGCATTGGTTTGAAATATGTGAAATATGTAAAACTCCACATTTTTCTCTTGAATTACTTATGCCTTCACTCAGTTTTGATCTGTGCAGCCTTCAAATGCAGTAAGCTTAAAAAAAAGTAACAATTTTCCACTTGCAGTCAAGTTTGCTTTAAAAGTTTAGAATTCTGCATCCTTGACTCTTGCAGCTTTGAAATATTATAGTCAAATTTAGGATTATTATCTCCAATGGCCAGTTCCTTTCTATAAATTACCTTGTATTTATATACTATCTTCATGTGTAAAGAGATAAATGAAACATAGTCCCAGATATGAAGCATCAATTATCACAGACTTACGGAGGAAGCAAAATAGCCCTGTTATTGCCTGAGCTCAAATATAAATATTTGCATTTTGAACCCTCTTGGTTGCTGCAGTGAGCCTGTCATGCAGAGAGGAAGGGGTTGGAGGAGATTGGGGAGGGCTGAGGTCTGGGAGTGTCCATGGAGGAAACAAATGCACTGTAAGCTTTGTTCTTGCAAAACCCAGAATCATTCTTACCTTCCCCAAAAAGGCATTGTTTCAAGCTAGCAAAATTCCTATTTTTAAGGTTCCTGGGAGGCTCTTTTTCACTGATCCTTTTGACAAATGCTTTCTGCATAAAGAAGTCTAGAGAAAAAGGAGGAAAAGGAAGTGGGAAGGATGTAGACTATTGGCTTCTTAGAGGATAGTAATCAGTTGTTTATTGGTCTCTACCAGACTAGTAATGACCAACCGCAGTGTTAAGTGCCAGCCACACCGCCTTGGGCCCTTCTCTCCTAACATCAGCCATTATCTGATTAGAGAACCTTGGAGGAAGTCGAGATTGCATAACTTTATGGGTCTTAACAGCGCAGGCTGGCTGGCAGAAAAACTACCTAGGAGGGTTGATAAAGCAACGGTGATTTTATTTACTCCACTTACACCTTGCTCTCAGCACTAGCGGGTGCAGAAGAAATCTCAAATTGATCTGAATAGGAACTGTGCAGGGCACAGGGAAGACAGAAGGAAAGGGATCTGTTCCTTCAAGCTTTATTGGGGTTGCACAGCTTGAAGTAATGACACTTGGAGGCAGCCCGACATTTTCTTAGGTGGTATGCACTTAAAGCAAGCAGAGAGGTTTTGAGCAGTGCTAATCATACATGTAATGATACAATGACAGGAATAAGATGTGTTTCTGATTTTTAATAATAATGTAGTCTTCTAAAGGCAACGACTCTGTGGTTAACTGTGTTGGATGTCCCTGATTAACAAGTAGAAGGAGTGACATAATGAAGAGGTTATCTGTGATAATAAAAATGCCCAAACCTGTCTTGGAATGTGATCCTTCCAAGAGATAATTCTTTAAGAATGTCACATGCCCTTGCTTTCTGGCGAGACATACCGTTAGTGATCCCAGGAGGGAAAATAAACATACGTTTTTAAATGAAGATATTTAAAATGTACCCCATATTTCAGCATGTTGCTATAACCTGGTCTTTTTTATGCTCCTCCTATAAAACCTAAATTAAGCCTCTTAGGAGTGATTTTGCTGCAGGTTCCCTTGAAAAATACAATACATTTTAAATGCTTGGACCCGAGTGCATGGTAACATATAACCACTGGCGTGCAATCTCCTCTCCCCCTTGTCACACAGCAGCTCTCTTAAGAAGACTCTCTTAAAATTTAGCTTCATTGGAAATGTAAACTTTCAGCAAATACCAGTCGCTCCTGTAGCGGTGTTGGTGAAATGACTGGAAGCAGATCATCCCCCACCCCCCTCCATTCTCAATTGCCCGTCAGTGTCAAAGGCTACTGCACATGTCCCTTTTGCTCCTCTCAATAAAGCTGAGAAACGTTAAGGAAAAAAAATGACAGAAAACACTCAGAGGATCACAGGGTGGTTTCTGTTCCACGAGGGGGGAGGATGGCAGGACAGACTGGACAGCGTGATTCCAAAAGCTGTGCTTTCTAGAGCATTTATTCTGTACACCAGAGGAAGTTTTATTCGGGAAGATCTACATTTGGCAAAATGCAACAACCTTTGGTTGTTTGTTTTCAATCTGGCCATGCTGTAATATCTCTTCCACGTGCGTCTCTTAAAATGAAAACAATAATGCATTCTTCTAAGCTGGGGTGTTTCGTCACTCATGTACAGTGTGGAAATGCATTTCAGACTCTCCCAGGCATTTTCTGCTTCTTTCTAAAATCCTTGGGATGTTCATTCCAGGAGAAAGCAGAAAAAATGCTAGACTCATACACATTGAAAATCACCAAACTGATCAGCCCTTCCTTCCCTTAGATAAAATGTGTGTGTGTGTGTGTGTGTGTGTGTGTGTGTGTGTGTAACCTGGGGCTTTCCAGACAGTTCATTTATATTTTTAAAAGACATTTACATTAATTTTGTGTATTCAAAATAAATAACAGGGAAAGGCTTACAGTTTGCTTTGTTCTATTTTTCTGAAGAATATTTAACAAGCACAAAAGAGAAAATAGCTGGAAGATACTTGTCATATCCTAACTTTGTATTTAAAACTTAATGACTGAAAAAGAAAATATTTTATGAATTCAACTCTCAATCCCACCCTAGAAACAGCAAGATTCATTCTCCAGAAACAAGGAAAAACTCAGCTGATCTTAAGTATAAACTTTTCCAAAACAGGTTATAAATGAATTTAGACAAATTTGTCTCTTAACCTTTAAAGATTTCCTGCCCATTTCTGTATGTCTTTTATTACATTAATTTTTTATTTAAATTACACCATTAACTGGATATGAATTTATCAAGAATACATGTATTGATTTATAAAACAGTACCATTAATTATTATAATAGCTAGATGTAGCTGATATTACAAAGCCATTTAAAGGTTTTTTAATATAACTTGGGCATACATAGATAGATAGACATTATGGACAAGACCACAATTTAAACTGGCTACCACAGTTAATGAAAGCTTAGATTTATATTCTAGTTTAGAGATTGATCATTTTGTTGCTTTGTAAAACTATTTACATCATGCCATTTTTCAGAGAATGTCTCAATAAAAAGCTAAATAAAATATTCGGTCAATTCCCAAAGCAGATTTTGTTTTCTATATTTTAAATGCTTAGTGAAAATAATTGATTGTGTGTGTTCCAAGCTTTGTCATTTCCATTCCAGGGTGGCTTTCCTGCGGGGAACCTCATTTGCATATGCACACTGTCACATACTTTTGATCCTTGCTGAAGCAAACCCCTTCTCTTTATTTCATCATTCATTCCCAACACACCCATGTATATTTCACAAAACCCACACATCAGGACCCATAAGTCTTTTTGGCATCTTTTATGTTACGTATTTTTTTTTTCCTTAAGGTTGTGGAAAACTGGGACTTACCCCAAAGCCGCAAGGCAGGCAATCACGAAGATAATTTGGGTAAGAAAGCAATCTGAAGAGAAAAAAAGAAAAATGAGGAAGAGTATAAGCAAGTAACAACACTTTCAAATTACTTTTCAAATGGTAATTAGCCAGGGAATAGATTGAAATTTGAATTCTTTCACATTGTACTTGGCTTGGGTCTCCCAGGCTCCTATTTGTACCACTTTCCCCTGCCTGGCAACATATGTTACCGATTTATTATAGCATTTTTACTGTTAACAGACAAATCTAAAGGCTAGCTGAGAAGGCTAGCTTCATCTGATGACTCTAACAACAACTGCAGGGCATCCTTGAGGGGGAGCCAATAGGCTCTTTTGAAGCAATAATGCCATTAACCCTTTGGATGCCAAAATATCTAGCCTAAATTGGCTCAGTCTTTTTGTAGACCTTACAGGTTTATGGAAGCAAAAGGTAAATTCAAATGATTTCTTTTAGAAATATCGCAGTAGCCTCCTCAACACCTTCTTCCATATGTCTCAAGTCCCTGTGTGAATCATCAGTTCCTTTCTGCCCACTTTCTTTTACAGCACATGGGAATACTCACCTAGCCATTGAGTGTCAGGTTGTCACCCACCCTTCCCTCCACCCACTCCCATACCATTAATTCTCTATGATTTTCTTAAAAGAAACAAACATCTTTTAGAATTTAAATGGTCATGTATACATCTCAGAAAAGTAGAGTTTAATGGAAATTCTTCTTAGCCAAGAACCTGAAATTTGTTCCAAATTAGAAGATGGCAGACCTTGAGGGCATTTGTGTGTGTGTGTGTGTGTGTGTGTGTGTGTGTGTGTGTGTGTGAGAGAGAGAGAGAGAGAGAGAGAGAGAGAGAGAGAGAGAGAGAGAGAGAGAGAGAGAGAGAGACACTGAGCAAAGGTTTATGCCTTGAACTGTGTCCACATGACAATGTGTGCATTAGCACTGGATGTGTAGACTGGAAAAGCCACCTTAAATATAACATTTTCAAATAACACTTTCATTTCTGGTCATTTGTAGTTTACTCCACCACAAACTGCCAAGTTGTTTTTAAAATTTTTTTCACAGTTACTTTCTCCAGATAAAAGCTGGTGCGAAATTGTCCACTCACAATTTCAGGTGTGTTTTCTAGAATACCCTATGAATGTTCTCTTCTGGAACATTTAGAATTAATCTCAAATATTGGAAGCCAGTTTTTTTTTTCATTTGTTTGTTTGTTTTTGTTTTTGTTTTTTGTCTAAGGGTCTCAGATTAGCAACTAAAATTTAACAGCATTTGACTATTAGAATCAAATCAATAAAATGAAGCAAGTATTCAGAGCAGGGATTGGTTGCAAAGGTGAATTCTGAGGACCAGGGACACTATGACAACTGCTCTTCCTAAACATGGCTACCACAGAGGATCCCACCTGTGAATGGTGACAAGACCATGGCTCTAAAGACCACACAGTAGGACCTAGTCTTCGGGCATCCACATGCAGAATTTGAGTTCGTACCAGATGGTCAAACAATTCCCACCTGCAAACCCATTTATCTGATTCTAGTTTTTACAAAGTTCTCAGATCTTCATTATTTATACTTCATTCCATTGTCACAATCTTTTCTTACATATAGAATTAACTATAAATTCAAAAAATAATGATAACACATAAACTTTAAATATATAATTATACCATTTCATCCTAATCAATTTCCAGTTAGTATTTATTATTTATACCTTTATTAGATACTCACTGTATACGTTTCCTATTTTGTTCCCAAGAGGCATCATATGGTGACCTGAATAATTGCCATGGATAATTTTAGACCTAAGTAATTATGATCAAAGGATTTTGGCATCAGAGAAGAAGGGCAGTTTTTTGGAAGCTATAAACACCCTGCCGTTCCAAGAAGTATCACACGTAGACTCAGGAACAGGACTTTTGCCGGCCCTGCTATGCCATAAATAAAATGCCCTAAATGAGGTGGTTAGAGCACAGTAATGTTTCAATATTCAGCTTCTTAGGAAAAATGAATGTAAACAACGAGCTCTTCAAAACACGATGGCTTTTTCTTAATCAAAATAGGCCCTCCAACAGAGTTTGGCCCTTTGTGTAACAAGCCCTATAACACTATGCAGCCTTCAAACTCCTCTAGAACAGCCGCTAGGCTCTGTGGTCCTCTGACTGGTACCCACCATGTTCTCCTCTCCCTTACAACCTTAAACAGGTGACATTTCAAGCCTGTGCCTGAGGTTGCTCTGTCCTTGCCATTTTCTCTTGTCCACAGCTACTGGGTCCTTCTAGCGGTTGCCGCAGACTCAGCGGGCAGCCCCTCAGACTCAGCGGGCAGCCCCTCATCCTGTTCCTCCCTCACCTCTACCGCGACCCCACAGCCCAACTCAGCCTATCTGTTTTGTCCATCACTTTAGCCACATCCCCTCCCATTTCTGACCTACACTTTTTCTAGATCAGACATAGGCAGGTTGAAAGGTAATGAGAACCAGATGGACATGGTGTAGAAATTGCCCAAATGGGTATGAGACTGTGGAGAGCTGTCAGGCATGGAGAGAAGCTGGAATTTTTCAGCAATAAAATGGGATTTATCGTTACTCTACCACAGCCATTGCCGACAACTGTTTCCCTGGACAGAAACCCGGGTTCCGACAGGCCACGCCCATGCAGATTCTTTTTGCCCAAAGAGTGATGATTGGTATTTGTTCTAAGGCTCAAATGGACTGTGCTGAAGGTGAAGCGTCAGGCCAAAGTCCTGCATTCCCCACTGAGGCAAATGAACCCGCTAAATAACTTCCTTCCACAACGGCTGTGTAATTGAAACCAGAGAGTGAGAGAATTTGATAAATTGCTTGACCCAAAAGAATGTTAAGGTCATAAATTTTCATTGCATGTTTTCCTCCCTTTAAAAAAATTTATATATTGATTATATTTAGTATTTGCCTCAAAATTCAACACGCTTACAGATCGTGGGTTGTGGCCCCTGGAAAAAGCACAGTAAATCATCAATTAGAAGGGCAGGGGGGCATTCTCTGTTGTCTTCCAGGGAGGGGTGCCGGCACCTTGGCACTACAAGGATCGTCAAGGAGGTGTCTTGTATTTTAGAATTATTCCAACTTAGCACACGATTTGTCCTGGCACGGACAAAGTACAATCTCCAGGAGAGCTTTTTCTCCGAGTGGCACTGCTCGGCCTCCACCCATTTTTAAGAGTGATGAACTGTTAAAAGGCTGGCAATCCATTTGCAGCAATCACACCCACATGACCTCCTCCACACACACCTGAAAAAGGAAGCGCAGTGGTTAGCTACATAGGGTGATCCTCTTCTTTAAGTAGATGGCAACGTGTCTGCAGGCACATAAAGAAAAGAGCATGTTTCCCAACACTGGCTTTAACAAGCCTGCTTTAAAACATTTATTGAACTATGAATTGTCTTAATATGAAAATAAAAAAGTCATGAGAACAATTAAATCTATACATCGTGCATTATCACAAAGTAGAATTTCTACACTTCTTGCTGTAATATTTTAATTCTTTATCTAAAATATGGATGCATACATTTGTCAGCATTTTAATTCATCGGCACGTACTGCTGAGCCTGTGTGGCAGTGGACCTTAATGACATACATAACACAGCTTAGATAGGTTTTCATAACCAAAAATTTCTTGTCCTTGATAAGAACAACTTATCTCTTGTATATTCACATGCTTGATTTGTTAAACCAGACCACAAGAAAACAATGCCGATTGACCATTGAGATAATTTCTCTGATTTAAAATGATGCCATTTCATTTGTTTTCACATTACTAAGTTGAAGGGGAGAGTTTGAAGTACAATGTGTAGGTGTTGCACAAGCATATCTGAGTTTTCCTCTTCACCAACTGAACCACACACACACACCAAAACAGGTAATCTATCCTGAGCTCCATCTCATTTGTTCAGCGGGGGTGAGTTAAATACTTTCTGTGTTGTCCATCACAATGAATGATCAAGGCTTTGCAAGCATATCTGTGTCCAAAAGAAGTTAAGAATGTAGGAAATAGTCCAGAAAAGAAAGACAATTCAAATACAGTTTCCAAAACACGAAGTTGGAGATCTTTTTAGCAATACAAAGAAGTAATTGGTATTATAGTTGTTTAAAAACCCTGGACTCCCTGGAGAAGGGGAAAGGGTCAAGATCCCCTGAGCAAATTGGGAGCACGGGAAGAGGGGGAGGAAGCTAGGAGAATGAGAAGGGGAGAAGAGGAGGGATGCAGAGGACATGAGTGAGCAGAAAGGTTGAGTCAGGCGAAGAATAGAAGATCACAAGAATGGAGATACCATAATAGAGGGAGACAATCTAGGTTTACAGAGAAATCAGGCACTAGGGAAATGTCTGGAGATCTACAAAGATGACACCAGCTAACAATCTAAGCAACAGAGGAGAGGCTACCTTAAATGCCCTCCCCTGATAATGAGATTGGTGACTGACTTATATGCCACCCAATAGCCCTCATTCAGCAGCTGGTGGAAGTAGAAGCAGACACCCACTACTAATCACTGAACTGAACTGGAATCCAGATGCAGAGAAGGACTAGTGAAGAGCAAAGAGGTCCAGACCAGGTTGGTGAAACCCACAGAAACAGCTGACCTGAACATCGGGGAACTCTTGCTCCCCAGACTGACAGCTGGGATACCAGCATGGGACTGATCCAGACCCCAGGAATGTGGGTTTCAGTGAGGAAACCTCAGAAATCTATGGGACCTGCTGTAGTAGTTCAGTACTTATCCCTAGCATAGGTGTGGACTTTGGGAACCCATTCCACATAGAGGAATACTCCATGAGCCAAGACACACGGGGTGGGCCTAGGCCCTATCCCAAAGGATACCATAGACTCTGATGACACCCTATGGAAGGCCTCACCATCCAGGGGGAGCAGAAAGGATATGTGATAGGTAGGGTTTTTAGTTGGGGGGGGTGGTAGGGGAGGACGGGAGGCAGAAGGGAACTGGGATTGACATGTAAAACAATCTTATTCAAATAAAAACATCTGAAAAAAAAAACCCTGTACTCTGGTGCCATTAGGTATGATGGAAATTTTCATATGCTATTGCTTATATGTGTGTACATATTCTCATTAGAATTCACCAACACATTATCCTTTGAAAGACAGGGAGGATCCATGACATATATGCATACATATGTCCATGAGATATATACATCCATCTGATCTGTCTTTAATGACTGGATATTTTTCAGTCTTAAAATGCAGCTTCCTTTCTCTTCACTTAATTTTCTTGTTATCGAAATGCTGTCTCAAACAAAACAAAAAACAAAAAAAGCAAAACAAAATAAATAACTCTGTACATATATATATATGTTTATGTGAGTTTAAATAAAATATGAACAGAAAGTGGATTCAATCACTAATATTTTTGCAAACTAATGTTCAGCTGATGCAACTCAATTTTATTCCGCATCACATTAGTGTCATAATGGTAATGACTAGCCTTTATTCACTAACAGTTTGAGTCAGCACTTTGAGACATTTTCAAATTAGGTCATACTGCACATTTGTGGCTGATACAAAGGTTGATTAAGAGAGCTATACAATTGTAAAGTGATGTGGTGTGAGCTGAATTAAGTTCTCTCGGATAGTTACGGGAAATGAGAGCTACTATAACTTAGCAGAAATAATGTGTGGTCTATCAGGGAATATATTTCCATGGAGGGCTTGAGATATTTTTCACTTACAATTTAACAAAGTCCTCTGTCTCTTACAGAAGAATTCTAGCACAGGGCTTGGAACAAGAAATGAATTTCAGAAAGGGTACCAGAGGCCTGATCCCCAGCTCTATGTCTATAAAGTCAGCTTTTGCCTTTGTGTCCCTTTTGATCATCTTAATAAAAATCTTTCTTCCCCTTCTAGATACTGTCTATGCTTTTCTAAAACCAAAATGATACTGTCTTATGACCTGACCATTTACCCATAACTTAACAATTTGAGGCCATCCTTAACTGCCAGGCAAACTAGACCTGGAGAGGAAAAAGAGCTTTCAAAATCCACAAACTGTCCTAAAATTCAGAAGAGTGGGCTTTCCTTTAATTTCCCAGCACTTGAAGTAAATGGCAAGAGTACCTTTTAATCAAGTTTAAAGATAATAAAGAACAAAAGCTGAAATCTTAATCACTGGTTTGATGAACAAAAACAAAAACAGTGGTTCTCAGGGCTGGAGAAAAGGCTCAGAAGTCAGGAGCATGGTTTACTCTTGCAGAGGGCCTAAGTTCAGCTCCCAGAAGCCACATTGGGCAGCTTACAATAGCCTGTAACTCCAGCTCCTGGGGCTCAATACCTCTGGCCCCCATGGGCACCTGCACTCATGTGCTTATACCCCATACAGATACGTACTTAAAAATAAAACAAATATCAAACACTTAAAAAGTGGTTATTATTTAGATGGTTATTATATAGATGGTTATTATTACAGTATTCAGGTCATACTGCCCTTTCTATAGAATAAGAAAGTCATAGGACACACACACACACACACACACACACACACACACACACACACACACACACACACTTTCAAAGCCAAGGAACCTTGAGAAGTGCCTAAATGACACAGGGTACTGAAGTGAATGAGAAGTTCGGGCTCTGAGTCCCCTGTGCTTTCGCTGCACAGAAGTCGGCTTGCTTTGAGCTGGATTACTGAAGCACGTAATCTGACCAAGTCACATTTTGTCTGTAGCTTTTAATATATCAAATGTCAATTTCCCAGGCAGGCCTTTGTGCTCTGGTGTCTTGCTGTACTGAAACTAGCACATAGACTCCTGATATCTTGCAGCCCGCCTCTCCCTTCACACCTCATCTACACTTGTGTGAAATCTTTTTTCATACTGAGTTTTCAGTGTGGCTCAGCTTGTTATTTTTTATTTAAATTAGAAATAATCTTGTTTTACTTGTCAATCCCAGTTCCCTCTCCCTCCTCTCCTCCCCTACACCCCACCTACCCCCTATCCCATACACTTTCTGCTCCCCAGGGAAGGTGAGGCCTTCCATGGGGGATCTTCAAAGTCTGTCACATCATTTGTGGCAGGGCCTAGGCCCTGCCCCGTGTATCTAGCCTGGGAGAGTATCCCTCTATGTGGAATGGGCTCCCAAAGTCCATTCATACACTAGGGATAAATACTGATCCATTACCAGAGGCCCCATAGACTGCCTAGGCCTTCTAACTGACACCCACGTTCAATTAGAGGAGGATCTGTGGGTCTGGATCGGTGCTATGCTGCTTTTCCAGCTATCAGTCTGGGATCCATGAGCTCCCCCTTGTTCAGGTCAGCTGTTTCTGTGGGTTTCTTCAGCCTGGTCTTGACCTTTTCTCATCACTCCTCCCTCTCTGAAACTGGGGTCCAGGAGTTCGACTCTCTTGTTATCTTCATGATTAGGCAAAGTAAGGGGAAGGATCCTCTGGAGAAGGTGATGTTTTTAAAAAACAAATGCTTCAAATTAGGAACATGATGCCAAAGCCTTCAACTTTGCTTCATTGGCTTTTGGTAGCCATGTTGTAATATGTTTTTAGGATATTATTTGAATTTGGCTAGCCTGACCCCCTTTATTGTTCCCAAATTTTATAAATTGCTCTGCCAACATCTAATTATTTATTGTAAAATCGACAAATATATTTTCAATGGAGTTTCCTATGACCCAGATTAAAAGATAGATGCCCCTGATTCATGGTCTGCTAATTAATACTACAGGCAATGGTGGCACTATGTCTCAAGCCCAAGCATTTTCATCTTGAACAAACCCTTGGTATTTGCAATCACTTAATTTACATTTTCAAAAGGTCACTTGTGGTGCTAGTTGGAATAGATTGTGTATTTTATTTATTTTGAGTAGGCTAATTTGCCTTAGCATGGGCAATGCCCCTTTCCAGTGGCTGGCAGGTCATAGTACTGCAATGAATAGGCTAACGCATTTGTGGTCTTTTGTTAAACAGTTAGGAGAATCCTTGAGTTTCTCCAACATTTGACTTAGTAGATGAGAATAACACAAAGTGAGCTATGTTTAGTAGCAGTTGGATTTTTATTTTTATTTCAAAGGGTGTGATCAGCAACGTTACAAGTGTGCAACATGGCTTCTGATGATCTGGCACAAGGTGATTAAAGAAGGTTGATCCTCATTTCATATGCTAATGGTAGATTTATAATCTCCACCGAGCACCTCCAATTTAACAATTTTATTCTTTGTTCAGAAGGCATTCCCTATTAGTGGAAGAGAATGCCCGTACATCCAGCATGGGCTGGTTTAATTGGGCTTAGTGCATTGTGTGTAATTAGTCCACTTTCCTAATATTTCATCTATAATTACACAAGCAGCAATGAACTTAAATTCCATAAAACCGGTTAAGGAAAGACTTGAAAAGACATGAGCATTTCATTTCCACCATCTCCCAGGCCTTACTAAGAGTCTGGTGAAAATGGCTCAGGCCAGTGTGAGCCTTCTGGGTGAGGTATGCCCAAATACTCTCTATTTCCCCAAGTAACCTGACAAGAGTGGCAGAATTGTTTGGGTTCAGCCCAGCTGTCATGAGAGATACCAGAGAAAAGTCCTCAAGTGCAGTGTGCTCATGCTTCCTGTGATTGTCCCCCTTCAAGATTTTGGATGCAGAAGGATTCTAGTCTGATGTCTGAGGTACCCCACTCTCCTTGCCTCCTTTTCCTAACATCCACAGTTCCTTTAGATAAGCCCATTCCAAACATCAGGTGTTACAGCCTTGGGATTTAAAACAGGGATTTGGAGATAGGAGATAAAGGTAAGGAAGAAATGAAAGCCCAGACAGGGGTGGTGAGCATACCTAAAATGTGTAGACCTTCCATGAACTCTGGAATCACAGAGGAATATTTTCACTGTAAAAACCATCCCCATGCAGGTTGGAGAGTAAGAGTTTGATGTGCCAGCCCTCCTCATCCTTCTCCTCTTCTTCTTCTTATTCTTTCACCTTCTCTTTCCCCTCCTCCTTTTTCCTCCTAGTCAGTATCTCATCTTCAGAAACCTGTGTTGAAGGCAAATAACACAACACATTGAAGGACTAAGCACTCTGCAGTACTGAAGAATAAAGAGAGGACACTCATGTGGCTAGGAGCAAACAGATCAATAACTGCCACAGACCCCTGCTTGGCAGTTTTAATTAAGACTTAATCCCTGTGTGAGTACAGGATTTGAAATTTAGTTTGTTTTCAAATTCCTAAGGCACTATACCAAGGAGCAGCAACTAGGAAAATGACAAGCATGTTGAAAGTGAACATTTGAATGAACTCAAATTATTTTATCTGAGTGAATTGAGAAAAAAAATTCAAGTCCTGAAAAACTAGAGGCCAGCTTGCTCCTAAACCCTTGAACTCACTTTCCAAAAAAAAAAAAAAAAAAAAAAAAAAAAAAAAAAAAAAGAATTGCATTGTTGTCTACATCAGTGTGGTCCATAGGCAGCAGAGTAAGGTACAAATGGGAGCTTCAACTTCAACTTGACTTTGGATTTCCCTGGCTTTGAAGTCATGCTCTGTGCTTTGCTGGGGGATGCTTTTCAGTACAGTAACTGAACAGCAATAGACTGTCTACACTTCAGGCTTAAATGATGTAAAAATATTTCTTTCATTTGTCCCATCCTTTATTCTTCCTTCATACCAGCTAACACTAATGTTTGAACTGTGGAGCTATGCCAGCTATATCCTTGACCTCTGGAGGCAAGGGCACTGTCAATGCTCACCAGCTTATCGTCTTACTATTACTTGGTGTAGCTTTGTCACTTGCCTGTTAATATGTACAGTGTGGCTGAAAGAAATCTGCATTTGTTGCTGCAAAAAGAAGATTTCATACATTGACACAACCCGCCCCTCCCCCAGCCTCCTTCTGACTAGATCCACATCCCTTGGAAAGGGAAAGGCCAAGAGGAAATTATTGCTGCTTTAGACAGTGGCATAAATTTTCTTCCTATTTTTAACCTAGCTTTTAATTTAATAAGTTTTATGACCCTTATATTAAGTACATATGTTTTACAAGACATTGTGTCCCTTGAGTCACCCTGAATTTGCTCTACTGTACCAGAATTAAGTGAATGAATACTGAGCCTCTGATTTCACTTCCCTCTGTGTTTGAACCATATGACATGCCTGGTAACCCTTCACAAAAGTAGAGTGCCACTCAGAAGTCATGTAGAGGTCAGCACAGGCTGCCTTAAATGAAGTTATCTCATATTTTCCATTTCAACCTCCTCTCCTACAGGTTTCATAACAAATAATTAGGGACAGGCAAAATACTGGAAATGGTCTCTGGTCTTGACAATTGTCAGTGAAGCATAATCAAAACCTTTATACATTTGTTCTATTAGACAACATAAAGGTATCCCTCCCCCTCAGCAAAAAAAAAATCCCTAAAGATTCAAAAAGGTCATTGGAAATGTAAAATGTCATCCATTTTCTTATGTGAGACATTCAACGTCATCTGTCTACAAGTCACTTGAAAATTAGCAGGGCGTTATTTGAACATAAGGAAGCTTTGGAATTCCAACAAGATGTTTTAAACAACTCTATGGTAATTTGAGAAGAAAATGTTCCATTCTTGCAGGATGGAGCAAACCACCTACAATATTCAGGTAAAGGAGGAAGTCTTCCTGTTTTGTGTGGTAGGGCCTGGGATCAGGGCTGGCAGTGCAGAGGTGTGGCTTGACCTACATTTGTGTTAGGTAGTGTAGCAACCTCACTCTGGTGGTGAAGCTTGCAGTTTCTTTCAATTATGAAAATGTAGCAGATTTTTACAAAATATAGGTGCTATGGATTAGATTAATATTCAACTAGAAAAGATAAGAGTTGTTTTAAAATATGCTTTATAAATTAGCTCATTCAATTCTGATTTGAAAAATGACTTTCCTGCACATACAAACATTCACCAAATCAATAAGCTACTAAAACATCACTGTAGGTCAGTGGATTAAGACTGAGATGGAAAGATTTGTATCTTTCTAGTTTCTGTGCCAGACCATAGAACTCTGTACACCTAATATTTACTGATGTATGAAATCCAACTCAAGAAGCCAGCAATTTCTTTTCTATTCACTTTGTTTACTTTCGTCCCACTCCAGTGACTTTGAACAGCATGGTCTCAAAGTATAACTAGTTACTTCTAGGACCTCCCTCAAAACTCCACATAGCAACTGATTTTCATGTCACAGCAGTGTGTGGCTCCAACTTGATCTGTTGCCTGTGGCTTTATTGTTAGAGGAAATTATCCATTATTTTCAAAAGAAGAAAAAAATCTCAGCCTTTCTACATCTTGTTACAGGATGGCATGACTCAAATATTATACCTGTTTGAAACCTATTTAAATATTGATACCTTGTATGTTATTTGCATTTAAGAGGCTTATGGGTTTTGATTTTTAGAAAGAATGCTAGAGTCTCCAATACCTAGAAACTCTTGACTTGCTGGACTAACTGTTAAGAAATAAAGAATGGTATAGAATGTTGGCATCAGGCTCCTCAAAAACAAGGGCTGGTCATTCTAACCGTCATAGAGAACTCCTGGTCGCCTCCCAAGGGGCAAATTGATGTCAAGTTCTGCTGTCTGTCAAGATTAAGTGCCTGTTTGCTTTTTCACTAACATGTGGTTTGAGAACAAAGCGGCTCAAATCTCCTCAGTCCTAACAAAGCATCTCAAATTGCTGAGTAAAATTCCTTAATCCCCCATCTTAATCTGGAAACCCCAGCAGCATGGTGGAATGCCCTGGTCTCTGCCTACACAGCTCTCTACTCCAGTCACCTCACCTTCCGCATCCCTGACCACCCATTCCTCCTCAGCCCCACATTCCCAGTACAGGGTTCCACAGCAGAGTATTATCAAGTTGGAAACTTAGATAAGTGTTGCAAGACCTGCCTGGCTATCTCTAGAGATTTTTAGACTATAGCAACTTCATTTAAAGATTGAAAGAAAAATTGTAAAGAACAGAATTCACTGTCCGTGTTCATATATCCTTGAGGTCATGCATATACAAATACCATATATGCCATAAGGGTTTTTTTGTTGTTGTTTATTTGTATGTTTGGTTTGGTTTGGTTTGGTTTGGGTTTTTCAAGACAGGGTTTCTCTGTGTAGCTCTAGCTGTCTTAGAACAAGATCTGTAAACCAGGCTGGCTTTGAGCTCACAGAGATCTGCCTGCCTCTGCCTTCCGAGTTCTGGGACTAAAGGCATATAGCACCATGCCTGGCTCATGTCATAGTTTTTAGGAATATGTTTTAATTAATCTTTGGAGATATTTGTAATCTCCAAATTGAAGACCAGGAAAATACGACAATTTATCGAAAAACTTGGAATATTTTTACAAGCAAAGAGAAGGAAGTAAAACTAACTTCATGTGCAGAAAATATGAAAGCAATCTTCACTAATGTATGGTTAAAGAGTATACAATTAGGAAATATTTCTCAGTGTTTACATATGATTTTTACTTATTAAAGATCAAAATTTTACAGCTTTTTATTCGTGTTCTTTCCACTGAACAGTGTTGAACAATTCCAATATATTTGCTGCTTCTGTTAGCAAAATGTTGACTGCAAAAGGAATTACATAAAACCTTACTCTCTTTCTTCACTAAAAATATCCTTAAGATTCCAGTACTTAATTTGTATGATCTTTCTCAGCCAATTTTAGTTAAAAATCAAATTAGATCCCCTCCTTTGGGGGAATATTTGAGGCCGTTAAAACATTAAGTTCAGATATGGGGAAGCCATGGTGATTTTATTTTATTTTCTACTTCCTGTAGTAGAATAATCTTCACAATAGATAAAGTCAGAAAATTCTATATCTTTTTTATTGTTTTTAAAATTCTATATCTTCATCATAAAAAATTTAATTCAGTTGAATAGCAAAGTCAAAGATGGATCCCAATGGCTGATTTCAGCCTTTCACTATTTCACTTTAAGTAACACAAGGGAATTGTATTAGTTAACTCTCCCTAGTTATGGCCAAAAATCCATAAGAAAGCAACTTTAAGGAGGGAAGACTTATCCTGGCTCCTAGCTTCTGGGCCAGTGGTCCTGTAGCCCTTTGTGCTTGGGCAGAACATCGTATCTGCTCTAAGTCCGTGATGCAGAAGGCTCTTCATCCCATTGCCCACAGGAAGCAGGGGCTGAGGAGAGGGGAGTGAGAACAAAGTAGAACCTCTGAAGGAATATCACCTTTCATGCCTCAGTTTGGCCTCACATTCCAAAATGTCCCCCATTTCTCAAGGCAGCACTGGCTCCCTAACAGTCAAAGAACAGTGTAGTATCTGTATCTTTGAGAAACAATTAATAAAGCTTCACAGAGGGTGTATAAGCAATAAAGCTAAACTTCCCTTGTTCCTGGTGCCTTTCAAAAGTTCCCCGTGTTACATTTAGTAGCATCACTTTCCCCATTTTTCTGCTCAATTCTTCTATTTTCTAAACTCTGGGTAAAGAAAAAGAGTAAAGAGAGAAGCAAGGACTATACACAAGCACCCTAGTCTAGCGAAAGCCCGCATCAGCAGCCATCTCTCTAAGACTTTTTTTTTTAAATGAGTATCAGTGTTTTGCCTGCATGTATGTCTATACACCACAAACACTCATGCCCATTGAGGGCAGAAGAGAGTGTACAAGATTCTGAAACTTCAGTTATAGACTTTTTGAGCCTCCATGTGGGGGTTGGAAATCAAACCCAGGTTCTCTGGAAGATCAGCCATGCTCTTAATGGCTGAGCCATCTCTCCAGCCCTCTTTAAGACTGTTAACTTCTATATTTAAAAAGCACCTGGAATCCAGATCAAGACACCCCATTTTTCTCAGTAAAATCATAATTCTTACAAAATTATTTTTTTACACAGTAGGTAAGGCCCCTCCTTCTCAACTCAGAAATGATTATTCTTTAAAAGATGAGAGGTTTTCTGTTTTTTTCCTTGCTGTGGTTTTGATGTCAGCAGGAGGAGGGGAATCTAAGCAGTTAACTGCAGCTCCTAATCCATCAATTCTCACACAGGAACATGTTCACCTCAAGTCAAGATCTGAGGCAATGACCTTGGATGACCCAAAACATCAACATCCAGAAAGGTTTCATGGTACAATGGAAAGTGAGTGGCACATTGTCAAGCTCTCTATGTTTGAACCCAAGTCCTGCTTCCAGTGTGACCTTGTAGAAGCCATTGCCCTTCAATGCTTCCATTTACCCTGCAAACTGAGAATAATGGTCAGAGGTAAATGATGAATATTGAATTAGGGTGATGAGCACAACATCATCTGACATTGGAAATATAGTATGTCAGTGTTAAATTTAAAAGTTTTTATTCTGTGGGGGGTAATAGAAGCTTAGCATCTTCTTGACCAGGAATCATGAAAGTTTCTATATAGGATAGTCCTATAAATAAGGTGTTGCAAATGCTTCAAGCTCTACCATTGCACAGCACAGCATTTTAAATATTTGGAAGAGACTCAAAACCCTTCTACAGTAATAACTCTTTGACACCAGTCATACTACAACCAAACATCTTAGAGACCATTTCCAGTTGTGTGATCTTGAAATCAGAGCCTTAAACTCAGTTCTTCTGTTCACTCTGTCATATCTCCAAAACATAACTGATCTTAAATCCAAACAATGCTTCTAAAATGATTTTTGCAGAATCAACCAACCAGGGGGAATGTACCGGGGAATCAACTTAAGTATAAATGAATCAGTTAAGCTTTTAACATACATCATAAGAAAGGTAGTACTGTCCCTGCCCAGAACATGCTTTCAAAGTTCCTCTGATCATTCTAACATATAAACAAAAGTAACACCTGAGACACAGTTCCCCAACACAGAGGATCCTGGTACAAGTTGGAATCCCAGTTAATATACTTGCAAACTCTTTATAAAGCTCTGTATAGTACTGAGTTAGTTCTCAGTCACATGGAGATTGAGCATAGTGATGCCCATTCCACCACTTTATTTATAGTATGATGGAACTTCAGTCTTCAGAAATAGTTTTTAAAAACCAAGAAAAGAAAGAATAATTGGAAATAACCCACAGGCCTGATTATTAGGCAATTGGTGATCCAGCTATGAAAATGTATTCTTTGTGTGTATTTTTGTGTGTTGATCCATGGCATTCATGGGCTAGTCTTCAGTACAAAGTGTAAATTACAGGACCAGACATATAATCTTTCCATCTGATATCTATTTGTATTTCATAAGAAACAGAAGTCCAAAGATAGTACACAAAAAAGTAGTTCCATCAATTTAGAGAAATTTTCTTTCTCATTATTTTTCTGTTCCTCCACCTATGTTTAATTTTTGTTAGTTGAATATAAGCCGTATTGCCAATTCTAAATGTTTTGTCTGGATAGGAGATACCTTTGTAAATGTCAATTAGATTTCAATTACATAGAAATCTGAATAAAACACCGAACCCCCTCCAAAACAACCCATATGAATCAATACATAAATATACCCAATCCATGCAAACATAAATATATAAATACAGTGATTGATAATACTCTCCCATTGTTGATGAAGAGATCTACCACACAATAGTTCTGAAACCTCCAGAGACATGAAAATCTTCTGGAATATTTGATAAACCACCAATTGTTAATCTTACTTTTGAAATTTCTGATGCAATAGGCCTGGGCTGGGGCTTAAGAACCTGCATTTTCTGTAAGCTCCCACAAGCTGTTGCCCCCACTATTGAGACCACTTAAGCAATGCTAACACATGTGTGGTAACTGGCTAGCATGGTGAGACTCTGACGGTGGTTGGATGCATACCCATGCCCCATTCAGGTGTGCTCTATCCTACTCTGGGAAGAAGATGAACAGCTGTTCTTTCTCCTCACAAGAGAAAACAGAGGAAATGGGATTAGCCTGCAGATGAATGATTTAAGTTTGCTCTAGAGGGACAAATGCTTATATAAGGGTTATTAAGCAGTGAGATGGGCTAAGAGGGTTAGCAAGAGGACGTTTTAGTGATCTGTGTCCGTGGGTGTTTGAAAATATATCCAGGTCTTGAGTTGAGGAGAAGGAAAAAGGATTGTATACAGGGTCTATGTCATTTTTCAGGTGGGTCCAAACTGATTCTACCACCTTTGGGGAAGTGGATAGTAAGATTTTATTCCCAGTCTCCACCCTGAACTATAAGGAAATGTTTCCTGTTTGCTTTCACTTGAGTGGCTGGAAATAATTTCACGTTTACCTTCTCCTCAAAGCCAAACAAATCAGCCTTCTGGTGCTCTATTTCCTGCGCCAAGAGACACCAAACCAAGAGACTGACAACCACTGCATAGGACAAAAAAAAAAAAAAGAAAAAAAAAAAAAAAGCCCAGAATCATCAACTCAGTAAACACACCCAAGAGCTAGTTTCATACGGGTCCAAATGTTCAGAGAAACCTACTGGAAAATGAAAACAACTTAGTTTGGTAGCCAACAAAAGAAATCTTTGATTGAAGTCTACTTCCGGTTCTTTACAAACTTTGATTATAAAACAAAACACAATCTACCACTGACTATCACTGTCCTCACTAGACACATACATTTTCCCATGCTTTTTTCCAGGAACACTAACCCACACAGACTCCACCATTCTGATATTTCCTTACATTTGCCAAGTCTCCCTTGTGCTTTGCTGTGTGTGTGTGTGTGTGTGTGTGTGTGTGTGTGTGTGTGTGTGTGTGTGTGTATTTATATAACATCTAGTAGCCATAAATGAGGGAAAGTATGACATCAATATGTCCAAGTCTTTGTTACTTGCCCAGTATGATTTTTCAATTATGTTTATTTCCCAGAAAACAACATAATTTCATTCTTATTTAAGGATAAACAAAACTCTGCTTCATAAGCTGATAACTAATTTTCTCTGTCAGTTCATCTCTTGACAGATAGGTAGATGGATTCTCTAACTTGGTTACTATGACTAATGTTGCAGTAAACATGGACATGTTGACTTCAAGAATCCTTTAGATAAATACCCCAAAGTGTTCATCTGGTAGTTCTAGTTTTAGTTTTTTGAGGACCCATCAAACTGATTTCCTCAGTAGTTGTACCAATTTACATTCTCACCAGCATCGTATAAGGATTCCATTTGGCCAGCATCTCCACCAGTGTTTATTGTTGTTTTCTTAGTGAAAATAAATAGCCATCCTGACTGGGATGGAATAGAATCTCAATGTAGTTTTAATTAGCATTTTTGGTGACTAGGGATGTTGAACATTTTTTTCAAGCTTATTGGCCTCTGTCCTTCATCTTTTGAGAGCCATCTGTTCATTAGCCCATTTAGTGATTTGATTTTTGGAGTTTAGGATATTTAGTTTGGGAGCTCATTATATAGTCTAGATAATTCTAGATATTAATCCCCAGGCAGATATATGCCTAGCAAAGCTTATTTTCAGGCCACCTCTTCATTTGGATAACTATTTTCTTGCTAGAAAGAAGCTTTTCAATATCAAGACTGTTGGCTTTCTTGCCTGAACAGAAGAGTCATATTCATAAAGTCTGCCTATCTTTGAAGTCTTTCCTACTTTTCACTCTAACAGTTTCTGATTTTACATTATGTCTTTGGTCTGTATTGAATTATTTATGTAGGATGAAAGATATGAGCCAATTTGTATTCTTCTTCGTGTGGATTCACAGGCTACCTAGCACAACTTGTTAAAGAGGCTATGTTCCCAATTCTCTGATGAATAATTTTAGCATCTTTGTCAAAATTCAGATGGTTGTAGTTGTATGGATTTAATTCTGAGTCCCTTGCATTATTCCATTACTCTGTGTGTCTGCTTTGGTTAAAATACCACACCATTACTATAGCTGTGTAGTACAACTTTAAGTTGATTATGATACCTCCAACATGTTCTTTCTGTTTAGGAAAGCTTTGGCTATCTGGTAATTTTGTGTTTCTACATGAAATTTAGGATTTTTTTTTCCAGTTCTGTAAAAATATCATTGGATCTGAATCCAGAGGTCACTTTCAGTAACAGCCATTTTCCTTGTATTAATTCTACTGATCCATGAACAAGGCCTGTCTTTCTATCTTCTACTGTTTTTTTCAGTTACTTCCTTTAGTATTTCAAATTTCTCATTATAGAGATCATTTCTTCGGGGGTGTTTGCTCATTTTCATGGATTCTTTTTTAGCATTTTCACTTTTGATATGCAGGAATGCTAGTGGATTTTGTAGGCTGATTCTATATCCTTCTACTTTCTTAAAAGTATTTATTAGCTATTGAAGTCGTCTGATAAAGTGTTTAGGGTCTCTTATTTATAGGAGTATAGCATCTAAAATCAGGAATAACTTTATTTATTTATTTATTTATTTATTTATTTATTTCCTACTGTGTCCCTTTTATATCTTTTTTCTTGTCTTGTATCTCTAGGCAAGGTTCCAAGTACTTTGTTGAATTCCAGCAGAGAGAGAGTGAACTTCTGTCTCCTTCCAAACTTCAGAGGAAATGCTCTCAGGTTTTCCCAGTTAGCATGTCAGTTACAAGCTTTGCCTAATCTCTTGCCTTTATTATGCTGAGGTTCACTCTGCTCCTGGCTTCTTTGGAATTTCTGTCTTGAAGGGATGTCGGACTTCATCAAATATTTCCATGAACCTATTGAAACGATAGTGTGATTTCTGTCCTTGAATGTATTAACATAATGCATTGCATTTATGGTTTGGATATGTTGAAACATCCTTGCACCCATGAAATAAAGCGCAATTGACAACATTTTGAATGACCTTTTTACTGTGTAGTTGAATTTAGCCTGTATTTTATTAAGAATTTCTGCATTTTTTTGTGTGTGTGGAAGAGGAAGATTAGCTTATGGTTTGCTTTTGTTGTCATTATCTGGTTTTTGTTTCAAGCTAGTATTGGCTTTATGAAAAGAATTTGGGAGCGTTACTTCCCTTTCTATATTATGGTTTGGGGAACATTAGTGTTGACTCTTCTTTAATAGTCTGGTAGATTCATCAGTGAATCAACTGAGCCTGGGACTTGAGAGATTTTTTTTTTATTGCTTTAATTTCATTATTCATAATAGATCTGTTTAAGTTGTTTACATCCTCTTGGTTTAATTTTGGTAGGTCATATTTATCTATAAATTGACCTATTTCTTTTAGATTTTCTAATTTACTGGAGCAGAAGCTTTCAAAGTCTGTCCTAATGGACCTCCGAATTACATTGGTATCTGTTGTAATGACTCCCTTTTCATCTCTGACTTGATTAGTGTGGATCATATCTCTCCTTTCCTGGCTAGTTTGATGAAGGGACTTGTTAATCTTATTTATCTTTTCAAAGAGTCAACTCTTTGTTCCATTGATTATTTGCATTGTTCTCTTTGTTTCCATTATGTTATTTTCTGCTTGAATTTTATTATTGCTTTCTACATTCAGTCTTGGGGTTTGTTTTGTTCCTGTTTTTCTAAAACCTAGAGGTACATTTATTTATTTGAGATTGTCTTTAGTGTTTTTGTTTGTTGTTTGTGTATTTGTTTTCTAGGCAGAATCTCATTATATCACTCTAGTTGTCCTGGAACTCACTGTGTAGGCCAAGCTGTCCTTGAACCCATAGAGATCCACCTGTCTCTGCCTCCCAAATGCTGAGAGTAAAGGAATGCACCACTACATCCAGCGCCTTTAGATTTTTCTAATGCAGATATTTACAGCTATAAATTTCCCTTTTGGAACGTCTTTCATTATATCACACAAATTCTAATATCCTGCATTTTAGTTTTTATTAATTATAAGAATTTTCAGCATCCACCTGGATTTTTTTAATGATCCATTTCTCATTCTGTAGTGTGTTGTTCCATTGCCATGACTTTTAATTTTCTGTAGGTTTCTCTTAATGCTGATTTCTAACTTTACTCCATCGTATATATATATATTATATATATTATAATATATATATATATATAATTATTTCAATTTTCTTACGTGAAGACTTACTTTGTGTGCTTAAATGTTTTCTATTTTACAGAAAGTTTCATGGTATGCCAAAATCAACATGTATTCTATAGTGCTTGTGCAAATGTTCTATAATCTATTAAGTCCATTTGATCCATAATGTCATTCAACTCTGACATTGTTGTGTTTTTGTTTGAATGACCTATTGCCTTGAATGGAGCACTGAAGTGACCCACTATTACTGTACTGAGGTCAGTCTGTGTCTTTATACCAAGTAGTGTTTGTTTTATGAAATTAAATATACCAATGATTTGTGCATATACACTTAGCATTTTAATATGCTCTCAATAGATTATCCCCTTAGCCAATATGAAGTCACCATCATCTCTTCTGACTAATTTTGACATTCCATCACTCTTTCTTATTAAATTTTAGTAATTGATGAATATGGATATTTCTTAGTATGTATCTTTCAACACAAATTTATATATTATCTGCCTTTCTTCCCAGCTCATTCCTGTGAAAAGAACTGGAAGAACTTCAGAGATTTTCTAGTTGGTTTGCATTTGAATTATGATAAAAGGAAGGGTCAAAATACTAGGTGGTTCAAAAGCTCCAAATCAGCACTTTCAAATGTAAGATCAAGAATCTATGTTTCCTCTCCCTAATACCCCCAAATACAGGAAACTAAAAGAAGTTTTAATAACTTTGGGATAATTACTGTATTCAGAATGTGTTTGAGTTATAACATTTCCAGGAATTATTTTATTTGCAAGTGAAGGAAGTCAATTCTAGGAAACCTCAACTGAACAAGGTAGCGCTGGCTTGTGTAATGCAACCGTCAGCTTCATTCTGGGCATGAAATCAAAACTTATTATTGGTTTCCTGACTCTTTTGTACACTGACTTCATTTACCAGCTCTGCATTCTTTATAAAGCCAGGCTAGCAATGGAGAAGACCTGCAACTATAAGAACTGTGCCATACTGAAAGTGATGATGACCTACAGAGTGGAGGGTTTGTTTTTTTACTTAGCAATAATTTTGAAAGCCAGAAAACAAGATTGGCACAGCTACTTGAGTTAACCTCAGTAATCCAGGGTCCTTCCAGTTTCTGCTCCATCATTCTTTAATGTGGAATTGAATATTTGTTTAACTATGTGAAGATGTGTTACATTTGTTTGTGTTGCAGAATATGTGTTTTTATTTATACTGCATTTGTTTAACTATGTAAAGATGTGTTGATGTTTCACCTTGCCTGCCTAAGACACTTGATTGGTATAATAAGAAGTTGAATGGCCAAAAGCTAGGCAGAGGAGGAATACTTAAGGCTGGTAGAGAGAAAAAAAGGACCCAGTCAACAAGCCAGGGGCCAGTCCACCAGGGATCGACCAGCCAGACTTGGAGGAAGCAGAAAAGCAAGAGGGACAGTATGTAGATGAGGTAAATGAGCCTGAGGCAGCATATAGATTAATAGAAATTGGTTAATTTCAGTTTTAAAAAGCTAGCTAGAAACAAGCCTAAGTTAAGGCTGAACATTCATAGTTAATGATAAATCTCTGTGTCATGATTTGGGAACTGGGAGTCCAAGAAAGTCTGCTATAATTCTTAGCCAGCTTAAGTGAAGTACTTGTCATGCAAATTTCAGGCAGAAAAGGTGAACTGTGAAAGGCCAAAGTGACTTATTGACTAAGCATGATCTTATTTGTTAGGACAATGATATTTTTCCAGAAGTCTCATACCATAGATTTCTATTTGGATCAGATTGACCATAAATGGAGAACTGCATTTGGTGGTATCAAACTTTAAACAGACATTTCTTTCCAATGGGGCACACTGCCATTCTTCAAATATATATTCAAAAAGGAAAAATGCATGAATATTAGATGGACAATTTGTCTGTCATGAGGACATTGTTGTGTTTTTTTCCAACTAGATAAATTCTTGGAAAAGCCATCTGTTGGCTCATATGGTCCCTATGGTCGGTATGTTCTCCTCTGTAGCCAGCATGTTTGGGGTATTTTATTCATATCCCCAACTAGAATCCAGTGTACAAAGATGTCCAGTGCAAGGAGGAGATAAACTTGTGATAACAAGGGAACGAATGCTAAATAACAGCTATGACAGTCCAAATGGCATGAAGTGTAACTATAATTGGAGAATCTGGTCAACATTTGATCAGGGCTGTGAATTTAGAAAAGCATCAAGAATTTCATCTAATGTCATGCACAACATTTCCTACATCCCCAGGGAAATGCAGTTAAAGGCAAATTCCAAATATGAAAAATATAAGCTAGCACACCCATTTGTCAGGCGCATCATTTCATTGCCTGTGGGTGAGTAATAGGCCGAGGCTGGGGATCCAGTGGCTCATTCGGTGATATCTTCAATCATGTTAATTAAATTAATATGACCTGCACTAATGAAAACCACAGAATCCTATTTTGGTTTCCACCAGCACATGCATTCTGATAATTTAGTCCTGTCACACTGGTGCTCCCCACCCCCGAACAGATTCAGTGCTCATAAAATCAGAGTAATTTAAAGCATTTTCTACACAAAACTAACAAAGAAAATAAATTTCCTTTCAGACTAGCAGTAAAGCAAATCAGGAATCAGAGACTCAGGATGGCTTGACCAGAGCATCCTGTTTTCTCTTTCCATTTCTTAACTGATGTCCCTCTTTGGCATGTTTTCCAAATGATTAGTCACATGAGGAAATATTTAAATGACCATATCATAAGTTAAAAGATTTATAGCCTAAATTACATTAAACAAATTCAATATGCTGTGCATATGGAAATTAGAAGCCTTCAGATTGTATTTGAGGCACTAAAATGTGTCTTAAAACATAGTTTCTGTCTGCAACAGTGTTATTTTTCCCCAAGCGTCTAGCAGCAGATTTTTCAGAGTATCCAAGTGAAAATGAATGACTTAGTCCTTCAGTCAGAGAAATAATGGGTTACTGGCATAATTAATTTTATGTTTAATTACTATAGAATGAAACAATTCAACAATATCCAATCAATCCTTAGAATGACAGACCAGAAGGTCAGCAGTTGCTAAGTCAATTGTTTTGAAAGAAAAATTTATGTCAGGTTCTGTTTTATGTGCTATGGAAAGAAATTGGATAAAAGTGGCCAAGCAAACATTAATTAATTGTATAAATATAATCCGGTTGTCATGCTAAATCACACAGGCAGGGAGACAGTTCTCAACACAGGAGACATGTGTCTACTATGAGTTTCAGTGGCAGGCTTTGCCCTGCCCCCATTTCTATGTTGTACACAGCTGAAAGCCTTGGAGCCAAATAGTAACATCTCTCAAATTATTTTTTTCTGAAGTTTGAGTTAACAAGCCCTTGGAAAGGGGTTATGATTCCAGTCCATTTCCTTCCCTGGCCACCCATCAGCATGGAGACTGGGACTCACTGACCTCCCTTCCCTCTCTGAGCCCCTCCTCTTTGGTTCCCTTTAATAGCAGGAAGGCAACTCAAACTATTTCCCGACATAACTCTTCTAGTCGCTGCATTGATCACAAGTAGACTACGTGACTTGTGACTGCAGAAAGAGGCCCACATTACTTTTGGACACTCAAGGAGCTATGTATCCTAGATTTTTTTTCTACTTACAAATGTTCCAGTATTTAATGCATTAAATGCTCACTTATTTGACTCAGAAAACCCCAGCTTTACATGGGCTAGAATTGAGACACTGCCATCAATCAATCAATCCCACTGAATTTTGGCTAGGTATGATCCTTTTGCCTCTCTTACAACTGTTCTCAAATTATCCTAACTTATTTCTTCTAAGTATTCTCTTTCTGAAACCAGAAAATGGTGTAACAGCCATGAGAACAGATCATGGTGGAAACCTGTATCTGCCAGGGTTTTCCAGGAGAAGAAAGCCTGGGACCTCTCCCTCCCATCATATCTACCAGCTCTTTGATGACACTTTTGAGATGTACAGGAGTGAACAGGTCAGGCTTTGTCATTTTAGTTCCTGGAAATAAAGAGTTAATTGATGGGCTGGGCCAAAATGTGACTGAAGTTCATTGGCTGAGTGAATAAGTGCTGGTGAAGTTTCGGGTGGGATGCTTGAGTGAAGACTGTAAGGGATATTACCAAAGAGCTAAACATGTCCTGGCTTTTTGTTTGTTTGGTTGGTTGGTTGATTAGTTGGTTGATTGGCTTTTGTGGCTCCTCAGAATTCTGGTCACAGAGAAGAGATACACCTAGGGAAAATTCACTAGACTTGTCATTTATGAATTGTTTTTTTTTTTAAAAAATGGGGTCTTGCTGTGCAGTTCAAGCTGTCCTTAAGTGGCAATCCTCTTGCCTCTGCCTCTTGAGTGCTGTCACTGTACAACTCTGCCATGACACATCTGGATATGCACTTTTCTCTGTATAGGTCTACATCAAAAAGAAATACTCAAAACTAAAAACTTAGAAGTAAGGTCCTAATTTTCTAACACATAGAGTTTGATGTCTTGGAGATGAGAGTAAGTATGCAAGCTTTTCTTAAAAAAAAAAAAGAAAGAAAAGAAAAACCTGGGATGTGCCATAGAATTGTGTATATGCATACTGCTTCTTCATGTAATGATGAAGAATCATTGCACATGCTAACCTGATCTGCAAAGCTTGTAGCCAAATTCAGCCAGAAAACTTGAGTGTATACATTCCCCATCTGTTTGTTAGGGACACTCCATGGTGTACTTTGAAGTTATTTGTTTAACAGTATTTACCCATGAGAGGCCAGAATAGCTCTTATCTACATGGAAACTAGGCATTACTGCCAGAATATGTGTGTGCCTGTAGAAGGTGCCTTAGACTGGCATTGTATAGACCAACATCAGTTATCCAAGATGCCCAGAACCAGTAACAGTCTTGAAGCACTAATTTTCTTTAGACCACTATGAATTAGCCAGTGGAAACAATGCAGCTAATGCCCATAATCACAAAGAAACTATGATAAATTTACTATCTTCAGAATAATCCATGAATTATTTCTTTCAGTACAAAGACTGCTGTTAGTAGTAAATGGTTTGTTAAACAGGAGTAATGTTCTCAAAACTCTAGGTTGAGACCTGAACTTAACAATATGATTTCTAAATACTCTGGATGAGGCTCTACTGAAATGGTCCTCTCTAAATAAACTGAGCCAATATCAGGAATAGCAATGTGAAAAAACTATCAAACTAGAACTATCAAATTAGGTTCCTGTATTAGGCAGGTGTTCTACCATCAGCCTACATTCCTAGTCCAAGAATCATCATCATTTCATAAACCAATAAGAAAAAGAATATTGCCAATTTTATTTTTATGCCATTTCTTTTAGGATATATCCTTATTTCAAATATTAAAAGGTATAAAGAATGTGCCTTATATCTTCTTTCATTAAAAAAGAATTTTGTTTTTAAACACACTGTACATATTTTAAGCCTTTTATAATTTAATGTGGAAGATGATAATATAATTTTGCTTCTTTAAAAAACTGTTTACTGTCTTCTGAAAAGTGAATATAAGAGGTCTTGGTAACTTTTGGACTGCTAATAAAAATACCAGGATGAAGGACTCATGTGTCATGAAAGACAGCATAATGCTACTCAGTTTTCTGATATAGATCTGTCATTTTTTGGTCTTTCTTTTTTTCTCTCTTTCTGTTTTTTTGTGCTGGTCAAGTACATAAAAATGTAATTGCTAGTGAAAGTGTAAAATCCTGTGCAGAGCTCCACAGCTTCAGAATGGTAATTCTAACTTTATAGAAGTTCACTGTCATGCATAGTTTGTGGCTGGGTAACGTTTGTTAATCTCAATCAAGCTGTGTAATATTTTTATTTTTGAGTTCACTACAATATCGTGATTGTTATATCAAAGTACAATATACTTGTCATTCCAGGGATGGTAATCACTACTCATGGGTCAGAGGTGTGTGAATTTATGAATTTGAGGCCAACCTGGTCAACATAGCAAGATCCGGGCTAGCCAGGACTGTATAATGAGACCCTGTCTCAAAAATAAATAAATAATTTAAATATCAGGATATTAAATCAAATATATAAGGTCCACACAAACTGTAATTACAAAAATGCAGTTGCCAGGCATTTCCCTTACTTTAAAGCAATTACTTGTCCTCTTGAAAAGGGCACAGACACCTGCAATTAGAGATGAGAAACGGCTGAGACAGTGAACTCAACCACATTCTCCTGAACTTCATTTCCAAACATCTCTGCTGTAATGAGACCCTCACATTTGCCCCAGTAAATGTTCTTTGAAATTCATTGTTCTTCCCATTTCCAGTTACATTGTATTTTGCTTTCGGGAGGATAAGTAAAGGTCGAAATTAAAAGGAAACTCAATTATTTTGAAATGTAAGTCAACCTAAAAAATATTGCTGACAGACTTTGAGCCTCGGGGTTCATTCTTCCCTCTTCTCCTATTTGACTGAGTGAATCCTCCAGATCTGGAATTAAATCTTACAGCTGTTTTGAAATTTTTAAATAAAACACGCAATGGTCCAATGGTGTTGAGGTTTTGAAGACTGTGAGTAAGTAATTGTATTTTCCACTTCTCTACCAATTTAAATAAAAGAAAACTGGGTCAAATCATTTAGAGGAAAAAATGACTGCTAATAGGACTTGTATCCTTTATAATGCTATCAACTGGAAATACTTTTGTACAACACATCACCAGCACTTTGTCAGATCACAGAGAATCCAACTTCCTAATCCTATGTTTACTCAGCATAAAATTCTAAATAAATTCATAAAACCAAATGCAATTTACAAATGTTAATGGCATTCTAAATTATACTTAAATTCTGTTTTCAGTTGTTTAGTGTACGCGTGTCAGAGGGCCACATTTGAGATTTCTTGAGATGTTACCAGCTGAGCCATCTCATCGGCCAATGCCCTGGATATTTAAATGGTGTGAGCCACCATGTAATTGCTGGGAATTGAACTCAGGACCCATGGAAGAGCATCCAGTGTTCTTAATCTCTGGCCCTGGACATTTAGAAGATAACTTTTACATACATTTTAGGGATAATTCAGGGAATTAAGAGAAAAATGATCTTTGAGATTATATGGTTGAACTGACTTTTCTGAGATGTAGAAATGTATGATAGTGGCATTTTAATTCTACTGCATAGGAGAATGTCCTAATTTTTAATAATGCAACTAAAGTATGTAGAGTCACAACACCATGTCTGTAACTTCCTTTAAAATTGTGTGCATGTCTGTCTGTCTGTCTGTCTGTCTGTGATAGCAGCTGGCACAGCGTCAGCCACAGATGGGGGAAGAGTCCTGGGTCCTTACCCCTTACCGCTGAACTATTGACTACCAACAGATTCAGGGAGAGGAGAAGTCACTGTCTTCAGTGTACCCATTGGCGAGCCTGCCAGGCTCCAGTGGATAGTTCTAAACCCAAGGTTATACAGACAGCCCTGGTTAATCCTATCATTCACAAATGTGGAAAACAGATTTATAGGGAAGCAGGGATTGACAGAGGTGGAAGGGAGAGAGTAACCATAAGGTATTGTGTGTAGTATGAAATGTCAAAGAACAAATTAATCACTCGAAATATTCTATGTGTAAATACGCAGATAAGAAGAGGACACAATTGTGACTAAATGGTTATTGGTGAATCCAGTCAGATACACACATGTATTCTCAGTACTGCTTTTTATTTTTTTTTTTATATAGAGCACCTTAAAAATGAAAATGTGGTCTCTCTACAGGATCTGGCCTGACTGACATGCAGTTCTATAAATGTACATGTTTGTCTCCTTATCTTTTGTGTATAGTTTACTAAGGTATTAATATAGTTTTAAACAGTAACTATTTTTAGGTTGCTAAATTTGATTCTTCATCTTTATATGATTAAACCCCAAATCTGTGATAAAAAAAATGAAAATGTGGGTAAGTATGTATAAATGTATAGAAAAGACACTCTCCTGAGCAGTGAGTTCATGTATGCTTCTACTCGTTCCCTCTTTTCCAATAGATGCTTACTGTGTATTGCTCCCACTTGCCAGTAAAATGCCCCTGGAAGAACAGCAGGTGAGGATGCCTGCATTAGCTTTGTTAGCTGATATCCTACTTCCAGAGACCAAAGAAATGTAGGCTATGAGTGTAAGCAATGAGTGTCAGCAATGAGTTTCAGCGGCATGGTTAATGTGTCCTGCGTATTACAGCACTGCTTCTGTCTATAGAAGACAAGCAAGCTAGGTAATACCACAGCCCCAGATGCTCCCAAATGATTGTCATACCAACAATATATTCAGGGGAACATCAAATAAGGGCCTGGAAAATAACAAGTTCTCAAAAAAGGGGGAAACATTTTTAAATATCTGAAGGTTTGTATTGAATAGCTCACCTGGTCTTGGTCTCAGTGTATGTCTAGTGGCACTGGATGAACAGCCAAGTGAACAGATTACCCAGTAAGAAGTAGTCAATGGAAAATGCTGCACACTGCACCAGTGGGATAGACATTTGGCATCTCATCACCGTGAGCAGCTCAGAAAACCCCAGTTTCCAACCAAAGAGAATGGTAGGCATGGTAAGTATGCCTACTCTGTACTGTGTGGATCACCTCTCTCTAAAGGAGAACTCACAGCCTTTAACTAAGGATGGCTACTTTGTATTTCCCAGGATGCCAGAGTAGGGAAGGGATCCACTCAACAGCAGTTTCTAGAGGTGGAGATCAATCCGACAAGGAAGGACATGGTAGAGATATCCCACAAAGAACAGTGGCCTCCATCCAAAATGGACTTAACTTCGAAATTTAATCAGTAAGAGCTTTTGTTTCTTGTAATCAGTGGCTCTAAACTCTTCCTTGTAAAATTCTACCTGATAGCCATGACGTCTCATTAGCAAATTGTTTTCTAGCAGGGAAATGTCTGCCAAAGAAGACAAGTTGAGTTTGCTAGATTAGGTCTGACGTGATATTCCTTTGTATTGAATTGCTTCCGAATATCTGGTGTCTCCTCCAGAGATGTGTGGAGGGAGCATCTTATGTGTCTTTGCTCTCTTGGCAATCTTAGGGTGGGGAAGACTGGGCAAGAACTCAGCCCACAGATGGTAGGTGTCCCCTAAATAAAGTGGGAGGAAAATGTGCTACAACACACCTTCCTTCAGCTTTCAAGTGCAAAACAAAACAAAAAACAAAACAACAACAACAACAAAAATAACCAGTCATAATCCAATAACTCAGGGTGTCCTCAGCAAGTGCAGGAGCCAGACCAGTTTGTTTGCCGTGTTCATTCACCCAAACAACTCTGAAGTTGGCTGGAAGGTCATGACCACAGCTCATAAAATCAGCCACTGAATTTAAATAAGTAGATAGCTTTGGCCTGCATAGGAAGCCTTTTAGCTGCCCTCTTCTTCGGTGGCAGCTTACATGAGAATTTCTTCAAATTTTTCAAACTTGAAAGTTGGAGCAAATAAGATGCGATATTGGCAGCTGAGACCTGCTAGATGTGTTTTTTAAATAGCTCCTTGGACGAGCAAATACCACGGCTTGATTAAGAGATATATGCCCAGATCATCTGTCATCTGCTTGTCTTTAAGCCCTGAGGGGTCGTTTGTGCCAGATCACAGGAAAAAAGTACTCCCCAAGAGACTAAGGACCGCACTACCTGGTAATCAAAAAAGAGAAATGAGTATGGCATTGAAGAGACTTAAAGAGGCGGGCACAAGACTCGTTTGTTTATCCCCTAATACAAATTTCCTCGTCAATACCGTTCATTTCTGCTACCCTTGTCCTTAGCCTGAAAAGAAATTGCATCATTTCTCTTCCTGTCTTTCACATTTCCTCCACACTTGCAGCATGCCTCTGGCATCATCAAACATGCGGGATGTCGGCATTGCTTACAGCTCTGAAACAAGCCAACATGGTCCTCAGTCCACGATGGCTTTTACAGATTTTCATCAAACAAAGAGCACTTCTCATAAGATCTTTGGAATGCTGGGGCGCGGGGACGGGCAAACAGGCCCCTCTGATTTTGAGAGGTTTGAGCTCAGCTACAAAAGCTGCCATCAAGGCCTGCATGAGCCTCTAACTTCCCTGAGAGAGCTGCAGTAATGCATTCAGGCCCCGTGATTACCAGGGCTTGGTCTCTGTCTGTCATACTTCACTAGTGGTAAGCAAGCCAGGCGTTGGTGGCACACGCCTTTAATCCCAGCACTTGTGAGGCAGAGGCAGGCGGATCTCTGTGAATTCGAGACCAACCTCTCCTGTTTAAGTTAAATTTATCCACCCGTTCCTGTTCCGGCTGATAACCACTCCAGAGCAACAGATAAAAACACACTAATCACAATCAAAAGAAAAATAACGTTGCGAAGGAATGCATGAAAAATGGCGCCCTTGGGGAAAGTGGCTGAAGCAATGTCGACTTAAATCCCCTGCTTCGCTTGGCTTCATTAACCGGGTGAACCCCATGCTGCAAGTTGGTTTCCTGGGTCAAAGTGCCTCGTAAGCACAAACCTTGGACATTTAGAAAATTTAAAATACAAAAATACCGCAAACACCTGCCAATTTCATTCAATGCCAGAACCTAAAATTTGGCAACTCCCAAAATTGAATTGTATTTTGGACCTTTTAAAATGAAATGATTTGGAAGCTAAATGCCAATAATAGCAATTTAAATACATTTATCACAGAATCTTTTTGAAATATGTAAAATATGTGACTAGCAATATAAAAATTCTTTTAGGATAATTACTAAGTTTAAAATATTGATGTTGCAAGGATACCTGTAGCTTTTTGCACATGTTTAAATTTCCCTAGGCCAGAGTATCTGGCTCAATTTCCATAATTCTAAGTTTTCTATGAATTGAATCATACTATAACAACTAAGTAGGGTTTTTACTCCATACTTTTCAGAATAGACACACTTTGATGATAGTACTGTTGCATTTTCATTTTCGATATCATGTATTATTCCACGATATAAGGAAACCAGACCTTATTCACACATTAAAAACCCATGTTTCAAAAGAGCAGAAAGAGCTCTCCAATGAAAGAGAAATAAGGGATTGCCATCTCCTGGGTCCACACTGGGGGATGGATGCTTCTCTCCCTAATGCTGAGAATTACTGTCTGAGTAGGTGGGCAAGGCAGACCCTGGGCACTGCAGCATCTAAGATCTGTGGTGACAGCCTGGTGCCACTCACTCCTGAAAGCAGTGACTCCCTCTCAGCCCCAGGGGTGCAGTACAGGGCAGTATCTGGGAGAGGCCATGGATCAACTGATGGAACACTGTGCCTGGTCACCCTGCAGAGTGCAAGTTTCTATGTCTAAGAAAAGTATTAAAATTGTATATGTACTTGGAGATATGCACCCCAGTATACCTACAGGACACAGTTTTTGTTGTTGTTGTTATTTATTTTTTGTCTTTTTTTTTTACAAAGTTGTAATAACCACCTTAGGTTAACCAGGATTGTTCTTTTCATAAACCAACTCCAAAAAGTCATTTGCCTCTCAAACCTCAAAGGAAACATTTTCCTTTCTCACCCATAACCTGCTTAACTAGCCTGGTAATAAGACCAATAGAGTAAGCAGAGCCTGGGCCATCACCAACTATATAAAGTTCAGTCTCTTCTAGATGGCTTAGCAAAAAGCCGGTCCCTGCAACCCTCACACAAGGAGCCAATGAGAGGCTGTGGCTCCAACATGGTACTTTTGACAGAAATCGGGCAAAAAAAAGTAAAGTAAAATAAAAATTTAAAAAAAAAAAAAGAAAATTTGACTGGCTGATGAGATATCTGTGAAACTGAATTAATAGTGATAGGACCAGCTGTGTGGGTTTGGCCCCCAGGTATGGGACCTGGAATTGAAAGCTAACGGCTGGAGGGCAACCTTGGTGGCCTAGATGCTGTCAAGTGCAGGGCTTCCTGTTGATACACAGAGACAGAAAAAAACACACTAGAACTAGTAAAATCTGTGTCCCTAAAGCAGGAGGAAACCTGAAAGGTCATAGGTAGTGTGGTCTCAGCCCAAGGCACTTTAGCCTTTAGTGCTGAGATTCCTCATTCAGAAGCAAGAGTCTGAGTCACCCTTGAAAAGAGAGCTCACCATTATGTTTGGGTACAAGCTGATGAGCAAGCATATCTAGACAATCAAATGCTTCTTGGCAGTGCACATTACTGCTGCAAAATAAATAAAAGCTACAAAATTATCATCCTGATTCAAAAACAGAAACTATGTAGAATGATATTACATATATACACATAGTGTGTTTTCAGTTATAGGAAGTGTAAAGATAGACAAAAGTCGTCTTTGCTTATGGATGCAAGAGATTAACATTAAGTCAATGGCAAAGGTGTGATGGCTGACTAGAGGGAGGATTGATGAAACACTAAGCTTATAGAAATGGTCTCTGTATTGTGATGTGAGTGCACAGATAGCTGTGAGTGGTTATGCGTAATCCAGTGATTAGTTAGACCTGTAAGTTTTACTGTAGGAAGATTGTAATGTACTTTTTAAAAATTATACATGAAACTGAATAAGCCATGTTTTGGGGTAGAAGCTGCCTCTCTGGAACTTGTCTAGAGAGAATTCAGACTGCTAGTAAGAATACATCCGATTCCTGAGAGACAAAGAAGGGCTTAGAAATGTGTGCGGGTCCTAATAGACAGCTGAAAAGAGCCAGGAAACAACAGGTAATGCACTGAGAATCTGGCTGAGCTGAACACAACACCAGCTGCGGAGCTCCTCGGTGGGGCAGGAGGAACAGAAGCATCATCAGAAAGGTATGTAGGCAGTTCTGGTGAGAAGACACTGAGTCCTAGCCTCTTAGCAAGCCACACCTCTCACAAATCCTACTGTAGGCTTTGATGGACAGCCACCCCTCCAGAAGATAGATAAGCAATGGATAGGAATCCCATTTTGTTACTCTGTATAATCTGGGGCAGTGAGTGGCCTGCACTGTCTTGAGCCCGAATCTATTGCTTAATACTGAACTACCTTTGGGTCCTGTAAACAAAGAAGAAACACAGGAGTGAGAATCAGAGGAGGATGCATGATGGGAAGGGAAATGAGTCAGGGTGGAGGGTAGAGGGTGGGGTGGGGGCCATTTGAGACAAGAATCATCTAAAACACATTGTGACACCTACTACTACTTTGTGTATGTGGAGTGAGAGAGGGAGAGAGGAGAGGAAGAGGGAGAGAGGGAGAGAGAGACAGAGACAGAGAGACAGAGAGACAGAGAGGGGAACTTCCCTGGGTAGTAGACCTTATCAACTGAGAACAATTCTGGAGCTTCATAGCCCTAAGCCTGAGATCAACCAGTGGTTCAGCTTTGGAGCCACCTGTCTGTCTTCACAGCTGTAGAGAATAAAGCCTTGAAACACAAGAACTGCTTGATTTTTACAGTTTCACTCCTCCAGCAGGAAGAGAAATACTTAGGGACTTTGGAAAGTACAAAGACAGGTCCTCCACACTGTATTCACAGAGCTGTGCTTGCTTTTCCCCTCCCAACACACTTGAAAGAAGCCTGACAGCTGTGGTGTTAACCACCCAGCAATGGGTAGGGAGAAGGCAGTGTAAGGGTGGAAGAGCCTGACCAAGCCACACACTGCAGAGCTCAGTGTAGCCAGCAGAGGCCCCTGGTATGCAAATAAAGGAAGCAAGTGAAGTGAAGATAGCTCTGGAGGACATTGGACACTTTTCCAGTACAGGCTCAACACCAGCAAAAGACATAGGAGACACAGGAGTTCAGCTGACACCACCACTGCATATATATATAATTAAGGGTCTTAAATTCTCAAGGACCCAGGAGAAACTACTTTCCCCTAACCCCTACCTCTTAGTCTTTATAGTATTATCATGTTTTCATATTTTTTAAGAAACTATCTTTTTATCTGACATAGGGATGATTTCCAAAATATACAAAGAATTCAAGAAGCTAGTCATCAAAAACCCAAACAACTCAATTAAAAAGAGTGGTTCAGAACTAAACAGAGAATTCTCAATAGAGGAATCAAAAAAAAAAAAAACTATCTTTTTATTTTCATTTCCCTTCATACATAATTTCATTTTTGCTTATTTTATTGTATTTTTTTCTTTTCCATAATTTGTTTCAAATTAATTACATTGTGTTTGTGTGTGTGTGTGTGTGTGTGTGTGTGTGTGTGTGTGTGTGCGCGCGCGCGCTCACACATGCATGTAAGTATGCCACAGCTCATGTGTCAGAGGTCATAGTTCATCAGGTCATCAGGTTTGGCAACAAAAACCTTAAAACTCTGATGCATCTTGGCCTTTAAAAAAAAAAGTACATCTTTTTTCCATTCTTTCTTTTTCCATTTTGAACCCTGATGCCCCCTATCTTTTTTGCTACTATATTCATGGGGGGTTATGTTTTTTTTAAATGGAAAGATACTTCAAATTTTATTGCTGATCTTTCTTATAATTATCAAATTTTGTCTTAGAACTCCCTATATTTGGGGAATCTTTTATTTTCCTTTTTTTTCTAATCTCGTGTTTTTGTTGTGTGTTTTTTTTTCCCTTTCTTCCTAATCATATTCTCCATTCGTCTTGTCCTAGTTCCTTTTATTTCTTTAAGATGTCTTCTCCTCTCCTTCGCCATCTCCTTTCTTATCTCATTCATTTACTGTTTCCATATTTCCCCTAAGGAATTTTTAGCCTCACAGAACATTTTCAATTCTATGGCCACTGGTGTTATCTTGGTGGGCATTTATCAGCTGAAGGCATTTCTGTGTTCTGTGTGTTTTGCTGCTGTTCTTCCAGAAGCTTGCTTTCTACTCTCTGAACAGTACAGGAGAGTGAACCCTCAAGAGTAGTCTTCTCATAGGAAGATCCCTACATAAAACCAGAATAAATAGTCAAGCCAGCAAGAAGCATAAAAAGTCAAGGCAGCATGACAGCTCTAAAAGATTGTAACTCCTCAGCTTCTAATCAGTAGATACAGAGCTGAGTAAAATGTCAGGTTAAGATTTCACAAGTTCAGCAGTAACATCTACTGACCTCAGAGAGGATACAAATAACACACAATTTTTCCAGGACTTTGGAAAGAAAGTCAGTAGCATACACAGGAGGAAAACTGTAAGTAGATATTGACCAAAGAAGAGCCACTCTTTGGCATATTATCATCAAGATGCCAAAAATAAAAACTTAAAAAGCATTAAAAACTGTAATGGGGAAACACTAATGTAACTACAAGTGCAAACACAGAAAGACAGTATCAGATCTCTCACCAAAAGCTTTAAAAGCCAAGAAGTAATGGGATGGTAAATTAAATAACTACTAGCCAAAATTCAAATGTCCACCAAAACTCTTTTGTTTGGTTTTGTTGTTCAAGACAGAGTTTCTCTGTGTAGCTTTGTAGACCAGGCTGTCCTTGAACTCAAAGAGATCCACCTGCCTCTGCCTCCCGAGTGCTGGGATTAAAGACATGCACCTCAACTACGCCTCTCTCTCTCTCTCTCTCTCTCTCTCTCTCTCTCTCTCTCAATTCATGGGAAAAAATAAAGCATTCAAGACCAGAACAAGGGCAAGGGAAATCAATTCACAACCCAGACAGTACCAGACACACTTTAAGATCTACCATGCTAGCACAGCAAAGAATAAATTCCTGAAAGGAATAAATGTTTAAAATAATGAGCTAGGAAGGGGTCCATCAAGTGCAATGCAGTAGACCAGCAAGTCCTTAATCTGAGTTATCGAGGAAGAGAAAAACAATTAATCATCTAATTAACTAGAAATTTTCAGACATTAGCAAACACCTCTCAATAATGAGCCTATATATGAGCAGCTTCAACTGTACAATAAAGAGATGGTGAATAGTTCACTGGAATAAAAAGAAAATGAAACTACTGACTATGTCCAGGAAACATACCTCACTGGAAAAGACATCCAAGAACTGAGAGTCAAAGGATGGAAGTCACTCTATCAAGAAAATAGAAGCAAAAACCAAACTAATGTCATTGTACTGTTGTGTGATACAAATCAAATTGAACTAACCAGAGAGGATAAAGAAGGCCATTGCCCAGTACTTACAGGAGCAATTCATCACAATGTGAATGACAATTGAAACACAGCAGCAGTTTCATAAAGCAAACACTAATGATCCCACAGAATCTGATAACAATAATAGTGGTTAACTTCAGTACCTCATCCCCATCTTTTGTCAGGTCAGCTACATTAGAATGCAACAAAGGGTCTTCATGGTAAAGCTGCAATATATATTGACCAAATGGACTTGACAGATAGCCTTATAACATTCCAACTGAACATATACAGAGTATATATTCTCTTCTTCAGATACTACGTGACTTTCTCAAGATAACATTCTCAGCCATGGAACAAGTTTTATCAAATACAAAAGAATTAATTTCTTTTTTTTCTTGTATTTTTTACACAATAGTGAAGTAAAAATTGGAAAACAAAGGCAACAGAAAGGATAGAAACTATACAAACACTTAGGAGAGAACAATATGTTCTTAAATGCTTGGTATAATCATTGATGAGACCTGGGATATTTTAAAATTCTGAAACTTAGATGAAAAAACACAAATCTTTGGAATGCAGCTAAGACAATTCTCAGAAGAAAGTTTGTTGTTGTGGGCATTTGGGTGGGGTGTAAAAGAAACAGGAGAAAGAGAGAGAGAGAGAGAGAGAGAGAGAGAGAGAGAGAGAGAGTTCAAATAACCAAAGGTCTTAGAAAAAACAGGAACAAGGCAAACCCCACAACAGTAGGTAACAAGAAACAATAAAGACCACAAGGTAAGTTAGTGCAATGGAAATTAAGAGAACAGTTCAAAGAATCCATCAAAAAGAAAGTTGATTATTCAAAAGGATAAACAAGACTGACAGACCCTAACCAAACTAACCAAAACAAGAGAGAGGAGCTTATTCATTCCTGAAACTGGAAAAGACAGTTGAAAGTCTGATGGGGACTATATTGAACCTGTGGTTTATCTTGAATGTGTTATTGTAACACTGTCTTTCAGACTCTGAAAATGGAGTATCTCAGATTACCCACATCTTTGATTTATTTCAGTGATCCTAATTTTGACAGATACATCTTGCCCTATATTTAAAACACCCTCAAACATTTTCATTCTTTTGTATTAATTAAATTTCACCTTTGATATTTTCATACATGTGTAAAGGCATTCTAACTACTCTGATTCCCCACCCTTTTTAAATCCCTTTCCTCCAACTCCAACAAATCCTTTTCCCACATTCACGTAGTTTTGGTTTTGTTTGTTTTTTACCTACTAGTTTAACCACTACTATCTCTGTGATGCTGGGTTTGGAACTACTCATCTGGAGTTTAGTGAATGGACCATTGGGTACACACCTGAAAACTATGACTACCCAATCCCAGAGTCTTTCCTCAGCGGGGATGTGTAGGACCTGTGATACTCTTCCTTCTCCCTAACTGCCTATTGGCAGGGCCAGTCTTGTGCAGGCCAGTGCAGATAACTACAGCTGCTGTGAGTTCAGGATTGAAATCATTTTGTCACTACCAGAATATAAGCAATTGTCAGTCTTTCTTCCTATCATCCAGCTCTTACAGCCTTTCTTCTCTTTTGTGATGCCTCATGAGCCTTGGAGGGGTGGTATCATTGTCATGCTAAGGTCAGAGCATGCAACTGTAAGTTATTCTCAGAACCTTGAGCAGCCATGAGTCTTTGTATTCACCACTATGCACTGCAAAGACAGCCTTCTCTCATTGATGCTGAAAGTAGCATTTGTCTGCAGGTATAAACATAGTTATTTAGAAGGTAGTTTGATGTCATGTCAACTTACCTAGTAACAGTCCCAAATCTTCCATGTACACCCCTTCCCTGTGTAAACCTTCCCTCCCCCAGCATTCCTCTTTCCTACTTTCATTTTACCCATGTTATACTATCCCCTTTCCTTACAGAATTTCCCAGGTCCGGGACAGTACAGAAAAACCCAATAACTGGAGGTGAAGCTGGGTACTTGAAGAGGTTGAAGCAGAACACAGGGACCAGCTGAGGTCATGCAAACCCTCAGGCAATAACTTACAACCTTCACAGCCATCAAAACCATGAACACCAAGGCTGCTGCTGAGATCAAGGGCTCCAACTATCACTACCACTTCCCCAACAGTGTTGAGTAAAGATGAAGAGAAAAACCAACTACAAATTAAGAATTTCACCACTCAACATAGTTGTACCAGAAAGTCACTTCAAAAGTAACTGGTCCAAAATTCACTGGCATTACATATACCAAATCTAATCCTATAGGTTTGAACAGTACCTAAAAACTGCACCTTTCTGATCAGTGTCGTCTACTACATGAAGCATCATAAAGACAGGAAGAATTCAATCTCCCAACTAGGAAGAACTGCCCATTATGTTTTTACTCTAATGTATTTTTATTATGTTTGTCTATGTTAATTTTTGTCACATTTTGGTATTTTTACTTTTGTTTTGTTTCCCAAGACAGGGTTTCTCTGTGTAGCCATCCTGGCTGTCCTGGAACTTGCTTTGTAGACCAGGCTGGCCTCAAACTTAGAGATCTTCCTGCCTCTGACTCCCAAGTGTTGGTATTAAAGGTGTGTGCCACCACTGCCTGTTACGATAAATCTTTCTGCCAAAAGCCGCCTGAGCCCCACTGCCACATGTGAACTTTACCCCAGTTGCCTGCCTGAGTTAGGGCCCAAATAAATACACAGAGAGACTTGTATTAGGTACCAAGCTGTTTGGCCAATGACTAGGATTCCTCATCTGTTAGCTCAGTCTTAATTATCATAAATCTATATATTTTATAAGACTTATCTTATCGGAAGCCTTATTGACGTCCTCCCTTGCTGGTGGATCACATCCTGCCACTGGAGGAGGTGAAGGGAAAAAGGGGCCACTTCCTGTTTCCTCGCTTAGATATGAGTCTCCTTGCTATGTCACATCCTGCCTGGATCACCATTTCTCTACTACATTTCCCAGAATCCTCTTTGACTCCTAGTCCCGTCTAACTTGCTGTCTCATTGGCCAAACAGTATTTTATTTAACAATCAATAAGATAAACATACAAGTATATTTCCCATCAACTACCCAGCAATATTTTTAGTTTTTAATCTTCACACTAGCCCATATGCCACATAAAAGTCTTGCTTTCATTTGCATGTTGCTCATTCAGATTTTAGGGTTATTCAACATTGTTTCTTTACCCCATTTTCTAGTTGACCATGTCTGCTAGTTTTCTGATCCACAACTCATACATTTACTCATTCTCTCTTCCCCTTTTCACTGTTCCTTATCCTCTCCTCTTCATATTCATTGAGTATGACTTTCACTAGCTTTAACAATCATTAAAGTTCATGGACCCAAATGGAATCCCAGCTTTCATCTCCCAGCATCTTTCCCATCTGAGTATTTAAGGAGACCTAATACCAATAGATATCTACAGGGAAATAGTCTCATCCTACTATTTACTTGTCACTCCCAATCTTAACTAAAATCTTAGTATACATAACAATACCTCTGTTCATCTATCTTTTAACATCTGTTTTTGATGTTAAAAGAATAACTATGGTTAATTGGCTGGCATGACATTTACATAGAGGGTATACAGTAGCTGTATCTGCTCCCACAGTTAATATTTTACTTAGGGAGTAATATGCAGCTTGGATAAGGAAACCTCTGATACTGGACTAAGGATAACTTCATAAATATGTACCTAAACTCTATCATCCCTAGCCCCAAATGAACCTTGCACATAGTTTGACTGAAAGAATATAACTGATAAAAAAATCCAAGCAATGAAACAGTCAAGATGCATGCATTCCAATGCAGTAATATAAGAACCTTGCAAATCAATGCAGAGTAATGCCTCCAAAAGTACTAATCTCACAGTAATGGCCTCCAGTGAGATTGTATTAAATGAGATTGAAACCCCAAACCACTTAAAATAATGACAAAAAAGCATGTGCAAAGAAATCAAAGGAGAAAATTGTAAGTGAATCTCAGAAGAACACATATAAACATCTGGATGAAATACAGAAATTGATATAAGATGTGAAAGAAAATTTCAATAAAGAAAAATGCTGATGAAATTTTCTTACATGCTGGAAAGAAAAAAACACAGTATGTTGAGTGAAGAACTCCACAAAAAGCCTCACCTCATCAGCAGAATGGAGCAGAGAGGACAGAATATCTAAGCTTGAAGACAAAGAGGTAGAACTGGAACATTCCAACAAGAGCAAAGGCAAGTTAATGAGAACTTATGAATGGTACTTTCTGAACTCTTAGGATACTATGGAAGACCAAATTTAAGTCTCTTGGATGAGGGGTGGTCATTCCAAAGGTATAGAAAGCAAGAAAATTGCCAAAATCTAGGAGAAGAGATACACATTCAGATACAAGAGACATTTAGAACATCAAACAGGCAAGACCAGCCCAGAACCTCACCACCTTCGTAAACTACATTGTAAACTACAATGAAGTATATAGAGAACAGTAAGAGAAATCCAAGTCACAGATAAAGGTTGGTCCATCGTAATAATACAGATTTTTCAATAGAAACTTTAAAAGCCAAGACAAATTGAAATGCTGTATTTCAGGCTCTGAAAGACAACTTCCATTGCAGATATATATACTCAGCCAAAACAAACTGAAGAAAAATAAAGAAAACTTTCAATAATAAAAACAAGGTAGATGGGAGGGGAGGGAGAGCGAACTGGGGGGAAAAACTAAAAAGAAAGAAAGAAAGGAAGGAAGGAAGGAAGGAAGGAAGGAAGGAAGGAAGGGAAGAGAAGAGAAGAGAAGAGAAGAGAAGAGAAGAGAAGAGAAGAGAAGAGAAGAGAAGAGAAGAGAAGAGAAGAGAAGAGAAAAGAAAAGAAAAGAAACAAGGTAGATGTATCGATGATTACTAAGTGAGCTCTGCAAAAATTACTTAATGGAACCAACGTGCCCATGATGCCAGAGTACAGATACAACATGCTTGAAGCAAGAGGGATTGAGGAGAAAACTGCTCAAGTGCCTGCCCTACACAAATGAAGATCTGAGCTTGATCCCAGAACCGACATTAAAAGTCTTGGCATGAACTCCCTTCCCCTGGGCTCCACACTAGGGCCCATAACCCCACCAGTTGTACTGGAGGACAAAGTGGTCCTAAGGAGTCCTAAGAAAGACACCACCCTCTGCATGCTCAACCCCTTTAAGCCTGTCCAACAAGCCCAGACTGCACCCATCCCCAGGCCCCATATCCCAGCCTACTGCTTTACCTGAGGCCAGGCCAGATCTAGGGACCACCCACCCGACAACTAACACTCCTTAAACTCCACCCAGTATCTCCAGACCGCACTCCCTCCCCTGGGCTCTGTTCTAGGATTCCTTATGAAAGTCAGGCTAGTCCAAGGAAACCCAGAGGCCAGACAAGATCTGGGGACCCCAGTCTGCATCCTCTCCCCTGGCTCCACAGCCTGGTTACAACTTCAGAAGAAGACCTCAGCTTTAGCAGAAGACCAGTCTGATTTAGGGACCCCTAGCCTCCCAAACCCCAGAGAGGATAACCTATTGGACAAGAAGACACTCTAGTCACCAGAACCCTTGGCCATTTAGTCCAGAAGACCAGAGAAGAAAGAGAAATCAAGAAAAAAAAACACCCATCTAACAAAGACAAACGCAGGAATCAACACATAGACGTACAACCATCCCAAATCCAGATGCCTAAACCCCAGTGTAAGAACACAATCAATAACAGAAAAAATAATATGGTACCACCAGAGTCCAGCTATCCTACAGCAGGAAGACCTGAAAAATCCAATATAACTGAAGCACAAGAAGAGGTCCTTAAAGAGGATATGAACAACTCCACTAAGGAAATTAAGGAACAGACAAACAAAAAATTGGAAGAAATTGCTGAATCTCAAAAACAAAGCCAAGAAAAACAAATAAAGGAATCTGTTCAGACCTGGAAATGGAAATAGAAGCAGCAAAGAAACCACAAACAGAAAGAATGCTGGAAATGGGAAATCTGAGTAAGTGAACATAAAATACAAATGCAAGCATCACCAACCGAATACAAGACATGGAAGAAAGAATCTCAGGCATTGAAGACACAGTAAAAGAAATAGATTCATCAGTCAAAGAAAATGTTAAATATAAAAAAATATTCCAAACACAAAACATCCAGGAAATCTGGGACACTATGAAAAGACCAAACATAAAAATAATAGGAATAGAAGAAGGAGAAGAAGCCCAGCTCAAAAATCCAAATAATATATTTAACAAAGTCATAGAAGAAAATTTTCCCAACATAAATAAGGGCATACCTATAAAGGTACAAGAAGCTTGCAGAATATCAAATAAATTAAATCAGAAAAGAAAAATTCCCTTGCCACATAATAGTCAAAGCATTAAACACACAGAACAGAGAAAGAATTTTAAAACCTGCAAGGGGAAAAGGTCAAATAACATATAAAGTCAGACGTATTAGAATTACACCCAACTTCTCAACTGAGACTCTAAAAGCCAGAAGGGCCTGGACAGATGTCCTGCAATGTCTAAGAGACCACAGCCCAGACTAATATACCCAGCAAAACTTTCAATCACCACAGATGGAGAAAACAAGATATTCTATAACAAAGTCAAATTTAAACAATATCTATCCAGAAACCCAGCCATACTGAAAGTACTACAAGGACAATTCCAACCCCAGAAAGTTAATTGAACCCACAAAAACCCAGGCAATAGATAATCTCACACTAGCAAAATCCAAAGAAATAAAACACACACACACACACACATACACACACACACACACACACACACACACACACACACACACACCGCCAACAATAACAACAAAATAACAGGAATTAACAATCATTGGTTGAGACTGGAGAGATGGCTCAGCAGTCAAGAGCACTTGCTGCTCTTCTAGAGGTCCTGAGTTCTATTCCCAGCTCACAAGTTGTTTTTTTTTTTTTTTTTTTTTAAGATTTATTATGTATACAGTCTTCAGTGCCTGCATGCCAGCAGAGGGCACCAGATCTTATTCAAGGTAGTTGTGAGCCACCATGTGGTTGCTGGGAATTGAACTTCGGACCTCTGGAAGAGCAGTCAGTGCTCTTAACTGCTGAGCCATCTATCTCTCCAGCCCCTCACAAGTTTCTATAGTGGGATCTGATGCCCTCTTCTGGCACAGAGTTGTACATGCAGATAGAGCACTGTAGCACGACCCAGAGAAAGATGTTGGGGTTAAAGCTTCAAGCTGAAGGTCAGAAAAGCAAAGCAGTCAGCCACTAGTTCTTACCTCTACCTCAGCTCAGACCAAAGGGGCAATCCTTACACTGCTCCCAACTTCACTGCTCCTCAGACTGCTATACTCTTCACAACATGGCTAGAGACTAATTCTCAGACTGAATGCCTCTACCTCTTACACTTCTCAAATCCTTAGACTAAAGGTGTGAATTCTGATTCACTCCTCAGGGTGGTGTTAGACTGCCTTTCTCCTGAGTCCTGTCTGACATCCATAGATTGAGGCTGACTTTCTGTATCCTCAAGCAAGCTTTAATAAATCAGAAATAATATATCACCACAGAGCACTCACACATAAAATAAATAAATAAATCCCTAAAAAAAATCATTGGTCATTAATAGCCCTCAATGTCAATGAAGTCAATTTGCTACCATAATGGATAGGAAAATGTGTCCCAACAGTCTGCTGCATACAAGAAACACACCTCAACATCAAAGATAGACATTATCTCAGAGAAAATGGTTAGAAAAAGATTTTCCAAGCAAATGGACCTAAAAAACCACCTGGTGTAGCTATCCTAACATCTAACAAAACAGACTTCCAACCAAAATTAATCAAAAGAGATGGAGAAGTGCATTTCATACTCATCAAAGAAAAAATCCACCAAGATAATGTCTCAATTCTGAATATCTATGCACCAAATGTAAAGGCACACACATTTGTAAAAGTAGTAGTACTAAAACTTAAATCACACATAGAACCCCACACAATAAGAGTGGGAGACTTTAACACCTGACTCTCACCAATGGACAGATATACCAGACAGAAACTAAACAGAGGAATAACAGAACTAACAGATGTTATAACTCAAATGGACCTACCTATATCTACAGAACATTTCACACAAACACTAAAGCACAACATGGAACCTTCTCCAAAACTGACCACATACTGGGCCACAAAGCAAGTCTCAATAGACACAAAAAAATTTGAAATAACCCCCTGTATCTTTTCAGAACACTATGGATTAAAGCTGGATTTCAAAAACAACAGAAACAACAGCAAGCCTATTAACTCATGGAAACTGAACAACTCATCATTGAGTTACCACTGGGTCAAGGAAGAAATAAAGAAAGAAGTTAAAGGCTTCCTAAAATTCAATGAAAATGCATGCACAATACACGCAAACTTATGGGACACAATGAGAGCAGCGCTAAGAAGAATGTTCATGGCACTAAATGCCTGCATAGTGCTATGAATTTGGAGAAATCTAATATTAGCCTCTTAACAGTACACTTGAAAGTTCTAGAACATAAAGAAGCAGACACACCTAAGAGCAGTAGAAGGCAGGAAATAACCATACTGAGGACTGTAATCAACAAAATAGAAACAAAGAGAACAATACAAAGGACAAAAAGTTGGTTCTTTGAGAAAAACAACAAAATAGACAAACCCTTATCCAAACTAACTAAGAGGCAGAGAGAGAATATCCAAATCAACAAAATCAGAACTGAAAAGGAGACATAACAACAGACTGTGAGGAAATACAGAGAATCATTAAGTCATACTTCAATAACCTCTATTCCACAAAATTAGAAAAATCTAAAAGAAACGGACAAATTTTTGATAGATACCACTTACCAAAATTAAATCAAGACCTGATTTAAAAAAAAAGCTTAAATAGACCAATAGCCCCTAAGGAAATAGAAGCAGTCATTAAAAGTCTCACAACCATGAAAGGCCCAGGGCCAGAGGTTTTTAGCATAGAATTCTATGAGACTTTCAAAGAAGAGATAATACCAATACTCCTCAAATTATTCCATAAAACAGAAACAGAAGAAACATTGTCAAATTCTTTTTGTGAGGCCACAGTCACTCTGATACCCAAACCACAAAAAAACTCAACAAAGAAAGAGAGCTACAGAACAATATCTCTCATGAACATTGACACAAAAAATTCTCAATAAAATACTGGAAAAGCGAATCGAAGAACACATCAAAAACATCATCCACCATAACCAATTAGGTTTCATCCCAGAGATGCAGGGATGGCTCAAAATACAAAATTCTGTCAATGTACTCCACCATACAAACAAACTGAAAGAAAAAAAAACTACATGATTGTCCCGCGCTATGTTCTCGCCGGCAAGAATCACACAGGACACTCGGATCCTTCTGCAGGAAAGCTTTAATGCATCTTGAGAGAGGAGAGCATAAGCTTACCAGAGCGGAGACCCCGAGCCAAGAATCCCGTCCCTAATAAAGGCTGGCAGCAGCCGCCTGGGACGTGTCACCCTATGAATGGCTTCAGCTCCTCAGGCCATATGAGCCACGGGATAGGCAGAGATCAAAGAAATGGATAATTACCCAGCGCCTGCGAAATAATTTACATTCAGTGCCTGCAGGCACCATCATTGTAATGGAGAATGCAGGGACGGCTCCCTACACATGATAATCTCCTGAGTTGCTGAAAAAGCCTTTGACAATATCCAACACACTTTAATGATAACATTCTTGGAGACATCAGACATACAAGGGACATGCCTAAACATAATAAAAGCAATATATGGCAACCCAATTGCCAACATCAAATTAAATGTTGAAAAACTCAAAGCAATTCCACTAAAGTCAGGAACAAGACAAGGCTGCCCACTTTCTCCATACCTATTCAATATAATACTTGAATTTCTAGCTAGAACAATAAGACAACTAAAGGAAATCAAGTGGATACAAATTGGAAAGGAAGAATTCAAAGTGTAATTATTTACAGATGATATATATGATAGTATATATAAGTGACCCAAATAACTCTACCTGTGAACTCCAAAGCTGATAAACATAAAAAGTCAGTAGCCCTTCTATATACAAACAAGAAATGTGCTGACAAAGAAGTCAGAAAATCAACACCCTTTACAATAGCCTCAAATAATATAAAATATGTTGGCATAACTCTAACCAAGCAAGTGAACAACCTGGATGACAAGAACTCCAAGTTTTTGAAGAAGGAAATTGAAAAGGATGTCAGAAGATGGAAAGAGCACCAATACTCATGGATCAGTATGATTAACATAGGAAACATAGGAAAAATGGTTATCTTACCAAAAGTAATCTACAGATTCAATGCAACTCCCATTAGAATCCCAACTCTACTCTTTGCATACCTTGAGAAAAACAATACTCAACTTCATATGGAAAAACAAAAAGCAGGGTAACTAAAACAATCCTGTACAAAAAAGAACTTCCAGAGGTATCACAATCCCTGATTTCAAGTTCCACTAATAAAAACCACATGGTACTGGCATAAAAACATACAGATGGATCAATAGACATAAATCCAGCTATGGACAACTGATTTCCAACAAAAAGACAAAACTTTACATTAAAAAAAAGAAAGCATTTTCAACAAACAGTGCTGGTCTAACCAGATGTCTGAATGTAGAAGAATGCAAATCAATCCATATCTATCATCCTGCACAAAACTAAAGTCCAATTAGATTAAAAAACCTCAGTGTAAATCCAGATTCACTGAACCTGATAGAAGAGGAAGTGGAATATAATCTCAAACATGTTGGCACAAGAGACAACTTCCTGAACAGAACACCAATAATACAAGCACTAAGACTGACAATCAATAAATGGGACCTCATGAAACAGAAAAATTTCTGTAAGGCAAAGGACAGCATCAATGGGACAAAATAGCTACCTGCAGAATGGGAAAAGATCTTCACCAACCCCATATCTGACAGAAGGCTGGTTTCCAAAGTATATAAAGAACTCAAGAAACTAGACAGCAACAAACCAAATAATCCAATTTTTAATAGGTGCTTAGTCTTACTGCAACGTTGATATGCCATGTTTCGTTGGTACTCATAGGATACCTGCCCTTTCCTAATCAGAAATGGAAGAGGAGTGGATTGAGGGATGAGGAAGGGTGGAGGTGGAGGGGGGGGACTGGAAGGAGAGCAGGGGAAGGGAAACTGGCTGGGATGTAAAAGAAATAAATAAATAATATTTTTTAAAGTCTTGTCATGGCAGCACCTGATTGCAGTCCCAGAGCTGGAGAGGTGTAAACAGTCAGATCCTTGGGGCTCACTGGTCAGCCAGCATAGCCTACTTAAAAATCTCCAAGACAGTGGGATCCCTTGCCAATTACCACCAAAAACAGATGGAGCGTTACAGAAGAATGATGCCTGAAGTTGTCTTCTGGCTTCCAAATGCACATATTTACACTTGCATGAACATGCATATATTAGTTAGAGTTTTTATTGTTGTGAAGAGACACCATGACCACAGCAACTCTTATAAGGAAAACATTTACTTGGGGTGAATCTTTTACTGTTTCAAAAGTTCAGTCCATTATCATCATGGTGAGGAGCATGGTGGCAAGCAGGAAGACATAGACTGGAGAGGTAGCTGAGAGTTCTACGTCTTGCAGGCAACAGGAAGTCCACTGAGACACTGAGCATGTTTAACTTCAAAGCCTGACCCAAAAGTAACACACTGCCCCTAACAAGACCATAGCTACTCCAACAAAGTCACACCTCCTAACAGTGCCACTGCCTTTGGGGGCCACTTTCTTTCAAGTCACCACAACACATAAACACATACACAAAATACAATAAATACACAAAAAAATTAGTCAAACAAAAGAGGTATAAGAAATAACTACAAAATGAACAAATTGACAGCAATTAATATGCACCTTTCAATAATAGCTCTAAATTTTAATAGTCTCAATTCCATAGTTGAAAGACACAGACTAGCAGAATGTATTGAAAAACAGGATCCATCTCTTCTACCTTCAAGAAACACAACTCACTATAAATGATAGACACTAGCCTGGAGAAAGTTGTTGCAGGCAAATGGAGCTAGGAAACAAGATGTCACTGTTCTAGTATATGACACAATTGGCTTCAAACCAATACTAGTCAACGGAGGTAAAGAAGTTAACTAATTAAGAAAATATTACAATGCTGAGCATATACAAACTGAACATCTGAAGACAGAGATACCAAATTTCATAAAAGGAATACTAGAGGTAAAGTTATACATTAACCCTAGCAGTCATAATAGGTGACTTAATATCCCACTCTCACCAATTGACAGGTCATCACACACACAGTGTTGGGGGGGAGAAATGTCAATTAAATAAGATCATAGACCAAGGAACTTAATGGACATCTATAGAACATTCCTTCCAAACACTGTAGAAAAACCTTCTCGGAAGCCCATGAAACTTTCTCATAAACAGATTATATGTTAGGACACAAGCAAGTATTAACAAATGAAATAATTCCTCATAGTCTATCTGATTGCATTTGAATAAAACTACAAGTAAACAGCTGAAGACACCATAACACATTCACAAACACATGATGATGTAAAATACTATGAATGATGAATGGGTCCTTGAAAAGTTAAGAAGGAAATTAAAACAAATAATCGAGGAAACACAACACACCTAACTCTCTGGAACACAGAGAAAGCAGTTCTAAGAGGGAAATTTATAACTCTAAGTGCCTTGCATTAGGAAGTCACAGATGTCACTTAATAACTTAAAATGATACATCTTAGTGTCTTGGCAAAATAAAAGCAAAACAAAAATTAGTAGATAGAAACAATTAATATCAGAGCAGAAATTAACAAAATGGAAATTTTTACAGATTTTTTTATTTGAATTAGAAACAAGATTGTTTTACATGACAATCCCAGTTCCCTCTCCCTCCCGTCCTCCCCTACCACTCCCCTCCCCAACCAAAACCCTACCTATCACATATCATTTCTGCTCCCCCTGGATGGTGAGGCCTTCAAAATGGAAATTTGAAAAAGAACAAAAATTCATACAATAAAGAAGTACATGAAAAAGATGAATAAAACTGAAAAACTCTCAGTCAAACTAACCAATGAAAAAATGAGACTCAAATAAATAGAAGAAGAAAGGAAAAGAGAGGAACTGTGATAGAACCTATTGAAATTCACAATCTTTACACCTTACCTTAAGAACATGTATCCCATCACTGAACTAAAATGGCTAAAAAATATAGAGGAGTTTCTAAATGTGAATTAGCTATAAAAATAAACCAAAATTACATAAATAATTTGACAAAAATAGTGAGCAGTGAGATTGAAACAAATTTTAAAACTCTCCTGACTGCAAAAAGACTAGAGCCAGATAGGTACATTGGTAAAATTCTACAAGACTTTCAAAGAAAAACTAAAACCAATGTTTCTTAACCTCTTAAATCAGAAAAAGAGCCAGGCAGTTGTGGCACGCTTAATCCTAGCACTCCAGAAGCATAGGAGGGCAGATTTCTGATTTCAAGTCCAGCCAGGTCTACAAGTGAGTTCTGGCACAGCCAGGGCTGCACAGGGAAACCTTGTCTTGAAAACCAAAACTAAAGAAGAAGACGAAAAGAAAAAAAAAAAAAAAAACAGGAAGATCAGGAAAAGAAGGAACATTGCCAGCCCATTTTTTACAATGTCAACATTTAGTAATATAACAATCAGATAAAGAGACACGAACAAATATGTTGTAAACCAATGTCCTTGAAGAACATAGATGCAAAAATTATGAACACAAACACTAGGAAAGCAAATCTAAGAACACATCAAAAAGATAATTCAGGAGCTAGAGAAATGACCCAGTAGTTAAGATTGTATATTACTCTTGCAGAAGACCTGAATTCAGTTCCTAAAACTTATGTTTAACAGGTTACAGCTCCCTGTAGCTCCAGTTCCAATGGCCCCAACATTGTCCTCATACCTCTTTGAGCTTCTGCACTCATGTGCACATACCCACATGCAGACATAGATGCACAATTAAAAATAAGTCTTTTAGAAAGTTTTTCACTATAATCACAGTGATAAGGAGACGCAGAGATGATTCAATATATGCAAAACAAGATATCTGATATTTCATATAAATGTGCTGAAGGACACAAATTACATAATCATCTTAATAGATGCAGAAAAGGGCTTTCAATAACTTCAACATCCCTTCATGATAAAAGGACTGAAAAAACTGGAAATATAAGGAATATATCTCTACATAATAAAGGGTACATATAATAATTGCAGCCAAATTAGACCAAATGGGGCAAACTCCAGAGCATTTGGACTCAAGTCAGGAACAAGACGAGGGTGTTCATTTTCTCTGTTCTTATTCAATATAGTGCTGGAAGTCCTAGCTAGAGCAATAAGAGAAGCAAATGAAGAGGATATCAACAAGAAAGGGATAAATAAAAGTACACTTACTTGCAGATAATATAATTCTACATGTAAGAGATTCTAAAGGCTAAATCAGAAAATTCTCAGAACTGATAAACACTTTCAACAAAGTGACAGGAAAGAAACTAATATATAAAACCCAATAGCTTTCATACAAAGCAATAATGAACATGCTAAGAAGAAGTGAGAAAAATACTCCCATTCACAATAGTCTAAAAGGTAACACAATAAAGAAAAAAAATGGACCAAACCTTGTCAAGTGTACTGGTTAGTTTTTATGGTCAGCTTGATGCAATCAGCTGGGAATAGGGAACCTCAAGTGAGTAATTTCCATGACTAGATTTCCCTGTGGCTATGTCTGTAGGAGATTGCCTTGATTGATGACTGATGTGGGTGCCCACTGTGGGTAGCCCCATACCTAGGCTAGTGATTCTAAGCTATATAAGGAAGCTAGCTGAGTGTGGGGCAGAGAACTAGTCAGTAAACAGCATCCTTTCATGGCTTCCGCTTTAGGTTTCTCTTCGAGTTCCCCACCTTTGCTTCCCTCAGTGGTAGACTATGACCTGAAGTGCAAACTGAAAACAAGAAAAAAGACTCCAACTCCTATAAATTCCTATAGTCATAGCATTTATCACACCAAAAAAACAAAAAACAAAAACAAAAAACAAAACAAAACAAAAACAACACCAAGGAAGTGAAAAATCTCTCAGGAAAATTTCAAAACACTCATAACATAAACTGAAAAAGACATTGGAAGATGAAAATACATCCCATAATCATGGATTGAAAGAATTAAGATGAAATGTATATTTTACCAAAACAATCTACAAATTGGATGCAATACCCATTTCTAAAAATCTTAATACTACTCTTCACAGAAATAGAAAAATGATCTTAAAAATCCTTAGGAAGCACAAAAGATCTCAGACAGAGCGAGGAATTCTGAAAAAAGAAGTAAGGTTAGAGCTACCATCATACCTAATTTCAATCTATACTATAAAGCCATCATAACAAAACACCATGGTACTAGTGCACAAACAGACACATATGTCAGTGGGACAGAAAGACCCAGACATAAACTCACACATTTGGTTTATTACAAAAATGTCAAAAGTACTCAGCAGAAAGAAGATAGTTTCTATAACAAATTGGAAAACTCTAGAAGTAGACATGAAGAATGCAAATAGATCTTTCTATCTTGGTTTGCATAACCATCAACTTGAAATATAACAAAGATCTTACTGTAAGTCCTGAAACTCTGAACCTGCTAGAGAAAAAGTACGAACACTTCAAGACATAGGTGTAGCCAAAGACTGCCTCCTTTTTATTTGTTTGTTTGTTTATTTATTTGGGTTTTTTGAGACAGGGTTTCTCTGTGGAGTTCTGGAGCCTGTCCTGGAACTTGCTCTGTAGACCAGGCTGGCCTCAGACTAACAGAGATCCACCTGCCTCTGCCTCCCCAGTGCTGGGATTAAAGGTGTGCACCACTACCACCCCACTCTTTTTACTTGTTTTTATTTTATGTGAATTGGTCTTTTGCCTGCATGTATGTCTGTGTGAGGGTGTCAGATCCCTTGGAAGTGGAGTTACAGACAGCTGTGGGCTGCCTTGTGGGTGCAGGGAATTGAACCTAGGTCCTCCAGAAGATAAGCCATTGCTTTTAACTACCGAGCCAAATCGCCAGACCCTTGGCCAAACACTTTCTTAATAGGACACCAAATCCTCAGGAAATACGACCAAGAAAAGTGGGACTTCATAAAATCAAAACCCCTCTCAACAGCAAAGAAAACAATTAAGTGAAGAGATTGCCTACAGAATTAGAAAGAAAAGTCTTTGCCAGCTATCCATCTGATATGTACTATTAGTCAGAATACATAAAGAACTAAAGAGAATAAAACAATAAGAAAACAAAGCAATTAAAAATGGGTTAAGGAAGAATAGGATAGAACCAGGCCCCCCTGAACATGGGTGTCAGTTTGGGGGCCTGGACAGTCTATGGGGCCTCTGGTTGTAGAACAGCATTTATCCTTAGTGTACAAATGGACTTTGGGAGCCCATTCCCCATAGTGGGATACCCTTTCAGCCTAGACACATGGGGGAGGACCTAAGGCCTGCCCCAAATGATGTGACAGACTTTGATGATCCCCCATAAAAGACCTCCCCATTTTATGGAACAGAAGAGGGATGGGATGAGGGTTGGTAGGTGGCATGGGAGAATGGGAGGAAGAGGGAACTGGGGTTGATATATAAAATAAGATTGTTTCTAATTTAAACTAAAAAAGAGAAAAAATGGGGTAAGGAACTAACTACTGAGTTCTCAAAAGAATAGTCAACTTCTGTATCATTCGTTGTACAGCTTGGTTGACAGATACAGGAATAGAGAAGGCTGGAACTGGATGGGATGGGCTCTCTGATGGAGTAGATCGGGGCATTTATTACATACAGTTGAACTGGAAGATGGGGTTAATGCACACAGCTGAACAAAGATGTTGAGATAAACAAGGAAGCAAAGTTACTTCATACAATGAGGCAGGTTTACATAATGTCCATAGGACATCTGTCTCTGTAAGCGAGCACTTCTCAGGCCTCAGTCATCCTAGACGTGACAGCTGTGGGTGAGTTTCTACATACACTGTCAACATTTGTGCTTGGACCGAAGGAAGGTTTTTGCATTCCTCCTAAGCCTCACCAGGCACAGGCCTTTTCAGTCCTATGGGTCTGAGTTATTGGGGTCCTGGACATGGCCATGTCCAAGTCAACACATACACATTCACTCACACTACATTCACTCCTTACACTCAGGGCTTCCTCCACTCCTCACAGCTAACATGTTTTTAAAAGCATTCAATATATTTAGCCTTTGGGAACATGCAAAATGAAGCTCCTTTGAGATTGTGCCTCACCCAATCAGAATGACTGATATCTAGGAAACAAATGACAACTAAGACTGGCAAGGATGTGGGGAAAGAGAAGCCCCATTCACTATTAATGGGAGTGTAAACTGGTATAGCCACTATGAAAACCAATGCTGAGGTTTCTCCAGAAACAGAACTACCACAGAGCTCAGCTATGCTACTCATCAGCATATATCCAAAAGACTCCATATCCTACCACAGAGATCCATACACCTTCATGTTTACTGCCTACCCATTCACCAAAGCAAGAAAATGGAACCAGTCTAGATGTCTGATGATTGATGAATGAATTATGAAAATGTTGCACATAGGCACAAAGGAACTTTATTTAGCCATAAGGAAAACATAAAATTATGATTCTTGCAAGAAAATGGATAGGACTAGAAAATATGTTAAGTAAGGTGAAGCAGACTCAAAGACAAACACTGCATGTTGTCTCTCATAACACAGATCCAAGCCTCTGGTTTTATATATGTATAGAAACACATTTGTGAGGTATAGGTCATGAAACTAGAAAGGGACCATGAGAGATGAAAGAGATGTTACGGTTAGAGAGGAAGAGAAAAGAGGGTGATAAAATATATGTGACATGAAATATAAAGAGGGGATAGTGGGAAAGGAGGCCAGTGGGAAGAGGGACAGGAGTGGGAAAAGAAACTCAATGAAACCAAAGTCTGTGTGGAAATGCCACACACACAAAAAAAGCTGTTCCTTTGTATGATAATTTTTAAACTTAATATTTGAAGTCATCAAGACCGTTTAGTGATCTTGAGACTTGTGTGCATCCAAAGAATACTGTAATGAAAGTCAGAAACAGAACTGCAAGGCCCAAGTGAACTGCTATCACGTGCAGCTATGGAAGTCCAAGGAGCAGAAACAGGGCATGCAACTAACTGCTGAGAGCCATCAGTCTGCATATTTCTGTCAGCAATGGATCTAGAACTTCCATTGTCATCTGATCACTAAGACCACCTGAGAGACACATGTTGCTCTTAGCAATACAATCCCTAGGGATCCTGTGCCCCGAACCCGTGACATTCTGGACTAGCTGTCACATTCTGAGTGGTAGCTGATATGTGGCTGGTGTTTATAACATGTGTGCAATAAGCCACCTCTTCTGCTGTCTGAGCTGAAGGATACAAAGAGAAGTCACTAAGGCAATCAAATGGAAAGAATAGTTCCCACAGCAAAATAGTTGCTCCCCCCAGCCCCTGAGAGTGTCCAATGTTTCTTTAAAGATTCAAACAGACTGCCAGCAGCTTATCACATGGCAGTTACTATTCTGTGTGGTAGGCTTTAATCTCTATAACTAACCCTTTACACAGATCCTATTATCACTCCTATTCTAATGATGAGAAATATAAGCCTGGAAATGTTCAATTACTTCCTCCTGAGGTACACAGTCAAACTAGAAAAGTCTGGACTCAATTACAGGTGGTCTGACCACAGATCTGTGGTGACATCACCCATTAAATAACACCTTTACCAGAGAGGAGGGTCACTCTCTCTATCTTGTTTCTCATGGGGAAGCTATTTACTTCAATGAACTCTTAATTTGCTTTGGTTTTAAGATGCATTATTATTTACGTTGAATAACTCATCATTAAAATGGACTTTGCCTTCTGTATGTATGTGGCATGTATGCATATGTGTGGGTGCACATTTTGCATGTGTGTGGATCAGTCTCCACTGTTACTTATTAAGGTAGGATTTCTCACTGAGCCCAGAGCTTACTGGTTCCTCATAGTTCAGCTACCCAGCTTGCCCCAGGAATCAATGTCTAACTCTCCGGTGCTGAACTTACAAATGGCCACTATGCCTGCCTGGTTTTTAAATAGATACTGGGGGTCCAAAGTTGAGTCTCCATGCTTGCAAGGCAGGCACTTTATCCTGCCCCAAATTATCTTTCTTTTCCTTAAATTCATTGTCATCTTTTTCACAAGGTATTTTCTGAGACTCATTCCTTCTTACTCCCTTGAGGCCAAAATGAGGGTTACTCAACCCCCCAAAAAGTTCCCATTGATTCTCCAACTGCATGTAATCCCCTTGCAAATGTAAGTCTGAACTTTCCAAGAACTTCTTGAGTCTGTGCCTTGGTGAATCTACCTAGCTCTTTCTGCCAATAATGTCTTACCTATTTAGTTTGACTCTGCTTGCTTTTCTATCTCTGTACCTTGGTAATATTGATCCTAAAGAAAGAACTTAACCAGAGGTGACTGGCCCAAGGAAGGGACAAGGGTGGGTGTCTGAGTACCTGTGAGTGTAAAAGTCAGTCCCACAACCTTTCAAATAGGCAAAGCAAAATCCTTGTCCAATGCCATTCTGCTGACAGATTGCACGGAAGGTGTCTGCCATGAGCAGAATTAGCACTAAAGCAATTTCCCCTTTTTTGATGTAAACAATTGCCTATCAGGGTGCAAGCACTCAAGGTGTTTGAGCTACATGCTTATTTTAAGATCTTTAGTTTACTTTTAGATCTTCATAGGTCATTGACATCCCATTTAGCCCTGGTGACCCTGCGTATACAATTTTGATATATATTTAAAAGGTATGGTTGGGGATAACATTAACATCACCATCTCAGTCCACACATCAACAAGCAGGCTTCTGCGTGATCCTATATTCAATCACCCAAAGGTTCCAATGCAAACTGATGCTCAGAGCAACCAGCCTGGCTAGCTTTATTTCTATGCAGATAAAGGTACCAGCCATGCAAACTCCAATGAAATAACTTAATCAAACAATGAATACAGTATCTCAGACTTCAATCAGAGGGAAAAATAAATCACATCTGAGAACAGATAGGGTCTACTTCTTCATTTTCACTTGAAGCTCAGAAGTTATTGCTCCTCTCTAGTGTTTTTCTCCTCTGTAAGAGGAAGGAAAAGAATAATATTGTTGGATTATTTTTATCTTATTTTTTTAGTGAGGTAATCTCCCTTAGACTTGCATCACTAACAAAATACTTGAGAGAAATGGTTTAAAGGAGTGATGGTTTATTTTGTTCATGGATTCAAAGGTTTCTGTTCACAGCTGTCTGGTTGCTTCTAGACTGCATGAGACAAGACATCATAGCCCTGTTGGCAGAGCTGTTCATTTCATGATGGTTAGTAAAGGAAGACACACAAATAGGTGCCTAGGGCAAGATATAGTACCAAACAGACGCCAGTGGCCTACTTCCTTTCACTAGAAAAACCCTCCGCAAGTTTTTATCATGCCTCAATAATGCCATTAAATTATGAATCCATCAAAGAATTCATTGACTAGGTCAGGGCTCCTAACTCAAAGAAGCTAATCACCTCTCACCAGCCTATCACCCTTCACTATATATGGGTCCACCATGAGTGAGCTTCCATAAAGAGAGCCACCTTGAAAGCTGTTCCTTTATGCACACATTGTCAATGTCTGCATTTGTTTGGAAAAACCACATCAATGGTCTGGTCCCCAGGAACAGACTTGGGAACAAAATCCTCCTCCTGACTACATTTTTGGAAAAACTGTTGTAGTCCTTAGAAAATAATCCTCTCCTGGATACTGATACAAATAAAGACTTATCCTATAACTTTAAAAGTACATTATCATAAGGGACTAATCAGAGAAAAGTATTGGTCAGGCAGAATTTAAATGCACAAAACAAGAAAAGTTAAACAAGGACTGCGGAGATGGCTCGGTGGTTAAGCTCATTTAACGTTCATGCAGAGGACCCAAGTTCAGTTCCCAGTGTTCATGTTAGGCATCTTACAACCACTTCAGTTCCAGGGTATTCCCTGCTTCTTCTGACGTATGTGGACATCTGTGCACATGTGCATATACCCACACAGACAAGAATATACTTACCTACACAACTTAAAAATACAATAATGCAAATAACCTAAATGTCCACTAATAAGGATCTGGGGTTTTTTTTCCTCCTACAAATCATGTCAATTAAATAATGCAATTGGGCTGATGAGATGCACCATGGGTCAAGAAACCTGCAGCTAACTAGGCCTTTTGAATCAACATTTCCCAGTTTTGTGCTAGCACACTTTATTTCAAGTGCCTGTCAAAAAGGTCAAGCCCTTTTTAGAAAAGTGTGTGTGTGTGTGTGTGTGTGTGTGTGTGTGTGTGTGTGTGTTGGGGGATGTGCATTCTGCAGCAGAGAGGGGCACTGGAATGTTTGTGTGATGTGTGTGTGTAAGTCAGAGGGCAGCTTTATGGAGTCAGTTCTCTGTGTCCACATCTGTATGGTAACTGGGGATCCAACTCAGGTCTTCATGTTTGCATGCCCAGCTTTACTGAGCTGTCTCCCCAGCTCTCGGGGTATAAGAAAACAATTTCTTATTCACACTGACAAAAAGATATATTCAGAGATAATTATGTAAACTTTTACATGAAATGACAATTTACAAAATATCATGTTTGATTTAATTTCTCCTTTTGGAAAAACAAAAGAAAAGTGGAAATAAATTAAGTGGAAATAGGAGAATCAAGAAAAAAGGCGGCCCGGCGTTGGCCTGTCTCAGAAAAAAAAAAAAGGCAATAAAAAGGGAGAACACATATAATTTCTAGGTATGAAGCAGTCGTGGTTGTTGTACTTCTTTGTTTTCATGGTATTTTTCATGAAGTTCATATTTGTTTTGCAATCAGAAAATTAATAATATTTTTGAATAAAAGAGGTACATGTATTTTTATTATTTTAAGAGAGAAGCATGTACAAAATAGAAAGGTCTTGTAATCTTCAGATATATTTGTGTTTGCACCTGTTTCTTCGGTAATATGTTACCTCCCGTGAGTTAAGCTCACTTTGTCGCTGCTTTGAATGCTGCCTTTTTCCTTCCTCATTATGCATCTGTAGCTACTGGAGTCCCACTTGCCCATTCTAGCACTTGACTCTATTCAGAGAATTACAACTGAATTACATAGAGTGTCCAGAATAACACAGTACAACACCCACAGACCCTCATGGAAGTTCTAGGTGCTCAGATGGAAGAAGCTCACATTATTGGATCATATAAGCTGGCCCTGGGAGAGCCAGCAGCACCAACACATCCACAGAATTCTTCAAAGAGATTGTTAAATCCCACTGAAAGCAGTACTGTTTATTTCATTCTGTTTTCTTTCCTTCTGTTCATTTTCAGCTTCTTAGTCCAATTCATGGGTGTGTCGGTACAGAAATGTGATTTCTAATTTGCAGATGATACAATAGTATACGTAAGTGACCTGAAAAATTCCACTAGGAAATTCCTACAGCTGATAAACACCTTCAGCACAGTAGCCGAATACAAAGTTAATGCACAAAACCCAACTTCCAATATCCAACTGAAAAACTGAAAATGAAATGAGGGAAACAACACCATTCACAAACACCTCAAATAACATAAAATATCTTCACTTACCAAGTGAGTGAAGCATTGGTTTGAATTAGTCTTAATTCAAACACCCAAAAACTTCACTAAATGATGTAATAAGGAAACAAAATAATTACAGATCTGTTCTCCAATGTCAAGTTTTGATTACATATGCTTCAATTTTTCCTCATTGGTACATTATGGCATCATTCATGGGCTCCAGTATGCATACTACAGAGGAGGAACATAACTCTAACCCCTTGATAAGGAAGGGTTAGTCTTTTATTTGATAAATATTAAATTAGTTTCTATATATTTTTCATTTTCTCAATAATTCTAAGTAATAGAAATCAACGCATTTTCTTTTCTTTCTTTCTGTTACTAACAAATAAGTTTTTATCTTTAAGTCATTTAAAGTTACATTTTTCCTTTTTTCTTTTTTATTCTTCTCTTATATAATAATATATCCTGATCACAGCCTTTTGTCCACATTATCTTTTTTAAGGTTTACAGGTGTGTGTGTGTGTGTGTGTGTGTGTGTGTGTGTGTGTGTGTGTATGTCTTTACATGGTTCAAGTGCTCATGGAGGCCAGAAGAGGAGTGCTAGCTAGGTCCCTGAATTGGAGGTATGGTGGTTGTATTGGGGTTTCAGCTGCCAGGCATGAGTGCTTGGAAATGAACTCAGATCCACTGAAAGCTGTTTGAGCTCTTAACTACTGAGCCATATCTCTAGCCCCCACATTTCTTTTCAGGTAACATGAGGTATATTTTAACAAGGTATAATTATATAGTACTGAGTCTTTTAAAACAGATCTTACTTTGTGCCAAAATTGACCTTATGGGCAATGCATATTTCAATGATCTCTTTGCTTAAAACACTGAAAAGTCTTTGCAATATTAGATAGCAAAAAATTCAGTCTATTACTTCAACATTCTGTATCACTACTGATTGAAGATAGCAACCTAATTCACTGTGTATTATCAACAATTGCTTTGGACATGCTTTGAAAAGTAAGCCAGTTGCCAAAGAATAGCAAAGCACGAGTGTTAAAATTCCCACAACTGTAAAACCAAACAAAATATAAGACCAACAACAAAAGCCTGTCACAGACTCTGAAGTACTTCAGAGTATGAAATCTAGCCTCCTCTCAGCTCCAAGACTTTGCAGGAATAAATATGTGGGCTATTTGGTTTCTGTAAGAGACTGATTTTAAAAGATAGCATTGCATTGTGCACGCACGTGTGCACGTACACACACACACACACACACACAGAGATGCATATTACTTATCCATTCAAATGCAAATAGTTTGAAATATAACTGTACGATCACTAAGACTGAACTGAGTTTTTAAATTGATGTCCTCTATCAGAGATTGACACAGGTTGATCTGTATCATGAGAGAACCCATCCCCAAAAGGGAGCCAGAATTTCTGTCATACATTCTGATTTAGTGCCTTGTGAAGTAATGCGATAGAAGACAAGTCTTGCATTTGTCCCCTTCATGATGTAAACCTGCAATAAAGCAGACCATCCACATTTACAGTTTAGAGAGCTGAAAAATGTATGGTGTCCATATGCTTTCCTGCCTGTGTGCCCAGCACATGCTGGAACTAAGATCCCTACGCAGTTCTCAGACAGAAAATAGAAAGGCTTGTCGGGGAAGAAACGTCATGCCATAATGTAATAGAAGCTTTCAGAGACAAGTTGGCACAAACTGTTCCTAATGAAGCCCTTAAGATGCTCAAGACAAAGTCTTTGTGTACCAATGGCAAGAGCATTGGTTTAATATTTCACAGGATGTGACTGACTCCCTCCTTTCAGATAAATCATTGTGAAGGAATGAATGCTTTGAGACTATACTCTCAGAAGCTGGCCAACTACAGTCCAAAATGCAAATTGTATAGACAACCTGAAGTCTGATTGGAACTTAGCCATGCACACTTGCTTATGTTATGTTTATTGCCACTACAAACACAGGGCTGAGTGGCTGTAAAAAAAGATCTTAGAGCTGATAAATCTCCAAGTATTTACCATCTAGTCTTTAATGAAAAGTTTGGTGACACCTAGACCTTGGTGTTTACCTCCTAATGATCAATAACAAACTTCACAGATATTTCCCATTCTATAGGTTAGAAAACTAAGGCAGACTTGCTAGTGCAAATTGAATATTAATACAGCCTGTTTCCCACCATAAAGAAAGACACGTGCAACTGGTGACCTATCATTTCAATTTAGCACCACACCTCTGTATTGAAGACATGCTATGCAATTTATATTTTCTGCCATTTTAGAAGAACAAAGCTTCAACATAAAGACTTAGTCACATTTTTATATAATGTTCTAGCAAAATCATCAAATGAATTACAAATGAGACATGATGAACTGATGTTTAGAATGGGAAGGACATTTCTCACCAGGTGCTAATAATTCGAAGGTAGGTTTGACTGCAGGCTTCCTTGCATTAATATAGCATTCCCTTAATCAAAGGACAGCTTAAAAGAATATGAAATGAGCTGACACATTTTGACATGATTGCCGACTGCAGATCAGTTACATGTGCACTGCACATTGAGTGGAAAGTTTTAATTCCCCTAACTTATGGGTTTTAAATCAGTTCCTGAGATAAACATTTCAAACATAGAAGCATTCAGTTTTGAAACACTCACCCAAACCTGGGAAACGGGACATGTGCACAAAAGCCTTGACCTTCCCTGCATTTCCCCACTTTACTTTGAATTACAAAGTAAACTATAAAAGCGCCAGAGGAATATACACATAACTTTTCGGTTGATAGTGTGGGGAACAATTTTTAAACATAAAAGCAAAGGAAGACGCCATAAAGGAAAGCAGAGCGATTTGATATAGAAAACTCTAAAATATCAGTGTATCAAAAAGCTCCCCGCCCCAAAAAAAGGCTAAAGGAAAAGTAAAGAAAAACATGACATACAATATGAAGAGCTGTATCTTCACAAGATTTTAACAGTTATCAAAAATGAGAAATCGCATATACCGAACTATCCACTTAATGAATTTTAATGAAGTTCCTGCCCTGTGTCTGCTTGAGCTTCCGCAGGTGACCCCTGTTCAAGGGTGGACATGTATCCTAAGCATGTGTGACTTTCATTCTAAAAAAATCAACCCTCGGAGTCAGGCAGGCCTGGATCCTAGTTTTCACAACACCTCTTTGAGCCTCTCAACATCCTACTCCACCAAAGGAGTCTCTCCACTGCTTCTGCTCGGTGACACAATTCCTAGTATGCAGTACAGATTAAATAGCAGTGCCCACGGACTTGCCACTGCACACAAGCTCAGTAACCAGCAGCATCACAACGGTCCTACTCGTCACCTGTCAGCCGTGAAGGCCCACTCCACTGGTTCCTCCTTAATGTCACTCCGTTTATTTCTGTCTACAGAATCTTAGTTGGGGAAATCAGTTTAAAAGAAAAAGCTGCTGAATTCCTCAACAGTTTTTTTCATTGGCCACTGAGGACAAAAAAAACAAAAAACAAAAAAACAAAAAAAAACAAAAACGGACAAGTTTTTGTTTGGGACTTCCATCCAGGCAGGCTCCTTAAAACACAAAGAGTGTCTGGGAAGGGAAAGAGGAGATAAAATCGACAGACATTTGTCCTTGGACCTTCTACTTTTTCCCTACATGGAACACAGACTTCTGGAAGCAAAGAGCATCCCTTGACCTCATAGGTGGCAAGTCCCCACCAAAGGCCTCTGGATGGAAAAATCTCAACTGCTTTCCAGCTGGCACGGAGAAACGCTGACCCACTAGACTTTTTACTCTGTAGGGGGACATTCTCACTTATTTAAGCCACTGTTTCCAGGTGTTAATCACAGCTGAGCAGAACTCCCAACGAGTGTGCCAACACATGCTAACAGAAATGAAAGCAAAGGGTTCAACAGGCAGCATAACAAAGAAAAAAAATGTGTGTGTCGGTAAGTCCAAATGAAATAGTACACAGGACAGCATTCTTACTTAACCATAGAGGATGATAATCCAAATAGCTTACTTCACAATTACCAAATGTAGGGATTAATAACACTATGTTGTATTTTCTTTTAAAATGGTTAAATGCACTAGAAAGTGAAGTTTCTGTCGTCTCCCTTGTTCATGTTCTGCCCCTCACAGATTTTCTCAATACTCCAGAGACAATGTCAATCACCTATCTAGACTCTCATACTTTTATTATATAAGTATGTGCACAAAACAATATACTACATGACAAGCAGCATTTAAGTGTATTGTAGCCTTCATGTGTATGAGTTGTGTCTTTTCTACAAGTTGTCATTTGGCTAGATAACATAATTTTGATATTTATCCATGTGTATACATAGATAATTAGTTGATTCATGATAATATCTCAACACTTTTCCATGATAAGACTGGTTTACTATATATATAATTTTCCTATTAATATGTCTTTAAATATTCTTGGCAACCTCTCTTGTTGCTTCAACTTATGTATCACTATCTTGTATTTATTCTTTATTCCTCTTTTGGGTTTGTTGGTGTTTACAATTTCCTGTTTCTCTCTGGTGCATATTATTTGGTAAAAGTGTTGCCTTTGCTTGCATTGGTAAACTCAAATAATAAGAATATTTAGCTAATTATATATACATTTTTATGAAGTTACTTTACATTTAAAGTCAAATTATTCAAACTTTCCCTTCACTTAACTGAGATTCTATGTCACATAAAACCTATCATTTTAAGGGACATAACTCAGTGTCTAACACCTTCAAAGCTATGCAGTCATCATCACTATTTAATTTTAGAATCTTTTTACTATCCCCCCCAAAGAAATCCCATCCCCATTGCTAACTATTCATTTTAGCCACCCCCTACAAAGTGACAACCACTAATTTACTTCCATATATACAAATCTACCCTTTGAGGATGTCTTATATAAATTCTTAACAATATGAATTCTTTGTCACTGAGCATAATGGTTCCAAAGATTCATGCAGTACTGTGTTCCTTTTAATGGTTACATAGTATTTCCTCATGTGGGTGTGCTAGTTCTTGTTTATCTATTCATAGAAATTGTGGTCTCTTCCACATTTGGGCTACTCTGAGTAATGCTGCTCTAGGCATGCATATACTTGTTTGGAGATGAACATGTGTTTTCAATTCTCTTGGCTCTGTGCCTAAAAGTGGAATTGCTAGGTCATATGGAAACTCTATGTTTAATGTTTTGAGGGAGTGCCAGACTATTTCCAAACAGCTGTTGCATTAACTTTTCCTGGGAAGATGAGAGCAAACGCTTACTCACCCCAGTTAGGACTCCAACAATAGAGCAAAGAAATGATTCCACCCAAGTCTTCTTGAATTAATGGGTTTAACTGGGATTACTTACATTAGCTTGGGTGAGGGGGCACCTACAGAAACATGGAAAAGTTAAAAACATCTATACAACCCGAGAGAAATCCCTATCCCCCAGGCAGCCACTGTATCATCATGAAGGGGTGGGGCTGTATGAGATTGCACCCCATGATAGAATGTTATTGAGCCCAATATTGTAATGATCTCAATTAGGTATTCACAGCTGCTGAGTGTTCGAGAAGGCAACCTCATGTCAGGCTGGAGGACAGCACACCAGAACAGCAGCTGAACAATTTGGCATTCTCATCTGCCACGAATGTAGATTCTAATTTTGACATGTACTCTTCAACATTCCAACTGCCCCTCTTTTCTAATGGAAGCCATTCTTGTGGATGTGAAATAATATGGTGTGTTCAAGTGGCTTTAATTTTTATTTCTCTAGCAGTGCTAACCATATCTTCACTAGCTTAGTGAACATTTGTAAATCTTCTGAGGACAAATATTTATTGCAATCCTTTGAGTTCTTTCAATTATCTTCATTATTGTTTAAGTATTCATTATCCTTATATTCTAATAACTAGTACATTATTAGATATGTTTCCAGGTTTTCTTTGTCTTTTTATGTTACTTCACTGAGTCTAATTTATCTTTTTGCTTTTCCTTCATGTTTGTGCTTTTGTGTAGCCAGACTTTCTTGTTCCACCAGCCTCAAAATAATGACACTGAGACTTACCATTAATGATGAAAGCTGAGCCTTTAGCTTAGGCTTGTTCCCAACTAGCCCTTATAACTTAATTAACCTGTTTTCTGTTCATCTAAATTTTGCCACATGGCTTTTTACCTCTCTTCCATTGTGTATGTCCAAATCCTTCCATGTCTCTCTGATGTCTCTCTTGCATGCCTACATTCATCCTGACTTCCTCTCTCTCCCAGAAGACCTGCCTATTCTCTCCTGCCTAGGTATTGGCTATTCAGCTCACCTCTTTATTAAACCAATCAGAATGTGCCTTAGCAAAGACACAGCTTAACAGCATACATATTTGATGCTGTATTTAAAGAGGCATTGCTTAATTCAAGATAACATATTTATACTAATTTTTCTTCGAGAAGTTATATTGTGTGGGGGTGATAACAGCAATGTGATGAACCCTGTATGAAGATGTCATGATGAAACCCATGATTCTGTATGCTAGCCTAAATCTTAACCTAAAAATAAAAGCACTTCCAGCTCATACATGAGCCTTGTTGTACTTAGTTTTTACTTGTTGTAAGGCACTTGCCCAGCTCCATTTTTCTGCAGGAGACGACATAGCTATCCTTTCCTTAGTGGTCCTGTGATTCCTTAAGAAGTTCCTCAGAATCCTGGCATAACATTTTGCTGCCATTTCCCATAAAAGGATTGAAATTTTGTTTTCCACTTTTATCGTTTTTGATGTCTTGGATTTTGTGATGGTGTAAAGTGGGGGTCATTTTTTTTTCTTTCATCCATTTGACTAACATTTGGCACAGTAGTGTTTGCCAAACTTTCCCTCCATACTAAGCCACAATGCCTCTCTTCAATAATAAATCTCTACACAGGCTTGTATATGCTTCTGGATTATCTAGCTCATTCTACTATTCTGTCTAACATTTAAATTACCATGGATTTACAAAAAGTTACCAAATTTTCAATTTGTGAAACATCTACTTGGCTCTTTTTCAAATATGGCTCTTCTTTTCTGTAGTTTTCAGAGGTTTCTTTTGCCATGCTAATACTTTATCTCACTTCAGTTATTTGCAGTGTCCAGCTTGGGAGCTGTTAGTCTGTTTGGTCTATCTACTGATTCCTGCTTTTGGAAGTCCTCTCTTTATATTTTAGTATCATCCTCTGTGGAAATTTCTTTCTGCGAGAGCCTAGGAATAGGAGAATACCATTAACAAAGAGTTTTCACTTTTTTTAGGGTAACCTGTTTATTTGAATTTTCTACACCATGTCAACAAACCCCCTCCAGAGCCCTTTTTCCTAGCTATGCTGTTTTGAGTTCCACTAGGCAAAGTTTTTCTAGTGTCCCAAGCATATGCCAACATCCTTCCCACTTCTCTGGACATTTTTAGAAAAGGATTAGATCCCTCAGTGGTAGACAAGGCTTTTATGAAGACTTGTGCTACTATTTATTTTTAAGCACAAAATTCACGTAGATTGTAAAGTTAAATTTAAAACACAGCAGCGCAATCAGTGTTTGCACACACTACAGGTGAAAGAATACTATAATACGGGCATTATATTTCTTTATAATAAAGCCATACTGTCATTTTACTTTCAAATTTGATGATCAGGAAAAGTGCCATATGGTAGATCTTCCTCCAACAATGGGTTGCTGAATGATGTCATCTCCCTTCATTTAGAGAAAATGTGCCTATCATTCTGTCTTCTGGCTGGGCAAAGATTTCACACTGCTGGCCAGGCACTGTTCTGACTGGCTACTCTTCATGAGAAGATGCAATGTCACTAGCATCAGGTTATTTAAACCTAGACAACAGATGACAGAATTGGCAAGATAAGTCTTATCTTTTACCTTATATGTAGTGTTGACAGCTGCTATATCATCCAAAGATGTCTCTGGTCCATTCTTTTTGTTTCATTTTATTAAACTTATAGTTGGATATTTACAGCCAATTCTGTTTGTCAATTCCCATCATTCACAGATTTTGTAGTATCTCTAAGGTTTTTTTATAACACTTCTAGTTCTTTTAAGGAGAATTTAGCCATTGAGTACTGAATCAAAAATACCTTTTTTTTTTTAATGATGCAGATGACATACCATACCCATGACATTTCTGACAAGGGAAGTATCTGTGAAGTGGTATACAACTCAGAGAACTACCACTGCTAAAGTTAATCTTGTGAGTCTTTAGTAAATTGTAAGCCATTACTTTATGAGAAAGGTCTGTGTCCTGCTTAGTATGTCTTTCAAGTCTAATACCTCTTTAAAAGCAATTCCAAATGGAAGAACTGAAACCCACATTATGCAACGTCTGTAAGATGCATGAATCCTTTCAGAGACTCTTAGCAAAGTTAGCTAAGTAACTCTAGTAAAGAGAATTTTTTTCCAATCTGTATTATGATTTCCACATAGTAGTCATTATTAATTAATGGAAACTAATCATTTGCCCTTCTGTATTTAAAAAATAATCTATTCAAATTTAGGTGAAAATGTGCTTGATCCAACACAAATCTTTATCACATTTTCATAGAAATACACAGATCAGTAGAAACATAATGGGCAATAAGTAACATTTACTCAAGCTATTAAATTCTTGTAATGTTCTTTAAGAGAGGGAAATATGGAACTAATTTGAGATTATACTTTTAAGAATTCTTATCTGTATCTCTCCAGTGGGTTGTTATTTCTACACATCTGTGACTGTTATTAGAGAACTCTTTCATTTTATGATCCTGCAAGTTAGAACCAAAAAATATGTTTGGGGATTTCTGACATTATAATTGCCTTAGTACAATCAAACTATTAGAAATTTGACAGCTATTCATTCAATATAAGTCTTTTTTGTGTTTAATATTCTTACGGCAGATAAAGTTAAGCCACCCTGATAGTGAACCTCTTGGGGCTAGAGGATGTAGGATCATGGATTATGCAGATGTGTGAGCACCTGGCCCAGTGCTAAGGTTATGGCAGATGAATAATCTATAACTCCAATACTAACAATGCTGGGAATAGTCCAGAGTCCAAAGCCAAATTGAGAACATGAAAGATCAGCAACAGGATGACTCATTAATTGAATCAATTAATAATTTATATAGAGTCTACAGTGTGTTTTGAGTGTTTTAGTCTATAAAAGAAGAGGAACAGGAAAAATAATGCTTAAAGAAACACAAAATCACATTTTAGATAATAGAAAGGTAAAATGAATCTCAAAAGAGGGAACCAATGAGCAAGTAAGAATATTAGATGTAAAATCAGGTCAAATAGCAACAGTGGTTATACTATTTATAGAAATTCACTGGTGACTCTGTAGCAAGGGGGGAAAAGTAAGAAGACCAAATTTAAGACAACAAAAGTTTAGAACCAGGGGAGGTCTCAAGGGCCTGATGCCACATCACCTCACTAGGAAGACAAGACCTAGAAGACAGTACCCAGCCTTAAGGTCCCACAAAGAGGCCTTAGACTAGACTCCAGAGTATAAGATTCCAAGTGGCCACTGGAAGCACACTTCCAGCTCAGGGTTTCCCAGAAAATGACAGAAAGGAAGCTGAAGCCATAAAGAAAATGTAGCTTGGTAAGAGACAAAGGTCTTGAGTAAAGGACTTGGTTACAAACCATGGCCACTAAGGTCTGAATTTCAGGAGTCCAGGCACATGTAAGAAATTGTCCCTTTGATTTCCACATCCCAAGAATGATGTTTGAAGTGCCTGTTTATATGGGATGCTTACTTGACCACACCTGTATCCAGACCTTTTGCTTTTTTCAAAACACATACTTTTTTTTGTTCAAAAACACTAAACTACCATCTGAGAATGTCTATAGCATATCCAACCTTTCTCAGAATCTCCCAGACAAAACTCCAAACCCCCCAGTCTTTCCCATTTTCCATCTCAGGAGTGTGAAATCTTATTTTCCAGTTCTCTGCTCAAATTTAACAAGCCACCTCCTGTTTAACCTTTCCTGTGAAAGCTGAAAGCAGCAGGCTGTCATCTGGTTAACCTAGTGGTCTCTAACTTCTCCAGTATCCCCATCAGGAACCCAAGGCACACGGATTTCGTGTCTCTGATAACAGCAGTTTTCTGCCTTTTGTGTTCCATAAAGCTCAACTTTACAACTTAGCACCTTAGATATTCCAGGAAAGAGCCAACCTCCCACCCGTGTTGAAAACCTTTCTGTACCTCTGTAACTGTCCTCTCACCATCCGACTGAGAGAGAGGCATTGAGATAGCATTTAATTATCTCAGGACTATCAAAGACTGGTTAAATGATTCTATGTTGACGCTGGGGTTTTGTTGATGGTGTCGTTTTACTGCTCTCTGTGAAGATGTGCTCAGTTAAAACACTACGGCTCTCAATTAGGCAGCTGGGTGACGTATAAATATATATTTATGTTTGATGCCTAAGTGGCCGTTGGCTTCCCCACTGTTTTACTTAGCTAACAAAACAACTCTATCAAAGTAAGTATTATTCCAAAACCCAACTTCCTGTGCAGAATGCTCCCACATGCCCCATCAGTCTAGCTCTCTGATGAACTCCATCGTTTCTTATAAACTGTCCATGGCCCATAAATTTTCAAACATAAAGGCTATTACTGTGCTCTGCAAATCTGCTGAGAACCTGGCCCTTTCGACTCTGTCTTACCTGGCTGAAAACGAGACTGTGAAGAAGTGCCACCTGCAGGCTCCCCCTCTGTCCTCCCTTTCCCTTTCACTCAGTGAGAATTATGGAACTTGTACAAGACTGAAACAAGAGTTTGCGCTGGCTAATTCAAAGCAGCTTCAGCATCAAATTAGCATTTTTTGTTCTTGTGAGCACTACATGGAAGAATAGAGAAAGAAAGGGCTCAGGCAGTTTTATGATTAATCTAGACAGTGTAACTTAGCAAATCCATAAGGGAGGGAGGGAGGAAAAGAGGGAGAAAGGAAGGAAGGAAGGAAGGAAGGAAGGAAGGAAGGAAGGAAGGAAGGAAGAAGGAAGGAAGAAAGGAAGGAAGGAAGGAAATCTTCCTTTCACCTTCATTTATATTTTATGTTCATGGGAATTTTGTCTGCATGTATGGCTGCATGCCTGGTGCCCATGAAGGCCAGATAGCTGGGGACTGGAGTTACAGATGGTTGTGACCTGCCATGTGGATGCTGGGAATGGAACTTTGGTCCTCCTGGTGAGTAACTAATGTTCTCAACTGCTGAGACATCTCTCCGGCAAAAGTCCTGTTTTGAAATACAAGCTAAATCATTTGTGACAGTGGTGAGAGGAGACTAAAGGGAGCACACCTTATTATCAGTCTGCTGCAGCACGCTAAATAAAAGACCCAGAGACAGATATTGGAGTTCAAGCTTCAAGCTGAAGCTCAGAGAAGCAAAGCAGCCAAGTCGACAGCTCTTATCTCTACCCAGCTGAAAGGGCAATGCTAGCTAGTATGGCTGCTTTGTTATTTTGATCTCCAGTGGCTTTAATAAATCATAAACAATATGTCACCACAGTCTACATTACCAAGGACTGAGTAATTGGAAAGCAGAGACATCATCACCTGTGCCTGTGTGTACCCCATGGTTGATAATCATCCCCTAGAAAAGATTGATATTTGATTGAGTACAGAAGGTTCAGAATAAGGGGTGGGAACTGACACACCTGTGTCTCTGAGATTTCATTTTAGTTTATCACTGACTTCATTGATGTACTTTAATTGTTACAACAATGATTGTGTTGGTAGTTGGTTAACTCTCTAGGACAACAGTGGTATTAGCATTTTGCTTCAGAGAAAATTTAATACAAATGGATGTTCTCCAACCCAAAAACCAGTTAAATCCATCAACGTTAGACATTATGGTCTCAAAAGAAAATTGCTATATTTTAGGATTTTTCCCCAAGCAAAATATGGAAGAGGTACAGAAGACAAGAGAACGTGTGTGGGGGATTCTGTTTGATTCAAGCATCTTCAAGGGCTTTTTCCTATGCTGAAAGGGGTCCTCATCTCACCAGCCTCTACCCAGAATCTGTCTGTCCACCTTCACCTTCCATTCCCATCTCATTAAGTAAACAGTGAGCTGTTCATATCATCTGTTAGCCTTGTTGACAGAGAAATACAGTGTTCTGTTGAAGAATTCTTCTGGCAACATAAGCCAGAATAAATAAAAAAATAAATAAATAAATAAATAATTAAAAAAGAAAACTGTGGATGTTTTTATACATGTTAAACATCAAATGGGCCACTATATTCTAGGGGAGAAAAGACAGCCTCTGCTTAGTTACATTAAAACTTCCTCTCCTGGGCAGTTACAAACCAGATGCGAAAATATTCATCAAATAAACCGACCCTATCTAATCTAACGAATTTGAGGTAGAAGGGAACAAAGAAATGGAAACTCAGCAATTTGGTGTCTGAGATTAAATATGTCTTTTACCAAGACCCCATTGCTAAATTGCTACCAAATCCAGCACATAAAGGCAGCTTTATCTTTCATTTCTTGAAAAATATTTGCTGGACTAGGCATCAGAAATGGCACGATGTAATTTTCCCTGCTGTTTATATAAAAGATTTCCACCAAAAATTCTTTCCAATGGAAGTAATCAAGATTAAAATATGGTTCATTATCCACCGTGTGTTGCTGAAGCCCTTTTCTGAAACAATCCCAGGAGCCTGACGAAGATGTAAAGTGAGTATAGGAAGTTCACTGTTTGCTCAGATATTTGATTGTTTATTCAAAGTGCTGTGTGTTGTATAAGATGGGCTCATTGTCTTGTGCAAGTTTTCATTTTAGAAGATCATAAAACCTCCTGGACAACTTTTAACTGAGGAGTCATACGTAGCCATGTGTCAGATTCTTACACACAATGGTGTGACACTCTGCATCCTGACATATGTCCAGACAGAAGTGTAAAATTTAAGTTCCTTAAAAAATATTGCCTTAACTTTGGGAAGCCCCTTCTGGGGGCCTTACCCTGCCTGGGGAGTGGTGGGGGGATGGCTAGGGGCAGGTGGGATATTGGGGGGGGAGAGGGAGAAGGGATTGACATGTGAAGCAAGCTTGCTCCTAATTTGAACTAATAAAATAAAAAAATTGCCTTAGTTTTATAGAAAAACTATCTTGGAATCATTTACTGTGTCAAAGACACTCTTTTACAATTTTACTGTTGACAACTAATACAACAGACAGATGAGCCATTGACTTACACAGGGCTTTCCACGAAAATTTGATCAAACCAAAGAAGAAAGCAGATCCATAAGCAGTTCTTTTTCTTGTATGCTCAAAGTCATCTTCACCATTTACTGGCCTTGTGGACAGTCAGAAAACACAATTTCCCACTTTCATTATCCGCTTGGTTTGGATCAGGGTAGCAAGCAACTTGATCTTGAAGAGGAATCATTAACCTTGATAGCAACAATAGCTGGGCTATGTTAGGACACATCTAAAACCTTACCCTAACTTATTGTTTCACACACCATGACACAACTGCTTCTACAAATGTGATGATTGTTTTCAATTTAAAGTTAAGTTAGTTGTGAAATGATTGTCAATAAATTCGGTGTCTCCAGTTTCCTACATTTTAGACCCTGGTTGAAACTGGTTAACCTCCCCATGCTCACTGCGGAATTACTTAGGTAGCATGGTTAAACAAAGTCAGCTTGACGGAGAACTGGTCTTATTACAAAGGGCTTACAGGTGGAGCAGTTAAGTTAATCAGTAACCAAAAAAAAAAAAAAAAAAAAAAACAGATAAACCTAAGGTACCTAGTTTATTGCTGATGAAGGTGTGGGGCTTCTGAATAAATGCCCCTGGAAGCAAATCCTACAGAGATAGCCTACTTCAGTTGAAAACAGCTCAGATTTGGCTTGATGTGTGTTACTTATCTGTCCTTATAAGATACTTAAGTTAATTTGCTTTGGTATCACTGTATAGTTCCTTATTTCCATTTTTCTACAAGGCTTACTGTGCTGTCACTCAAAATCATGGAAGTCTTTCACCTAACCAATGACTCGTAGGCATATAACATCAGTAATTTTCAACAAGGTCAGGACTTGCTAGAAGGTTTTGATATTGAAATCCTGTTAAAAATGTTTTGCACGTGTGTCTGTGTGTTTGCGTGTGTATGTATGTATGCACATATATTCTGTGACACATGTGCAGCACTCAGACTAAGTAGGAAGTACCTTTGTCTGCTGCACCATCTTACCAGCCATGATATTGCAATCTTACTTGGTAAATCTTAACAGAAAAAAAAAAAAAAAAAAACCTTGAAAGAAACACAATTAAAGCCAAATTCAAAGTAACTGGTCAGTTCCTCTTTCATCCATAAGAAGATTTTAGTAAATACAATGGAAAGTATAAAATGATAATCCTTGTGGGCCTAGGCCCTATCCCAAAGGATAGGATAGACTCTGATGACACCCTATGACTCTATGTCATAGAGTCATAGACTCTATGACACCTAGCAGGGTCTAAAATGTAGGAAACTGGAGACACCGAATTTATTGACAATCATTTCACAACTAACTTAACTTTAAATTGAAAACAATCATCACATTTGTAGAAGCAGTTGTGTCATGGTGTATGAAACAATAAGTTAGGGTAAGGCCTCACTCTCCAGGGGGAGCAGAAAGGATCTGTGATAGGAAGGGTTTTAGTTGGTGGGGGGTGAAAGGGGAGGAGGAGAAGGAGAAGGAACTGGGATTGACATGTAAAACAATCTTGTTTCTAATTCAAATAAAAAATCATCTGCAAACAAAATAAAATAAATTTAAAAAATTTAAAAAATAAAATGATAGTCCTTTAAAGGTAGAGTATGTGTACAAAGTGTGAGTGTTTTAGGAATCTCTGTGTCTCAGTTTACCTGTCTTTAAAATAGTGCTTGGGAAGAAAAGAAAAGTGTTATATAGATTATAACCAAATTCCTTGCACATGCTTAAAACATGGGATCCTCTGAGTCCATTAACAGTCCTCAAATAACTCACAGATCGTATTTGTAACTTCAGAGTCAGTGCAACACCTCACAAATGGTCTATTTGTTCAATATCTGTATTGATTACTAGGTAGCTACAGACAACTTCCCACAACAGTAAGAGGAACATAAAACTGGAAAATTCAGTTCAATATATGATGAATATGGTTAATCAAGCTTACGCAACTAGTAGATTTCCCATGCTCCAGTGGACATTCCCACACCCCTCCACATGTAAACAGCATCAATTAGACCTAGATGGTTGATGTTGGAGGGGGCATAATGAAGAGATGGGTATGGGAAGAGTTGGAGGAGGGAAATAATGTTGTGGAATATTTCTTTACAGTGTGTGAAGATGTGTCACTGTGATCGGTTTAATAAAGAGATGAATGGTCAATAGCTAGGCAGAAAGAAGTTAGGCAGTACCTCTGGGGAAAGAGAGGTCTTGGGAAAGAAGAAAGGCAGAGTCACCAGCCTGACACAGAATCAGGACTTGCAGGAAGAGAGGTAAAAGCCATGAGCCATGTAGCAGCACACATATTAATAGAAATGGGTTAATTTAAGTTATAGGAGCTAGTTAGAAACAGGTGTAAGCTAAGGCTAAGCTTTCATAATTAATAATAAGTTTCTGTGCCATAATTTGGGGCTGGCAGTTCAAAAAAGCCTACTATAGAAATAGGTGGTAGATATGATTATATTTAATTTTATATGCTATTGTCTTAGTTAGGGTTCCTATTGTTGTAAAGAGACATCACGACCATAGCAACTCTTGTAAAGGAAAACATTGAATTGGGATGGCTCACTTACAGTTTCAGAGGTTCAATCTATTATCATCATGGTGGAGAGGGTAGCACACAGGCAGACATGGTGCTAGAGAGGTAACTGAGAGTTCTACACCTTGCACAGGCAACAGTAACTGGTCTGGGACACTGGGCATGGCTTTGGCATATATGAGACCTCAAAGCCTGCCTCCACAATGACACACTTCCTCCAATAAAACCATGCCTACTCCAACAAGGCCACACCTCCTAATAATGCTACTACTTTTATGGCCATTTTCTTTCAAACCACCACAATGACACCTAAAATTTTCAAAAATAAGGAAATGATAAAATTTAAAAAGTACATACATATACAGAGTAAAGGCTCAGGATATACCTCAGGTATAGAGAACTCCTCAAACATTAAGGGCTTAATTATTCTGATAGTTGATAAATTTCCTCTTTCTTTTGCTGTATCTTTAAATACATTCTCCATAGTAATTTTTATAAGACTTTGGTGTGGAGTTTGGTGTTTCATCTTGAGGGCAGGCAGTAGTTAATTCTGATTATCAGCTTGGTTGGGTTGAGAGACACCTATAAGGTTACAAGACACATTTCTGGGGGTGTTGGTGGATCATTTAATACATTGCAGGATATAAAATAGAGTAGACTGTAGGAGGTGATAACAGCTGGGATCTGAATGAAGAAGTGGGTCCTAGAGGTGGGGGACCTTTGGAGGGTAAAGCATGCACTCCCTCTGCTCCTTTCTTCCACTCTCTCTGCTTCCTGGCAGCCATGAGTGAGCAATTTACTCCACCACACACTCCTGCCTCTTCACAGATTAGAAACAACAGACCCAGCTGACCACAACTAGAATCCCTCTGCCACTGTAGTCCTTTCCTCCTCTAAGTTGGCTTGCCCAGGTTTTAGTCACAGCCATAGAAAACCAGAATAACACAAAGGAAATCTTCTTTTTAAAAATTATTTTTGAGAACTTTTAAAAGATTTATTTATTTACTTATTTATTTATTATGTATATAGAGTTCTGCCTGCCTGTATCCCTGCAGGCCAGAGGAGGGGACCAGATCTCATCACAGATGGTTGTGAGCCATCATGTGGATGCTGGGAATTGAACTCAGAACCTCTGAAAGACCAGCTCGTGTTCTTAACCACTGAGCCATCTCACCAGTCCTGTTTTGGGGGACTTTTTACAAAAGTATTATAGCCACATCACTCCCACCCCTCTCCCCCATATTCACAACTGACTGACTCCATTTAGTATTGCTTATATGCACATGTGTTCAAGACTGACCACTTGGCACCGGATGTCCTATCAGGAGCAAAGATAATTCTTCCTTTCTCAGCAGTCACCTGTAGCTCTCCATCTAGGGGTAGGACTATATAGAATTTCCCCTGCCCATACTGGCATGTCAACTGCTGTTGTCATTCTGCTGGTTTTGTTCAGGCAACCATATTGTTGAGATCTCATGGGTACAGTCCTTGTGGTGCTTAGTGGACACTATCTAGCAATCGGAGTTTTGGTCCTCTGACTCTTACAATTTTTCTTCCCTTTCTTCTGCAATTTCCCTTAAGCCTTAGGTTTAAGGGCTACTGTGGGTTGGACATCCCACAGTCCCTCACTCTCTTCATTTTGTTCAAAGTTGTAGATTTCTATAAAAGTCTCCATTTGTTGCAAAAAGACACTTTTTCATGAGGGATAAGAGATGCATATATTTGTGAGTATAAAGATAAATATAAGTATTTGGAATACAGTTATAAATTATGTTCTCTCTGAAAGGTTCTCTTTTCAGGTCCGTGACCTCACCAGCTTTGGCTAGGTTTGCAGTACCAGGCATAGTCCCTCCTGCTGAGTGAGTCCAATTAGACAGTGGTTGGTTACTCCCGAGATGAACATACCATCATTGCCCCACCAGGGGTATCTTGCCAGTCAGTAATCCTATCCAGCTGTAAAGCTTACCAACCATATCATCAGACTGGAACCTACTTAACTCTGAGAAATGACTGAAATGACATCCCCAGGTGTAGTGGTTCAGGTTAAAATCACAGCAATTCAGGAGGCAGAGATAGAAAGATTAAAAAAAAAAAAAGTCTTCCCCACTTATAGAGTGAATTCAGGGCCAATACCGGCAATTTAATGAGACTCTGTCTCAAAAGAAAATAAAAAGGGAGCTAGGAGCTAGGGACAGAGCTCAGTGACAGATGCTTGCTTGCCTGGCATGCTTGAGAACCTCTGTTTAGCCCTCTGCTTGGAGAAAAGAAAAGATAAAAGAATGAAAGAGAAAGAAAAAAGGAAGAAAGAAAGGGAGTGTGAGATGGTATACAAAAAAAATATTTTCACTCTAATAGTGTCTTTTAGTAAAACAAAAATAATTATAAATACAGTAAGCAGAATACAATGACATCTGGAACTTAATCTGTTGTTTTGAGACAAAACTCTTTTCCACCTGCCTGCTTCCTGCATTCAAGTGCAAAACCATGCTTTACTCATGAGCCTTTCATTTGTGTTCAACTCTGTGTGTATCAGGAAGTCAGAACTTTTACCTCTTGCTTGATGCTAGATACTAAAGTGAGAGTTAGAGAAAGATATGCTACTTAGAACAAATTTTAAGTTTTGTTTGTTAACATTAATTTCATCATAGAAATAGCATGCCTGTTTCAAGTATGTTTGCAACATGATGACAAAGTTTGTACAATCTCTGGGTTACCTGATACAAATGGCTTTAGAGGGTGCTCTGCTGAAGCATCCATTGAGTTAATAACAAGGCAATAAACATGAGGACTACACTACTAATGTGTTTTAACCACTAAGCAATCTACACTCCCCAAAATACCAATGGGCACAAAAGCTGAAGAAATTCAACAGTGTATATTTCTATACACTGAAGTTTGTGTGCAAAACTTTAGAGAGTAACAAACACATCAATAGGGAGGTAAGCAGATTTATGGAAATATCCATTTGAATTTGTTGGTTGCTTGCAGTGGGAGAGGGAGCAAAGGGAAAGGAATAAAAGGAGGAAGAAGGAGGAGAGGAGAGGAAGAGGAAAGGGAAAAGGGGAAGGAAGGAGGGGGAAAGAGGAGTAGGAAGTTAGCGACCTCCTTGTATAAGAATAGAATCATCTATCCTGGACTAACAGGGACTCACAGAGACTGAACCAACAAGCAGGGAGTATGTGACAGTTGTGTAACTTGGTCTACTTTCAGGGCGCCTAACTTTGGGATCAGGGCTTTCCCTAATACATTGTCTGGCTTTTGAGAACCTATTCCTCAGGCTTAGTTGCCTTGCCCAGTCTTAATACAAGGGAGGTGCTTAGTCTTACTGCAACTTGATATGCCATATTTTGTTGATATCCATAGGAGGCCTGCTCCTTTTTGGACAGAAATGGAGGAGGGGGGGGATTCAGGGGAAGGGGAGAGGTAGGGTAGGTACTGGGGAAAGAAGAGGGAGGAGAGACTACAGTCAGCAAGAAAATAAATAAATGAAAAATAAATAAAACAACACAGGTAGACAGGTCAACATTGGTAAAATGACTTCAAGAGATCCAAGCTTCTGGTTTTCACTACAACATCCTGCCCTGTGGTGTAGTCACTGAAGTCATCCATGGTTCCTGGCTTTCCCTTCTGCCTTGGTTATCACATCCCACTCTAACAAAGTAGAAGTAACAGACAGATGAAAGAAGGGTTTCCATCTAACTTAACAATCTCCTGTTCAGCCTTCCCAGAACTGCAAGGAACACTTCTGCTGCAGTCTCTTTGGGCAGAGCTCAAATAACTCTCAAATAACTCTCAAATTTGCTCAGTCACATAACTACTTAGCTGCAAGACATGTAGGGAAGGTGGAAAATTTTTCTAATTCAGCCAGCGTTGCAAGAGGAAGTGAGCCATACTGTAAGCAGCTTTATGAGTGGTAATGATTGCTACATTGTTAGAAGAAAAGGGGAGAAAAAAGAAAACTCGTGCGTGAAGAGCCTCCTCTATGCTCTACACCAGAGCTATAATTTATAGGAGAGATTTATATAGCTTTTATTCCTTGCACTAATCCCACAAGCCTCCCTACAATTCAAGCTCAAACTTAAATCTTCAATGCAATTTACCATGAAGTGGGGACTTTAGAGGGGGATTAAGTTATGAGGAGAGGGCACTCATGAATGAAATTAGCTGCCTTAAAAAAAGGAAGAGAGTAAATAGCCGGGTACTGTTCTATCCATCCACTCTCTGCCACATGAGTATACAGGGATCCTCTTCTACAGCTAACCAGGACTAGGCACTCGCTTGCTTATGGATCCCTCAGCCTCCAGAACTGGAAGAAATAAAATCTTTACTTATGTATTTCATTAAAACAACATGGAAAGCCTAAGCAATATCTATAGAGATGAGAAAAGGGATTCTCTGAATAAGAAAAAGACTTGCCAAAGATGAAGAAATAATTTACCACAGTGGCATTATTTGGCACTAGACTGATGCTAGTGACAGTTGCATTTATCCCATTCAGTCCCCAGCAAGAAGCCGGCATGCCAACCTCAAATTCGACCTTTTGATACACCAGAGAGGCCAAGCAAAGTTTAGGACATAGGTTATGATGATTTTCAGAACTGCACTGACCTCGAAAGAATGTTTCTGCCTTTGAAGTGAATAGTAATTCTTCTTTTACTAATGCGTTTATAATTCAACATATTTTAATGTCAAAATGTCTCAATTACAATGGAATTTGAGAAAACCTACTGCCAGTGTAGTTTTATTAAATCTCAGTGTTCTTTATATTGTGGGTCACCAAATTAACAAGTTTCTCTTGCACAACTGTCATTCTGATATTATACACAGTTCTGAAAGAGTTAAGTAAAGTGAGCATCATTTTTAATGATGGCTTTCATGTAAGAAACATGTGTATTTATGGATCTTCTGGTAATTCTCTGCATTAATTGCTTGACCTCAAAGTGACCGGAGAAGGTCAAAATTCCTGTAATGTCTCCAAGTGGCACATTTTCATGTCTAACTTAGCTGAAAAGTATATAAAAGCTAAGGCAGCCTGAAAGCACCCAAATAGCTCTGCAGTTGAAATGACCTCAAAATGCAAGTTAATCCCTCCAAGGTCAATTGTAATTTATGTTCAATTAACTGGCTCAAGAAACCTGTTTCAGACAGAAGCCAGAAATTAAGAAGTCCATTGCCTGACTTTTCGATGGGAAATGCTTTTTGTAATAGCCACCATCAGGGGACTTGAGTGAGAGGCTCTTGATAGCACTGTCCCTAACAGGGCAGCTAATTCTTCTCATGTTGGCCAACTAACTGCACTGCCTTGCTCTGGGGATGGTCTAAAAGCTTGAAGGTTTCAGATGGAAACTCTATTATTTCTGTCCTTACTTCACTGAATGTGAACAGATGAGCAAGCTTCAGTCTATTTCAGCATGGGATATATGAAGTTATGCATCCTTTATGATGCATCCAAAAGCACAGAAGTCAGGTTTGGAGGTGTTTCAACTGAGAAAATATAAGAAATTTGAACATCAAAATAAATAATGGTATCATAAATAATAATCCCTAAACAATGAATCCATTTGTCCATTTTAATAGAAATAAGTAAAGAAATATGGTCAGAAAAAAAAGCAAGACACTTCCTTAGTATAAAATGTTAAGTTATAAATAATATTAGAATTACAAAGTATTAGCTATAAATACTATAGAATATTAAGTACAAAAGTTGGTGGATACTACAAGATCAATGTGGATATTAATAACAGGGAGTAAAGTTTGATGAGGAATTGAATACTTACAGAAATGCTCCACAAATGCATTCCATTCTCCCAACAACATTTTATTAACACAGTGATCAGTCAGTGTCACCCATATGAGGACACACAGACATGATGTGTTCGTTGATACACATGCTAAGGCTACAGCACCTCTTCTGGGCACTGCTGTCAACAATACATAACCTAAGTCCAACCATAAGGCTGAAAAGACCAGCTACAGGATACTCACAAAACAACTGGATATCATGAAACGGGACGAAGGATAAAAACATGCCTCAGAATTAAGAATACTAGAAAGGCATGACAAGTGAAATGTAACATAAGACCTTAAGATTAGAGCTATAAAGATTGGGAAAAGATGACAGAAAGGACATTGTGACAACTGATGACATTTGAATATGGGATATGCGTTAGGTAATCACATTGTATCCTTGTTAAATTTCCTAAGTTGGATGATCATTCTACAATTGTGTTTTAAAAATTGTCCTTTTTGTAACATATACAGTGAAGTATTTAGTAGGAGGAGAGTATAACATCACCAAAATATTTGCAAATAATTCACTAAAAGAGTATATGAGTTATATGAAGAAAAGATTTTTCAGTTGAATAATATACAGGGAATAACATCTACATAAAGTCTAAAAGGAATATTTTCACTGTTGCTGCTACTTCTGTAAAATTTTAAGCATACATCATAAAGCTATTTAAATTGTTGCTAAAGTTGTTAAAGATCATAACATTAAAACTACGTCAGAACAAAGTCATTATTACTCCACATCTTGGCACAAATAAGATTGTGTAGAACCACAAGTTGTATCTGGTGTTTGGTTTAAAATACCCAGGAGAGTGGACAGTGGAGAAAAATGAGAGAGGAGAGAGGGTAAAGAAGGCAGAGAGAGTGGACTTGGAGGCACACACCTTTAACCCCAGTACTCAGGAGGCAGAGGCAGGCAGATCTCTAAGTTCGAGACCAACCTGGTCTACAAAGTGAGTTGCAGGATAGCCAGGGTTACACAGGGAAACCCTGTCTCAGAAAGAGAGAGAGAAAGAAAGAAAGAACGAAAGAAAGAAAGAACAAAAGAAAGAAAGAAAGAAAGAAAGAAAGAAAGAAAGAAAGAAAGAAAGAAAGAAAGAAAGAAAGAAGAGAAGCGTAAAGGAGAGAGGAGATAGAAGATAAATGAAGGAAAGAATGTAGGGAGGCAAACTTTCCAGGGTGCATTTTATTAGGCAGTCTCTCGATGTTTGTAACTATCTGAAAACTTTCTGTAATAGAGAAATTTTTAAAGTTGTTTTCCCTAAATCGAAGCCCATTCTCAAATTCTCACTCTGTCTACCTCCCCACAGTTCAGTATTTCCCAAGAATAATGGCCACAAAAATTCATGGGAGACAAACACATTTAGTGAATATCCCTCTACCTGAAGTAGAATCCATGCTCCACCTACTACTGTTTCTGAAGCAGACTTTGCAATAGACATGGGTGATTAGAAGCCAACAGCTACAGACAGGCTTTCAAATGTCAGATCTGGTTTGGGTCATCGGCAACATCTTCAGCAGACTCTGTCTTCAAACAATATTCACAGAAGTGCACAGTTGAACATCACTGGCATTCTTCTGTCGACACTATCATGAGCCAAGGAATATTTCAAAATTACTTTTAATTAAAAGTGCTAAATACATGAATTTTTAATTTAAAAAAGACTAAAAAAGAGAAAGTAGGGAGAAGTGGGGAAGAGGGGGAAGAAGGAGAAGGGGAGAGAGGGGGAACTGGGACTAGCATGTAAAATGAAAAAAAAGTTAAAAAAGACTCTAAAAAGGTGCCAAATGTTAGAATTAACCTGATATTCCTAAAATACTGAACAGAATTAGCCATATAGGATGACTGAACCAAAATTAGCCATACAGATGGCTGAACAAAAATAGGGAGGTAAAGCCATGAATTATACTTTCTGTTCAATGTCTAATTCTCATTAGAAACAACAGGAACACTGCCTTTAGACTTTAGAGTCAAGCTTCATATTAACTCATCTTATCATTGTCAGCATGATACATGAAATGGTCTGGCAGAGTTCTTGCAGAAAGCAGATGCATGGTGGGGCTAAGCAAAGCCAGCAAAGATGGAGAAGGCCATGGTACATAGTGCAGAGGTGTTTGGTTAGCAAAGAAAGACAGAATGAATGGCAGTTCTCTTAGAATGCACCCCTGTGCTAATCTTTCTATGGTTTAGAAAATGGATGCCTTCACTGTTTCTCACCTTGGAGAGGAATCCAACCTCTAAACCTCCCTGTGTTCAGTTACCAGGAGAGCTGTAATTGGGTGACTTAAGCAGGAGAAATTTGTTCTCACAATTCTGAATGCTGGACTTCTGAAATCAAAGTATTTTCAGGTTTTTGTTGGTGGTGATTGTTGTTGTTTTCTGGGATGCTGTCTTTGGCTAATTGGGGTCTGTCTTCTCAGTGCCCTCACCTAAATTTCCTCTTCTTATAAAGAAAGATAAGTCATTATCATTATCCACCCACACCCATTTAACCTTAACTCCCCTGTAAAGATAATATACAGTCACATTCTGAGATGTTGGGGTAGGACTTTAACTCTGAGGGGACTCAACTCAGTCCATAGTACTCTCATTATCTGAAGACGTGGCCAATGCATAGCAAGCTTTGAGCCAGGGTCATCAATTACATTTCATTATCTTCATCAATGCAAGCAAGTGTAAAACTTTCAACAAACTCCTTGGTTTGAGTTCTTTCTGTGCTGTTTTCTTTTCCATGTTATAAACTTAGATGTGACACTTTGCTGCCCTAATTACAGAGAAAGAAATGGGAGAAAAGTATTTAACATACATGGGAGCTATTTGATTGTATTTGTTGAGAAGGAAAGAAAGAGGGGGAGGGAAGAAAAGACAGAACTCCAGCAGTTATTTAAATAAACTTCTTAGAGCTCACTGCCCATTTGCCCTCTAATTAGCTAGAGAGCCACACATTTACTTTTTCATTTGTCTATACAACCAACAGGAGGAACTGCTACCAGGCAAAAAAGTGGATCAGTTAGTAAAGGACATTAGCAAATCACTCCCATGGGGATAAACCTGTGGGTCCAGAGGATGTTCAGGATCTCCCCACATGTCTGAAGACACTGCTGTTCTCATAGCTACTCCATCAGAAAGAAGAGATAGATTGTTTGAGTTTCAAGGTGCCTTGAGATATGGCGCAGTGTTGTAACTCTGCCGTTTGTTAGCAAAGCTGTGCAAACACCAAGAAATAGTGTCGGTGTGCACCAGTGGAAGGCAAGATCTTTGTCCTGCATCTTGATACTGAATTTTGCCTTCATTTTCTATCCCTACAACAGGGACTCAGAGACTGCACACTTGGGACTGTGAAACATATTCCAAACTTACATCTGTGACTCACACATTGTCATGGGAGGAAAACCTCAATAAGCACTGTTGACCAAATTCATGCAACATGCACAAAAATCTGTGGATTACTCTACAGTTGAATCTGAGTCTCAATGTCAGATAACAAGTTTTGCATTTTAGTCACCACCCTCCCCTACTTCTCATGGTGATGGGTAACCCTTAACATTTACCTCAAGACCTTTTTCTACATCTAGTGGGGACCAAGTGAAAAAAGTGTGTCCCCTTCTGCTCTCTCACCTACCCTTCACATGACATTCCTACTCTGTGTTGTAAAAAGATGCCAACAGCTCCTCAGATAGGGTTGGAACTTCATGTCAGGATTTAATCTGACTTGAGCTTGTGTAGGACTTTGCATATTTTCACAACTGTTTGTTCATATGTGTAACAGTCCTGTTGTGTCAGACCATACCATTTCCTTGAAGTCATCCAACATGTGTTACAATCTTTCTTTCCTCCCCCACCTGCAATGATCCCTAAGCTTTAAGGGGAGAGGGTGTGATAGTGATATGCATTTTGGGAATGATGAATCCACAATTTCTCAGTCTCTACACCTTGGCCAGTTGTGGGTCTTGGTGTTAATTACCATCCATTGCAAAAAGAAGCTTTTCTGATGAGAGTCTAGAGATGTGCCTCTCTATGGGTGCAAGGATAAGTCATTAGTTTTATTATTATGGCCACTTAGTAGAATTACAAAGCTAGGTTTCCTATAGGGCCTATGACTTGCCTTGCCACCAGTTCTTGGCCCCAATAATAGTACCAGGTATGAGTTTCATCTCATGGATGGGGCCTTAAATCCAATCAAAAAGTAGTTGGTTGCTCCCATGACATTCACAACACTATTTTATCAATGGGTGTGTCTTGTTAGGCAGGTAGATACTATAACTAGGAAGGTTCACAGATGGCTACAATCCATGATTAATTTTCTCCTCTGATAGTGTGTATAGCATCTTCTAGCACAATTAAAACTAGCCAGTAAAGGTACAGCTTTCAGTTCAGTAACAGCTTGAATTTTTGATGTTCTATGTGGTGTTTTTAGAAATAGTCTCTTACTATCAAGTTCTTGAGGGTAACAAAGCATTGTCAATAACCAACGATGTATGAGTGGGGGGTCTCTAGGACCTCACTAACCAACAACTCAAAAGAGGTACCCAATTCCTGCCTTTGGGCTTTTTATTTATTAACTTATGTTGTGTAGGATAAAACTCTGTGTTTATTATCCCTCTTTGTATCCCTTCCTCTACCCTGCCATTTTGTTCCCTCCCTCATTTAATCCTTCCTATTTCATTATTTTCCTTTACTGACAATTAATACCTGCTGAGGGCATGAAAGTCAGTCTTCCTTAAGGATAGGATACTTGGTAGGTGACCATGCTCCAAAGGAAACATGGACTTAATGGGTTTGAAAAAACACAAACAGAGGATAAAGAATTGAGTAGGTAGAGAAGAGGGTCTGGATCTGAAAGGAATTGGGAGAAGGGTGAATATGACCCTACATTCATTCTGTTACATAAGTGCATTGTATAAAATTTTCAACTAAAAAGAAATAAGATGACAACTTCATGATGAACTGCCCTCATAGTCCATATTTACCACCCATCTGGATGTCAATTTACCTTCACTTCTGGATGCTAAGTTCTCTCACTGTTGACTTACAGATCCTTCACCCACCTTAATGGATCTTTTCACTACTGGATCTGTCTTTCCTTAAATTTGAACATATTTGTCTTTTCCTCAGGTAGCCAGTCTTGTAGTGAGCACCTTTAAGCAGTGAGACATCTCGACAGTCTAGTAGAGTGGGCTCTTTGGTGACACAGTCTTAATTATGCCAGGTAATGTAAGTGACATAAATAAACTTATTCATTCATGAAGCTAGATTTAGAAAGAACCATTTTTGGTCTGTTGTTGGTATATTAACTAGGATGAACAGACATTTGCTTGCCTCTCCCTAGGAATAGCTAAGCTCTATAATTTGTGCCCAAATAGAAAATTACTGAACCAGAGTTCAGAAGGAGCAGTTTCATGGCTCCTGAAATGGATGACAAGACATGAAACTGAGGTTACATGTATGTGGGTGGAACATTTGTGAGGCAGTCCACATATGGCTGCCTTTCTCCATATAGTATGGGGTAATAGTAACCATTGCATGTTTTCTGTGAAGGTGGTAAGATACGGAACGAAGGCCTGTAAACATGGAGCATCCTTCAGGGGAATTCCTGGATGGCCATCTTCCTCTATATACTACACAGTGGCATGTCTCTGTGATTATTGAGATCTGCCACTTGAGCATAGAGATAGTCCCCACATGGCTGATGGATTTATATATTGCAATCCCTGAAAGTGGCATTTGGGATGGGCTGCTAATCAGGCTGTCTGGACTTTGCTGCAGGTGATGATATATAAACTTAGGCTTGGATGTCGACTTCTAAAAACCTTGCTTCAGTGTGGAGTAATTACAGTGGGGGAAAACAGACAAACAAAACATGTGGATACTATCCTATGGATTTAGCAGAAATGGAAAAAGAGGGTGATGAAATAAAAATGTTAGGTTGCTAATTCTTACAGATGGCAGGACATAAGGGAGAGAGAGAATTCAGAATAGGCCTGTGTTTAAGACCCTTTACTAGAATCCAAAAGTGTGGAGCTATGGGAAGAACTAAACATTGATGGGTAAAAGAGAAAGATAGAGGTGACATGAGACACCCGTGGACCTAACCCATACAGAAAAGGGAAAGTTGTGAGAAAGACAGATCTGAATAACTTTGACATGTCAGTCAAGCTTATTAAGTGCTGTTGAATCAACCAAAAGGGAAGAAGAGAAAAGCAAAGGAGTTAGTTAATTAAAGTCTAATATAGCATGAAAAAATAGGAAAACAGTAAAACAGCAGCAACAGCAATTAAATAGTTTGCATAAATTCTTAATTACCCTGTATGTGTAATAAAATGCATTTCCAGGTGACTGGCTAAGAGCTTAGTACCAGTGATCTGATACCCAGCTGAGTTGTTGGTCAAGCAGATATCTGAGGCTCCATTCATAGTACAGGCTATTGCCACTGCTATGGATTGTATATCACAACTACATAGTATGACTCTATTGATGAACACATTGGCTTCATGACATGAAGAAATCATCCAGAAATAAGTTGCAAGATTCTTTTATGCTGCTTGTGTTTGTAATAACAGATGGTATTCTACAGGCTGCTGGAGGAGATTGTTAGGAAAAAAAAGTCCTGCATGGATAAGGACCCTGCATGGCATATTACCAGCATGTCAAGCAAGATCACCCATGAGTGCTATAGTGGCATAACTAATATGGATGCAACCAAATTCTTTCTAATTGCATTTAAGACCTGCTTTACAGAAGAGAACTTATGTATGGTACTGAGCAAGGGCAAGAGCCCAAGGATGGGAAGGTCACAGACCCCAGTAGGAAAGCAACTGCTTTTTTTGTCAAACTGATGATTTGCCTGTCAAACTTCCCTCTAAACATCTGCATTTGCACACATAGATTATTACTTTTATCATCAGTCATGAGGGGAAATTTTTTTCACAGTGGATGGTGGTTAATATGGAGACTCATAACCAGTCAAGCTGCTGAGAATAGTTGTTGCTGTGGCATAGTGTCCTAATGCTCAGGCATAAATGGAATAAAATAATCAGACATCTCCAAGGCTCAGGAAATATCACAGAAAGGGGTCTAAGAGATGTAGGAAATGATGGTATGTTATAAATCTATTTCATTTGAATAGAAACATTGCCTCCTAAAAGAAAAAGGAAGTTTCACATTTAGGAAGCTAAGAAAAATTAAAAGGCTCAAGAACTCATGAAACTTCAACATGGGAAACTGAGAGATATACAAAACTCATAAGACTCATGATCTCTGTCCCCAAATTCATATAAGCCATGAACCATTTCAGGATAAAAGAGGCTCTCGGGAGAAGCTGCCTGGAAGGATTGGGGAGACCTCCAGTTGACTCAGCTTCCCCAAAGCACTTGTTGAGATAAGCTTTTTGTGGATGAACTGCCTTTGACTCACTGAGGTTCTGGTAAGTAATCCCTTATCCACATTCCTGTAAGTGACCCTAATAAGCTCATTGGGTCACCAAGTTAGACTTGGATAGTTTCTTTGATTTGTCATTCATTCTCTAATCCTGGGTGAATAGTCATCTGTCCACATTTCCTAGGAAATGTCACACAACATCATGACATATCCATGTCCATAACTATATCCATATATCCTTGATGGCTTTTATGGAAAGGCAATTGTTTACTTTTCCTTCAGTCTTGAAAAACATGGCAAATTATCTTAGCTACTAGCATAATTACTTCTAAATTTTTATCCCTGGCCAAAACCTTTCCACTAAATACAGAGTCAGTTTTTGATCATTTTAATAACCATCTCTAATTTGATAATCCAAAGCTCAAATGATGACCCAAAACTAGCTTATCCTTTTTATGTCTTACCTTTCCCTTTTTCTGAAGTTACTGTCCCAGAAAATAGGATCACAATTCCCCCCAATATTCCAAGTAAGAAAGGGTATTATGACTCTGGTCTTTATGATTCTTGTCTATACTTGTACCCATCTTTTAAGTGTCTTCCTATTCATCATTCCTATCACCTGTCTCCACCATTATCACAGCAGCATTTTACTTTTACTGTTCCCTGAGCTCTCCACTTTTATTTCCACTTCCATCATGGTATCACTCACAAACTAGAGGCCTGTAAGGTCATGGACAGACCTATTCCTTTTATATGTACTGAGCAATTCTATTACCTAGGAATAAACAAAAGAGTTGATCTAGGCTTCTAAACACCAAACTATCTACAAAGTCTCCTTAGGGTTACTGAGCAGTTCTAGTTTGTTCATGAAAATGACTCGATGGCTGTCCCAACTTGTTTTGTGACTGAATAGAATCCCAGTATAAATTAACTGAAGGCCCTCCAGCAAGCTGACTGCACATTACCTGTAAAAAATGCCATTTGTTTGTGGGCAGCATTACATAGTGTGAACCCCTAAAATCTGTGCTGTGAGAGTTAATTGTGCTAAATGGTTGAGATTTTGCAAAAGCACTAAGCTATCTTATACCTTTAGCGCTAACAGTTTTCAATTTATGTCCATCAATGTCCTACACCTATTGTTTGACTTTGACTTCTTTGGAAACTTTCTCTCGTGATTCACTGCCACTCCCTTGCCACACACCTTCTTCAGCATTCACAAATAACCACATTCAGAGATTAACAGGAAAGCTTTGCATTTAGAAACACAGGATGTCCACCAAGAAGCCACATTGTTTCTGGAACATTTGCCTCAGATGTTCTTGCTCCTCTGCATTCTACTCCATATTACAAACACTCCAGAGTATGCCTCATTTCTATTTTTCTCCCACCTTTCCATTGAATTTACCTGCTGGGATCTGCTAACCTTGCACTTTGTGTCCAGTCTAGGTGTGGTAATGGCTTCCTGCTATTTATTCACCTCTGAGCTGACATGCTAACATCTGGTTGGTCTCTGTGTATCCAATTCCATGCATTAAATTCTTGACGTTGAATAAATGCAAAAGAATTCCTGCTCAACAATTGAAATCTAACCTAAAACTATCGCTTCAGCCCAAAAAAAGCATTGGTGGCTCCCTTCCTTCTGGTTGTTGAGTTAATCTCTGTGTGCCCATGGCATATACTGTTGTAGGTTGGTGTTGTGATTCCTTACCAGTTCTACCCCATAAAGAGCTCTCAGGACAGGAACAATAGCTTAGTAATCTCAGCCATCTCCAATGTCCTACCATTGCTTAGTATACATACTGGATTCTCATGCTTTTATAACAGAATTTTTCAGCCTTTTAAATAATTTCATGTGATATGCTAAAAATTTGTAAGGATTTAGGACAAACACTCATATTGAATAACACAAAATTGAAAGGAAAGTTAAGCATTAGCATTTCCTTTCAAGTTCCAGAGAGATAAGCGGTGGTAATAAGGCTGGAGTTGCCTTTGCTCTTTCCTCTTTATTGTATGGCGTGTTGTTTCAATCTATTGGATTAGCACCCAGCCATTGGTAAAGTCACTGTCTATTCACTACAGCATGCTAAGTGACAATTGTAATAAGTACTCTGAGCATTTGCCTCCGGTAACTGTGCTGGTAAAATCAAAAGAAAGTGTTTTCAAGTTCTAAGAGAACCTTAGAACTTAGCGAGCATTGTAGTAGTTCCCTCTGAGTCCCAGTTCCTCTGGAAAAAAAAATTCTAAAAACTCTAAAATTCATAGAGTGCTATGGACTGGAGCATTATAACTCAGTATTCTTTAAAGCAATTTTATCTTAATTTTCTGTGGGAAATAATTCTCAAAATAAAAATTTCTCAATGTTATTTAAAGATTGGGAAACAGATCCACAAGTGATAGGATTCACATGTTCTATTGAGTCAGAATTACTGGCCAGAGTGCCTGGAAATCTAGTCACTAAGCTGGACATCTGAAAGTGGTCCCTTTTAAACTAATTCACAGGTATGGCACAACAAGCACTTTTCTAAGTGTATTGTGTTAGTGTGAACATTTTAAATTACATGTTATGAAACTCTTAACCATTAAATTACAACATCAAACAATCATTGTGCCCTTTAATACAGCAATATTTTTACCACAAGGAAATCAGAAAACAGAATATTAATCGTCCTCAGAAGATTATGGCAGGGTGTGCAAGAATAATTCATTTTTCTTAATCATAGCAGCATATTAACATTACAAATTTGCCTAGAGTTGACTTCCTGGGCTGGTGTGAATCACTATAGCTGCTGACTTGGCAAGGTATGGCCCTTGTGTCCTGTGAAATACTGCAGGTGCCAATTGCAACAAAGTCACCATTGTCTTTCTTTAATGAAGCCAGTAGAAACAGCTAAGTGTCCACAAGTGAATCCCAGGGTGTCTGGTGTCAGAGAAGGTCAATTACTGCAAGGTGGTAGACAATTGGAAATGCATTACCACTAACTGACATGCTTTTACGTTTCTTTCCAATAATGCACTGTTAGTTTATTAGAATAAATGAAAATTATTAAAGGAGAGATCTAAATTGTCAGACTTTATGTAAAGACCACAAAGCAATAGAGATTCTGGGTCATAGTCTCCACCAAATTTTAAATTGTAATTTAAGAGGAAATTTATCTGAAAAACTATGTTTGGTTTTATTTGTTATTTAGCATTTTGTTGCTTGTTTTCTTCATTTTTGTTTCATTGTTACTATGTTAAGAGTGGTCGAAATCCTTTGTTTGCTACTCATGATTTTTGTGGTCAGCAGCATGAATACTGAACAACACCCACTGTAATTTGTCCAGATTTTTTTTTTTTTACTGCAAATAAAATCTTATGGGCACTTACTAAGTTTTTTCACTTTACATCTTGTTGTTGTTCTTTGAAGTCATTTCGTCCCAACATGAAAATTCTATTGTTTTTTAAATTATTCATGTGAAAATGAATCGGTATTTTTCTATGTCAAAGAGTAGAGCTAGGGCAATGCTATGGAAAGTCACATTACAATAGTAAATATTGCCAGGTGTGGTAACTCACACCTATAATCCCTGTACTCAGGAGGCAGAGGCAGGAGGATCACAAGTTCCAAGCCAGTCTAGTCTACACAGATGGTTCCAGACCAGCCAGCGCCATACAGCAAGAAAAAACACTAAAGCTAGAAGTAAAATAGTAAATCATTACATGCATTACAAATGTCTGCTAAAGTGTCATATATTTTGCTCAACTTTACAAAATAATTAACCACTTCTTCTAAAGTCCTAATTTTTAAATGATTATTGTTTCATTCCTAATTAGTGCAAATCTAATTACTTTTAAAATAACAAGCATGGGATGAGATATATACAATTAACTATAATAATATCTTTCAAAAAGTTTGTAAATATTCTCTTTATCTTAATCTATGATCAAAAAATCCATTTTACATTGCAAAACTCAAACTCTTAACATTTTTTGGCTTTCATTGCCTTGTTACCAGATGCCAAAATTTGGCCTGTAAACGATGGAATTCTTTAGAGTTTTAATTTTCTTTCTGGAATTCTATAAGTATAGATATATATCTCATGTCTCTGATATTTAGATGAATTAAGTTGACTGAGTCTTTAAAAATCAACTTTTGAAAAGGTTAGCTCTCTTTCTCATGTTTTAGTCTCAGAGACAATTGCATCTCCATTTTCCTCTCATCTCCCCCAATGACTTCCATGTATCACAGAGAACTCTATCGACTTACTTTTTCCAGGGCTTTTAAAATGAAAATAATCTTCATTTTTTAATTATTAAAATCTGGGTCTCTGAAGATTTTTCTCAGGCTAGTCTCAGTAGAAAGTTCTGTGAATAGAGCTGTTACATCAATTCCCTGAATAATAGCTTAATTACTTATAAACTCTGGAAGCCATTACTTTATCATCCTTTGAAGTGCACAGGCAACTGGCCAGGCTGAGAGCAAAACACTTGTTACTTTTTCATGTAATGAGCTTAATTTCTTTTTTGTTATTTTTCGTTATTTTGAGAAGGAAACTTGGTGGGAGATACTTTAATGTTCGAAAGATTAAAAGATGTGTCATTTTGCTTCATAAATGGCCTCTGCAATTCACTTACAAAATACTCAAAGAAATATTGACGGATCTGCAGATAATGATTTATGAGCTTTTGGAAATCTTGGGAATTCAAAAGATAAAGCTGTGTCTGAATGACAACAATATTGTAAACAATATTGTAAAAGAGGACTGTCCTAGCTTTCTGCCTCTTAATTCATCCCTCATACACCCTACAAAGTTACAAGAGCAGCCTGCCTCTCTCTCCCGCAGCTGGTCTCAACTTCCTCGTTCCCTTCCTCCTCTGGCTGAGGCTTGAGGTTGCTGGGGAGTTGAGCCTGCAGCAGGCGAACCTTCCTTGGGGGAATCCTGGGTCCTCCCCACCCATTTTCTCTGTGGGTCTTTTTTCCCTTCCAGTTCATTGTCAGGTGTATTTTCCCTCTCTGGCAGAACATAGATCAACGAGAGTCCTGAACATAAGTGGTTATTGTGAGGTTGAAACACTGTATGTCTGAATATTATCCCAAAAATGAGGAAGGAGAAAAACAGTATGAAGGAGGGGGCTGGGGATTCTAAATTCATCTAGGCAAGATGGTGACGCTTCTGATGCGTGGCAGGTTCAGGTGGCGCAAAACCCATCTGGAAAGACAAGTCTTCTGAAAGCCTCTTCAGTCAGGCTGTACCTGAGACCAGCGGCTACCGTCTGACCTTGGTGGTCTTTGATTCCGTAACCTCCCTGGAGGAGTGTGTTTGACCACCAGTTTTAGGGAAAAGAAACCAAGGAGGGTGCACAAGCCACAAGGAGTCCAGAGGCTCCCTCATAGCTACCCAGTTGATGAGGGCCTATACCAGATTTGGGACTGCAAACTTCCGGACCATTTCAAATATTTCAAAATGCTATCGGCATACTTCTGATATTGCCTCCCTCCGCTGTACATAGTAATTGCTAGCCACCTTCCCTTTGTCAAACTCAATCCATCTAAGCATCCTGCTTTGGGGACCCATTTTACATTCTGCAATGCCCCTATTCCTCCCAAGACATATATGTCAAGGAATAAGGAGTTGAGACATGACATATTAATGTTTTTATCTGGGGACTCTATGCTCCCACGGGAAGGGAGGGAACCCAAGAGCAGAGGGCGGCGGAAAGCAAGCGAAAAGGAATCACTCCGAAGCTCCTGCGGAAATTCATATTCCGCGTATGTTCCTCCTTCGTCTAGAATAAATCCTGCAGGCCTCCCCACGCAAAGCCGGCAGCGTTTATTTATTTGCATGTCATGCTTATAATGCGGTAGAAAGCAAGACGGATCTTCTAAGAGGGAGGCGACGACGCTCACCTTTCAGGCTCTCTCCCCTAAATAAAAAAGAATTGACCGGCGGGGCGCCTAAGAATTTATCTTGAGTTTGCGGTCATTACCTCTATTATATGGCCCCAGCAATAAATAAGTCGGGTAGTTACTACCCAACAATAAAACTGTAGTGTGTGGGACACCTTACTATTACTTTCTTAATAATCTGCCGCTTCTTTCCCTTTAAATCTTCCAGTCTTGTCTTTTCACCCTTTTACAAGGATCTATCTTCACCCCTTGAGGTACAAGCTCTCTCGGATCATTTTTATATTTCGTGAACACAATATTTTTTTCCTGTCCTACACTTACTATTTTTCCTATTTCTGACTGCCTAATCTGCTTCAAGACAAAGAGTCAGCTGGCCCAGATCAAATGTCTTTTTCTCTCCCCTCTCTTATTTTAACTGCGTTGTGCGTCCCATTAACAAGGCGCCCCCACCCACCGGTGGAGGCTCTGGGAGGAAGGATGGCACTCAAGTTCGGCGTGAGGTGGCAGGTCCCATCGAGAAGGTCTGAGTCCACTCTCCCCTACATCCTCAGGCGCGCATCCAGGACCAGGCAGAGAGAGAAGACTGCCCAGAGTAGTTCTCTCGTGTGGCTGTGTGGCCATTCTTGGGGATCCCAACATTCCCACTTTCCAGGGCTAGCGCTCCACGCGGATACAGTGCGCCACGCATAGACGCGAGAGCCAGCAGCCCGGACCGTCCTGGGAAGTGGGACCTTGCCTCACCGCGCTTCCCTGGCAGCCGCCGCACCCCAACCCCAGCACCCCGGCTTGGGCCCGGAGAGGACTGGGGAAGGAGGAGGAGCGTTCACACCTGAGCTCACCCGGCACCCCGGCGGGCTTCCTGGCTCCAGCCCCAGCCGCCACCCACAGCCCGACGCGAGGCGCTGTCCAGTCCCCGCCAGAGCCCCGGAGAACCCCAGGGGCCCTCCGCCCCGCGGGGACGAGGAGCTCAGTCAAAGACCCGCCGGCGACTTCCCAAAGCACCGCCACTCTTGGCCTCGCTGCAGCGCCAAAAGTGACGTGCACCCCTCGGAGAGGACCGCTAGAGCCCCTACAAGCTGGGGTGGCCTGTGAGGAGAGGGCGGGAGATTAGGGGCAACCAGGCGTTTTGCCGGGCAAGGGAAGAAAGCCGACGGACCTGCGCGGTTTTCCCTATTGTCTCTACAGTGTAGGTCCCTCGACAGCAGGTTCACACAAGCAGCCCCCAACCAAGCAAGGTTTCTGTTTGTGTGACTTAAATCACAAATTAACCAAAGCAGGGTGAGGAGAGAGAGAGAGAGAGAGAGAGAGAGAGAGAGAGAGAGAGAGAGGAGAGAGAGAGAGAGAGAGAGAGAGAGAGAGAGAGAGAGAGAGAGAGAGAGAGACTAAGGGTGGAAGGATGGTGAACTTCTCACCTTTCTTTAATTTAGGTTCTATCTATCCACCCCGCCGGTGTGTGTGTGTGTGTGTGTGTGTGTGTGTGTGTGTGTGTGTGTGTGGAGTGTCCTTGTTAATTGCGTTTTGCTGGGGTGATCCTTAAGGACTCGAAAATCGTCTGGGAAAATATTCACGTTTGGGACAGAAAACATTTTTTATTTATATCCTTGACATTTAAAAGAGCAGAATTAATTTGTTCTGTCTACATTAGCATTGAGAGAAAGTTTCCGAAATCCACCCAGGGGAAGTGGAGGGGGGAGGAGAAAAAGAAAGCGCAGAAAGGAAAAGAAAAACGAGGCTTGTTTTTGTGTGTCTTCTCCCCTCTATCAGATCTGTAATCAATCACTGAAATAGGAAGCAGCAAAATTGTAAAGATTCGATAGATTAAAATGCAAATGGAAGGTAGAAAAAGAAACATTAACGCGGCCACCAAAGATTTAATAACCGTAAATCAAGTTTTTTTTTTCTGTTGCAGCTGCAGTTTGTGTGTTTATGTTTTAATCATGTTCACTCCATAAATAAATAATTTCTGAAACGAGACTAATTTTTCATTATTTTAACCGTGGGCTATAACACTAAATATTAAAAATAGAAAATGTACATAATGCCACATCCCCAACACAGTAAGAGAAAGATTTTGCACGACTGTTTTAAAACCAAGAGATTTCACTTGTGTGTTTTGAAAATCAAAGTACTATGCTAAAAACCTCCCTCAACTGACAAAGCCCAAAGTTTATTTCCCCTTTAATATTTTATGTTAACAATGCACAATTTATTCTAAAGATATGTGTGGCTCCGTATCCATTTCGGTTTCAGCATTTTCAAGGGAGGAAAGTGCCAGAATATTTAAATAACACAAAACACCATTTCAGAATGCCTTGATAGTTTCTGAGTAATAATATTTTATGAAAGATTCTGCCTTCTAAGTCAAGAAATAATTGATGGGCAACACAGTTAAAACTTTTCTTAGCTTTATCATTAACATTATTTTTCCATGTGGGGATATCTTATCTCTTTGTTTTATGATCATTCAATTTAAGCTTGTATGTCAAGGTGTCAGATTATTCAAGCTAACTTTTATCTAAGTAGTCTCTGCGTTAACTATGCTCAAAGTTTTCCATTTTGCTTTTTCACTTATAACATTAACTTCTTAATTTAGAATTTTACCATTTAATAAAACACCGGGATTTATTCTTTCTGTTCTTTTCCTCTTCCCTCCCTCCCCCCTTTGATCTTATTAACATAATAGAGGGCATTCCTTTTCAACATAGAAACTTTTCCTTTTGGTTATACAGCCTTGAAATGCTTAAAATAAGCTTTTTGCTCAATTCCGTACTTAAATGTGTTACAGTAGTCTCAGTGCCTCCTCTTCCTACAAATTACAAAAATAATCAAATCCTGGGCACACAATTCCTTCCTAAAACCTTGAAGTTAAATGTGAGCTGAGTGGACGTCCACCCTCCCCAATCCAGACAAGCAATCCTGTTTTCACTCTGACAACCCAATAATGCATTTAGTTTGAAATTACACTTAGACCTTTTCTTCTTTGTATTTTTCATTTACTCCACTGCAACGAGATGACTTGATTTTCATGGGATTACATGAACTCCATTGAGTATTAGTGGGGCATTTCTACTCTGCTAAATACTGCCTAATGGGCAAATGAACTTTTTCTTTGCTTGACTTTGTAGGCGGTTTTAGAAGTAGAATATGAAACTGATTTGGTTATTGTTGAGGATCGAACAGGCACAGCAGTCATTCATCTAAAGGGAAGAGAAGTCTCTGTAAAAGGCAGAAGGAAGGTCAGAATTATGGGGAATTATTTCAGTTTATTGCTCTTATTAATTAAACCGGATGTGGTTTTATTCTACACTTTTAATACCGACCTTGTTAGAAGCTCTGGGCTGCCTTGCTTCCCTTCACTCCCAATCCTTTTCATTCATTAGGTCCCTGTTTGATGGGGTTGCCTTTCCTATATTACACATCTTACTAGTTACAGTGGAAAATCTCACGTGTCTTCGGAAGATCACGCCCCTCCCTCCCCTGGGAAAAACAACACAAAACACGGTAGAAGAAGAAAAGCAAAAGACGCTTTTCGCACTCTCCTTCAGCATTTGTTTCGTTGAGATGCAAGACAGGTACTTGATTTAGCATTTAAGCAAAAGGTTACACAAACCGCGTTTTAGAAAGTGTTGGGGTGTACGGCAGGGTCAGCCCCAGATCAGATCATTTTTCGAATGCAGACCTAAAGATAATGAGTACTTGTTGTATTAAAGGGGACAAACAGTACTTTGGCTTCCTCTGACCCCAGAATGCACGGCTTGGTTTCATTGATCATCTTCCTTTATGAGATAATGCAATTACAAACATCAATAAGGGGCTGCAAGGGGAATCATTATGCGGTGACAGTGATAAATGACGGTGCAGAAATAGCATGCTTCCCCCCCTAACAATCCTGGAGCCCAGGGGCTCCGGGGGCTGAACACAGTCGCCAAGGAAACAGATGACATCCCAAACGGCACCAAAGGAAAAAATAAAATGAACAGTCTTTCTTTGCCTTTCACTCTTTTCCGTCTTCGGAAGAGTTAGTTTTGGCTCTAGCAGCAGCTGCCACACAGACATTTCGTTATTGCAGACATTAAAGACTGGAGTGAGCAGTGGGAGACTCCTCCCCTTCATCCACCCCCACCAGACACACAAACCTCGCTGTTCACACTTTAGAACACCTGAAAATGCTCGTCTCAAAGTCGTATTTGGGTAGGCTGAGGGACTAGGGGGGTTCAAGGTTTGCACAGCCATCACGTTGTTTACCACCCCCACCTCCCATTTTTGTCCAAGGGAAACTAAGTCTCCGGGGCAAAGTGGCGCCTCGCGGGTCGGCCAGGAAAGGGACTGTGCTAGTGGCTGGGCTCCATCTCCTCGCCGCGGTGCCAGACGCTGCTCTGTGCCAGGGGCCGGCGGTGGTGGGAGCAGGCGGCTGCTTGGGGAGTTTGCTGCCGCACTAGGTTTCTTAGAGATGAAGTTATCAGTGGGTTAGGGAATCGGTCTCTTTGAAACCCCAGGATATGCCCAGCGAATTTTCAAGGGGGATCTCTCTATACAATCAACGCCCACCCAAGTCAAGAAAAGTGGGTGAGGTCCGCAGGCATGATCTGGAGCTGGTTGCAGCAATTGTCCTGCGCCCCCCCCCCCACACACACACCCGTGCACCTGCAGGGACTGGGAGGGGTTAGACTCGGGTCTACAGGTGAATTAGGAGAACCTACCAGTTTTAGGGTGGAGGAGGAGAAACGTGCAGAGGTGTAAGGGAGGCCTAGGCAGAAAGGCGAGAAACAGGGGAGAAGAGACTGCCAGCCAGCCATCTCATTAGTCCCTCAGGTCTTCAACCCAGAGAAGGCGGGCACTATTTTCCTGACCTCCTTCTGGCACACTCTACGTGGAACCAGGGACTCATGCAGTGTTTAGCCACAAAAAGATGCCAGGGAGAGGATCGGGACCCGTGGGTGTATGAAGCAGGTGACTTTATTCTCTGCTCTCCTCATGGGCGATGTCCTAAGACTAGTTTTCTGTCTGGAGATTAAAATCACAGGTCGCAATGAACACAATGCGTTAGGGTAGAGGTGAGTGTGTTTGTGGGTGGTCAGGGGTAGGAATTATACATCCGATGGAAGGAAGACTAGCTCAAAATTAAATCCAGGACATCTCTGTCGGATTTCCATGAGATGGACTGAGCGCGTGGGCAGAGCAGGAGTCACTCACGGGCAGCTAAAGCCAAGGCCTTAAAAGTGCCTCCCATCTCCCTATAGAAATCCCTATTGTACCATTTTTAGGGCAAAGACTCTTTACAACGCAAACCTCTGACGGATTGCCCAACATATTGTTTGTGTTTTCCTTTCAGCTCCGCCTTGGAAATGAATGTTTCAAACGTGTTTGAAGGCTGGTTCGATGCAAAAGAGAGCCCTCCCCTTCCTATTAGTTGGGGCTTGGGCCTAGCCTGACCCCCAACTCTCCCTCCCAAGCGCTCCCCCCAAGACTCCTAGCCTCGGCTTTGTGTGCACCCTTGGCGCCACGGGTAGCCAAAGGGCCAGTGGGTGCCGAGTAGCACAGAAAAGATCAGAAAAGGTGCAGAACCGGACTGGGCGCCCCACACCCAAGCCCACGCCTCTCCTCTGTGTCCGAACGCCCACTGGGAGCTTGAATCATCAATTCCTGTTTTAACTGTCTTTCTAAGGGCCGGCCGAGGGCCTGCGGGATGGGGCGGGGGGGGGGGAATGCAGGGCTTTTTAAAGTAATCCCAAGGAGCTCCTGCCTAACACACCTGGGTGTTATACTACTCTCTGGAACTCCACCCTCCTGCCCAACCTGTCTGTCCCAGGTACCCTCCTGTCCCCAGGCTCTTGCTCCCTGTAGCATCGTGGGATTCGGAAGCCAGAGCTTCCTCTGGCAAAGTCCTCAGTGGTCAGGCAAACACAGACCACTCTGAGAGGTTCCAAGGGAAGGGACCCAGACTGTCTCAGAAAGCATTCTCTGCACACGCTTTCCCTCTGACCCCTGGACACCCAGTCTCCAGAGACAGTCAATCACTTCCTGACTTTGACTTTCAGGTGGGGGATGGGGAAGGCGTAGTACTCTTGTGGCCCGGAGCAGTGTGGGGTGGCGAGACCCACCGCCCACATACCCGACCCAGGCCAGACATCCCGCGTGGGGAAACTCAAGGGCGGCTGAGTCGCGGCTGCAGCTGGGTAAGCGGGCCGCTGCGGTTTCCTCAGGGACCCGGAGCCTGGCCCTGCCAGAACACTCGCAACTCCCCCCAATCCCCTCCCCACCACCACCCCGCCTGCTAAGGTGGAGCTGGAAGCGTCACTGAAGACTCAGAATCCCAGCGAAAGGGAGCAGCTTTCCCCTTTCCCAACGTTTGGACTTTGTCCCGGGAATTGCCCAGTAAGTGCTTCTGCCAGGAGTGAGATCCGGACACCCTCTCCTAGCCGGGCCAGGATCCCTGCACCCCGGCCGCTGCCTGCGTCCCGTGCCCGCCCCAGGGCTCCACAGACGACACCTCTCCCGGTGGCAAAACTCGCAGGCCCGGTTCCCTGCGAGGAGACAGCCTCCCAAGGAACTCCTAATACCATCCATACAGCTTTAATGCGCTTATAATTCGATAAGTGATTTCAATTTGAAATTGTTAGTAACTAATTTTATGGGTAATTTTTCCACATCAAATATTTAAGCATCAGATTAAGGGCGCCAGTTCCGACGCAGGATCATAAGGGGGTTTCTCCCCACCCACCCCCACCTCTCCATCCCCACCTCTTCATCCCTGTGCTCCGCCTCCCTCCGGCCTCCTACCGCGTCGTTTTTCCAAATCCCCAAAAGGTGGCAGTCGAAGCCGACTTTCCTCTTTTCCTGCTGCTCTAAAGAAAGAACTCGGGTGGGGGACGGCGGGGGAGGGGTGGAGCGAGAAGAGGGCCGGGAGGGACTGGACCGTGCCTGGACTTTGCAAGCTGAGCCTTTAAAACGTTTTCACCACCGCACTAGCAAGAACAGCGGTGAATTTCCTGGAAACATCTCAAGCCAAAGCAGCGTGCCTGGCGGCCTTGGTGCGAGCGGCTCCGCACACTCGCACTCAGCCCTCAGCCTTGAACAGAAGGAGAAGCAGTGAGGGACCCACCGACTTCTTCCCCCTCCCTTTTTTTTTAAGCTTAATATTGTCTATACTGTACAACCAAACTTGGTCCTTCGAGGCCCGGCTCTGCGAACTGCATAATGGGGGGGGGGGGGTTAAGGGCGGACAGACTGAGGAGGGAGGAGGGGGCGCAGCGGATGAATTGCAGAGCAGTTGCCAAACTTTTTTTCTCCCTGCTGCCGCTGCTGCGGCTGCCGGTGCTGCAGCCTTTGCTTTGAATGTGTGTAACTAGGAAACAGCAAGCCGTCTGAGAAGACGGAATTTCCAACGTGTAAAATGTTCTTAACGGAACCATTGAGCGAGTGCAATAAGGCGTGAGGGGGAACTAATCTTCCCATTTAAATGTTTGTGGCAATTTTATCTAAATGAATTTTAATGCTAAACGAGGGTAATTCCCCATTTGTAGCGCGTTTGCTTCTTTCCTGTGCTTCTAAAGCAGTCGAACATCGTGCAATGAACAATAACAATAAAAATACTGCCAAGGCATATTATTCATTTTGAATGTGTTATAATTACATTTGATTAAATATGATCGGGTAACATATTTTTTTAATTTTTGGAAAAAATACTTAAGTCCTTCTACAGTCTCATTCAGCCAGCGGACCTCCCCCCCCCACCCCACCCCAAAAAAAGCCTGTACAATTGCGTGCCCTGTTTAGGGGAGGGCGTTTTGTTTTTGTCCTTTAAGAAACATCAAAAACACTCTCCACACCTCTATTATTTCCCTCCTTCCGATAAGTGTCCTCAATAACCTCAAAGCTGGCTCTGAAATTTACAAGAGGAAAAGCTAAAACAGCATTAAGCAGGAGGGTGTCGGGGGCAGAAAGAGCGAGACCTAAGGAGTGAGGTTCACACAATCCGCACACCGAGGGGGGAATCCACGATACGATACAAAAGGTTGTTTTATTTTTTTCTGATTCCTGGACATTAATGATATTGATTCTTTTTAATCTCCGTGCCCCCCCCCCCTTTGCTTACACTCACTCTTTCCCTCCTTAAACCCTCCCCCTTTCCTCTCTTTTGCTCCCGTTCAGTTCCCCCTCCTCCCCCCATTAGCCAAGAGCCTCCAGAAAAATCAAGGCTGACTCCACCGGGCATGTACTGGGGAGGCAGGAATAAAAGGATAGTTAGTTTATAAAGTTTATTATTAATTTTAAAAGTAAATAACTGGTACTAACACATCACAGAAAATGATTTCACTAACATGGACTACTTAATGCAGCCATAGAACTGTCTCGGGGGGGGGCATGATAGGAAAGTTAAAGGACCCCATCATTGAGGTGGGGGCGAGGTGGGTGGCAGCGCTGGGACCAGGCTGCATGCAGTAGGTTAGGCCTCTCTCTTGCACATCCACGTGTTCTGAAACAAGGCCCCATAAACAAAAGGTGAGAGCCCACACCACTGCTCCAGCAGGTGAGGCGGGGCGGTGACTCACAGTCACCTAGTAAAGGCAGCCCACAGCTGGTTTCTCTTTCCAAACAGAAAACAGGATTACTGTGGGCGGGTTTATAAGGTGACAAGGGCCTGAATGTCAGACTGGAGTTTAAGGCCTCTGACCCATCCTTTGTTCCCAAAGCAACCAAAAGGCTTATTTTTAAAAATGAATTTGCCTTAATTAAAATATTTGTATATTTCTCTTAGCTTTTCGAAGCACTTTTTTGGAGCAGCGATTTTATTTAAGTGAAATTATAAGCTATTGCAGTTTAAACATGTTATTTTGAACCATTTAGCTGGCTGCCATGCAGAAATTCTGTACAGCTGTTCTGGAAAATTGGTTAATAACCAGTTTTATCCAATGAGAACATAGAGCATATTTATAAAAATTAGATTTTGAAGTCTGGCCTCTTCAATTTTATATAGTTAATTTCTTAATAAACATGTACTGCTTGTCCTAGATTACATCCTTGGTGAAAGGCTGACTGTGGGCTTTAGCTTTGCCACTGTATGCAAGCATAATTTCAACGATAGTGCAGGTGAATAATAATCTGAGTCTACAGCTAGTTTAGTGACTTTAACTCTTAATTTTGCTGATATTACCAGTTCATTAAGTCATCTTAAACCAGTGGTTACTGTTAAATAATTTACTCAGTGGTTACAATTTTCAAATATATGTGGCTCAGGAAGCTAATTGTTATATTTACTGTACTAATCATAAAGAATTGGGGGAGGCATATTTTTTTAAGTAGTAAGTCAGAATGACAAAAATAGTCGGGTTTTTATTATGGATTCTGATTTCATTTCTGTGCTCCATGACTACAACTGAGCTTGGAGTTCTCATACAATCCAAATTCCATCAAAATGCTAAGACTCATTGTGCCATGATTGTTATTAATAATTAGCTCCTTGTTGTCTTGATAGAAAAAGGCTATTGACAAGCATTTGTTTATCCACAACAAAAAGTATAATTAGCTTATCCCACTTAGTAAACCTTGTATGCATGCCAACTCATACCAAACTGCTACTTTTACAAAAAAATTGCAATAATACAGTTCATTTTTCCAGTCCTTTTTGCACAAAATTTATTTACAATGTCTACATAAATGCTCCAAGGTGGGACTATGGAAAAATACACACATGACCAATGCTTTGCTGAGAAATAAAGTCAACATATTAAAAATAAATCTTCAGTCTATGTTTTTGAGCTGCACAAAACAGGAAGTGATGTATAAGGTGATGGTTGTTGTCGCATGGGGACAATGATGCTTGATGTGACAATTAGGCTTCTAAACACACGGCCTTTTGGTTTCCATGCCTCCTCCTACCAGTCTCCTTAAGACACTGCCTGCAACAGCTGATTAATCATTGTTGATGACTGCAGTTTTTCCCATCCTTCCCGATTTACATCTGTTCAGGCCAATTCAAATATGGTGAGTAAATGAATTAGACATGCAAATTCAAGCCCCAGGCTAGAGAGAGGGAGAGAGAGGAAAAGAGAGAGAAAGAGAGAGCGCACATGGCTGAAATCCTAGGCAAGAAGAAAGATTCTTCTGCCTGATAGTTATTTTAATGCTCTAAAAACCCTGCAAATCAGACCTTCCTGTCCCTTGCAGGATAACTGTAAGGCTTTTTAATGTAAAGGAGGCTTCTGGAGGAAGTGAAGAGCTATGGAAACAACACACATAGTGTGGAAAAATTTCACATTTTTTTTAAAAAATCTATAAGAAACAACGTAATATGGATAACAGTATAATAGCATTTACAATATTTCACTCTTTGTTCTTTTAATGTCTTATATAGTTATTTTGCATGTCCCCCAAATTGACTTCAGTTGGTTTTCCTGCATTTTAAGAGTCCCTATGAAGAATTAGGGATGCTCCTTGGTCCAAAGTAGATGTCAAGAATGGAACTCCATAGTCATTGCAGAAAAAAAACATGATTTGAAATCAGTCACCATTGCAGACAATGCATAGTCCCTTAAGCTACTGAGCATGAATGTCCATGACTTGTCCACTCATTGTCGGGTCTCCTGTATTAAGAACCGAGGGGCTTGATGCTGACATTGGCATTCCAGGGTGGGGCGGTCCTCCATGCATCATCACTGTTGGGTGGTGAGGGTGTCCAGGAATGTACGTATGCATGGGGGGCCCATGACGCAGCTGAGCAGGATGGGGGGGCATCTGGGGCTGGGTATAACTTGGCTGTCCCATACTCACACCCATTGGACCACCCCGGGCTACATACTCCCCTGGCATACTTTGCAGCCCTGTAGAAATTCAAAGAAAAAAACAAAAAGAAAATATTATGGAAAAGCAACAGTGTGGTTCTGACTTTGGCAATTCTATGAAAACCAGGGAACATTGTGATCAAGGGCCTTGGGAAACATTCTTTTGATTCATGTAGAAGAAAACAAAATGAGAGATGTCAAAGCTGGGTATTTGAATTCACCACTATTTCCCTTGCACTGCCATCATTATCAGTCCTCCTACCAAGTCTAATTTAAAAACAAACTAACAACAACAACACAAAATCACCTACTAGTTTCTGATCTAAAGAAACGTTTTTGTCCCCTGAAGTATACTCTATCAAAAGTGTCTACACTGATGAGGTCACTCGGTGTTTCACAGGAAGCAGAACTAGGCAAGCTCACTAATGGTGACCACTTAAAATCCTGTACCTTTGGAAAAAAAAATCAAAACAGTTATCAATAAATTTCTTCCACATGGCCTCTTAGAGCTGGAGGAAAAGAAAAGCTTAACAGAATCCTGTCTACCTTACAATGATTTTGAGAACAATAAGAAAAATTGGACCTAAAACAATACTCCTCTTGCTTTGAGGGGGCCTCTTGTCTTCTGCATGGATTGCTCTAGTTGATGGAAACTGACGGGTGTATTGTTTCTGAGAGCCATAAGCTCCATCATCATCAAGGGTGAAAGGCATAACGCCATTGCTAAGTATGTTCAATTGGCTTTAGTTCTAAGTAATAGCGCACTGTGAATACGATGAACACCTTCGAATAAGGTCTCCAGGCTCTGGCAATGAATGGCTGCTTAATCTAGCCTAAAGGAACATTTTTGAACTAATGAAAATTGCTTATAAAATATACTGTACCCACAGCTCTTTAATCAAAAAAGATGATAATATTTTTTGTAATAACCTATTAATTTAATTGGTCACGAAGCATAAAATACATCATTTAAATTTAATTGACCCAGAAACTAAGAAACAATATTTAAATTAACTAAGCTGGAGAATTCCATGATGAGGTAATAAGACTGTTGATTTCCAAGCTCAATGGAATGCTTTCAGAGTGAATTGTTAAACTCATATTGGACTCCCACCCAGAGAAGACGACCAGCGTGCATTACCCTTGGCCTCAGCAAGAATTTTAAATAGTGTGTTAATATAATCAGGGGCACATCCAAGACTCTGAAATCGTGGCTTTTAATTTCAAAAAGGAAAGCTGGAGCAATGCTGTTGGGGTGATTTAGGAGATGAACTAGGGCTTTGGAGTTCAAAACAGTTTTAGTTGTTTGAACTCAAATTTCTGGGGTGTCTTTTTAGGGGAGAAAATGTCAGAATGAGAATCTGGGACAGTTTTCCTAGGCTCACTTCACTAGGCCTGCCACTGAAGATTGCATTAATGATCTCTATTTTTGTATACTGAATAAGTCAAATCCATTTGTCACACTGCAAGTGATGGCATACTTAATTTGGATATAGTCAATTAGCCTGGGCTAAGCCCTGAAGCCTGCTGTGCACACCTCTATTTTGTATTCTCCCTTTTTCCATTGCCACACGTAATCCCATTATGATGGACAGACAAAGGAACAAACTAAGAAAAAAAATCAAAGTTTAGTTGACTGAAGCTCAAAATATGCCTTTACTTACCCTAAGTAAAGCTGTGTTTATTTTACGTAAAAGAAGTTCTCTGTTTGGCTTTTTGGTGTCTTGCAGGTTAGTGTGGAAATGTAACTCATGCATCAACTGCGGTTAGACAGATTTATGGCACTTTGGGGACATGCTCTTTCCTCTCCTTGCACTGCTGCAGACTGCTTACATTTTGCAAATCAGTCTGTTGCTATGACAACCCACTCCCCCACCTCCTGACTGTTTCTTGTTTTGTCATGTGGTCAGTACTGTACAATGGCAACACACAGGATAAATGTATATCATACACAGAATTTATAAGCTTAAAACCTTGATCAAAACCAACAAGAAAATGAAAGAAGCAAGAAAGAAGAATTTAATGGAAATAATGAACAAGCATGAAGCTATGGGCAAGGAGAACATGAGAAAATGCAAGAGGAAAAAAAAATATTCCTAGGACAAAGTGAAAACAAAGACCCCATTTGTACTTACTTCCCCCTTGCTTTCGATTGGTTAGCTAGATGAAGTTACATGTAGTGCCACTGCCCCTCCATGCCCATATTCATGCCCATTCCACTCATAGGTCCTAGAAGGGAGATAAAAATCCAAGAAGAGGCCAGAAAATGAGCAAAGTCAACAGATAGTGCCAAAAGACCCTTTAACAAAACAGGTTCTAGACGCCAGCCAAGAGGCAGTGAGATCTTGAGCACATATAAAGGTCCTGGCTTCCCCTTTGCAGCGTCTTAGATGCACAGATGGTAAAGCAAGGCCAGGCGAGGAGGCAGGCAGCTTGAGAAAGCAGAGGGTGGGCTGGGTTTACCTGTGCTGACTGGGACTCGGGGAGGAGGACACTTTTGGAATTAAACATGAAAACCACACAAAACCGTGTCTCACCTGGAGCCCTGATGCCCATGTGCTGCTGGCCATCCATTACAAAGCCTCCCATTGGCTGTCCGTCAGGGTTATAAGGTGTTCCTTGGCTGACTACAAAAGTACACAGCACAGCTTCTTAATAACAGGAGGGGGAGGGGAAGGGAGAAGAGGGCAGGGGAAGGGAGGGGAGGAGACCGGAGGAGACACAGAGAACATACCAGCAGATACCATTTTTAAACCAAAGTTAATTATTTCTCTCAGACAAGTTCTATGCACCTCAGTGACTTGAGTTTAAAGTGCTATGTTCAAGGAACAGGGTATATAAAAAAGAAAAAAAATTATACTCGGGATTTTGTCTGGTAGCTCCATAACGGGCTTTGAAAGAAAACAGAGTTACTGGAATGTGACTAACCGGCAACTGACTCAGTACGATACTAGCAGAGCTTTCAATAGAGCTGAGAGATATTTCAGGGCAGAGCGGACAGTCCAAACCTGTATCAACCCCCCTTCTCGGCAAATTTGCTTGCTGCTTTTGCTACCATATTATAACACAAAACAAATCCTAGGGCTCATGACTGAAAAACAGAAAAGCTGTTACTTTTTAAAACTGGTAACACCAGAAGACAGATACTAATGAGCTAGGTCATGAGACTAAGAGCTGTGTATTTATGCCACTAACAGAATCCCAAGTTTTAACTGTACATGAAAAGCTGTTTCAGAAGTAAGCTGCCTTGGGTTATTAGAGCACACAAAAGCTCTACCTCACTGAATGTCTTTGAACTTTACTGAGTCCCACAAGTGATCCTGACCCCCTTGACCTTTTGACAGGTAATAAAGTTTACAGCAATTCCACACCAAGCCATGCACCAGGGAGTGGTCATAGTAGCAGAAAGCTGGGTAGGCAAACTCAGGGGAAACAAAATAACATTAATATATCCAATGTTTACAAAGAAGATTATAACTGAGCACGTGGTTTAAGAGTTACTTTTCTCCATTGGCTTTTTATTTCCTGCTTTCTTCAAACATTTTATAATGATGTTAAATTGATTAGTGTTGTTACAAAAGAAAACTGGTTTAATTTCCACGGCCAGGCACTCCTAGTACTCACTCCCAGTTCATTTACCGGGTAGAAGTTCTCCTGGTGAATGGCTTGAGGATGGCTTTCGCTTGCCTGACCTGAACACAGTCACTAGAGGGGACTTGCCTGCTCGGTTGGACTGGTCTATCATGGGCTGCACTATTCTTCTCCGAGCATTAATAAACCTGTAACCAAGAAAGCAAAGCATATCATTATTGAATAAAACATAAACAAATGGTAGAGGAAGAGATGAGCCATAGTAAGGAGAGTTTTGGCAAGCTGAGCCTGCCTCCTTTCTCTCCCTTCTGGACAGCTTCGAAAGCTACAAAACCTGTGACCCCGTGACCTCTGAGTACCAGGCTTAGGTTTCTGAGTTGATTTATGTTTGCCTGTTTTACCACAGTTGGACACTTCCATTTCATCTTTTCATGGGGGAATTAGCAGAGTTTTCAGGAAACAATGCTTGCCACCACTCTTTTCAGGAGGCAGGGCGGGGGTTGGAGGAGATAGGGAAGCTACGAGGACATCTGCGACCTCCCAATTACTGACATTTCAATCTTACATCCTCTGACTTCTTTTTCACAGTTTGCTTGATCCAAACCTCCCCTACCTTTTGCAAACCTAGTTTCATCTTTATGTCCACTGCTAAGATAACAGACCAAGTTAGCAGTACACCATCAGTTGAAGGAGCGTCTGGAGTTTATCACTATTAACTCACACTTCTGGGGACTTTAGAGAAATGCATTCCTTGGAGAGATTTCTTGTCCTGACTTTTTTTTTCTCTTTATGCAAAATCCGAAGTCAAGACAAGGTCACATCTACACAGCCACTGAATTTTGCTTTCTTCAGCTACTACTGAAAATTATAAACATCTTAAGATATTTAAGTTGCTCTGAGTTTATTTAAGAAATTGGTACAAGTCTTTTCATAGCTCCTCCATATGTCAAGTCACTGAAATAAAAAAAAATTGCAGCTAACTCCAAAGCCATCTTCACAAGATTCTAACTCTTAGGACCTATTTGTCCTGGGTTATAAGAATTGCATACCAAATCCAGAAAATAAAGAGTATGTACTAAGTTTTGAAACAGGAAGTTACCTTTAGTTCCCAACTCAATTCTGAGCAGGACATCAAAACTATGATAAAAGTTCAATAATGCCCTATTAGTAACTGAAGGACCCTTGGTCTTAAATAGTTTGTACATCTCTCTATTTGAGCAAGTAAAGCAGTTCTGAAAATCAAAACCATTACATAGTCAAGGATGTATCTTTAAAATAAAGATCCATACTTCATAGCATTTTGGATTCTCAGTACCCTAGATCTGTGTGTTCTTTCTGAGAAGTAACTAAAGTGAATGATGGATCTGATTCTTACTGAAAGGTACACTGTTGATGCTGACTATTAGAGGCCATGTATTGTATTAGTTTTCACATATGAAGTTCCTGAACTCTAATAAAAATATTTAAAATACAGATCTACAACAAATTGTGTTGCAAATCAGGTTATCATTATCTTATATAAGCCATGAAAATTGGAATCATGTGAGCAGAAGGTTAGATTAATTCTCCAGTCTCATTATAAACACAGGTGTAGCACAAACACCATGTGAAATAACCAATTAAAATGAAAAAAAAATCTGCCTTTTCATTAGCTGCCTGCACTGCATGACCAATTAGAAAATTATTTAATATTAATATTCTGCATATACCAAAAGTAATTTTCATAGTAACTAATATAGGTATGACAGCAAAGCATAGCTCTTTATGCTACTGTTCATTATCTCCACTGTAAGAAAAGAAACAGGGGTAAACTTTCTGTTTCAAATATTTTTAATATTATGGGTAGGGAGAGCAAATTTTTGTTGTTGTTTTTTTGTTTTTTGTCTTGTTTTGTTTTTGTGAGACATGTAACTCTGGCTGTCCTAGAACTAGCTCTGTAGACCAGGCTGGCCTCAAATTCACAGAGGTCTTCCTGCCTCTGCCTCCCGAGTGCTGGGATTAAAGGCATGCGCCACCATGCAAGGCTAGGAAAGCAAATTTTAACAGATGAGGAAAATTTTTAACAAGGCTCAGAGAGACTGAATGACTTATTTCATGTCATGTGCTACCAAAGAGATGTTAAGAGTTTACTGATGACACAAAGCACTGTAATCAACAAATTCTATTTTTTAAGTAATTTTTTTATTTAAATTAGAAACAAGCTTGTTTTACTGCTACAACTACCACACACCCATTGATGCATCACCCTCTAGAATACTGCATACTAAGCAGACATCTGAAAAGCAGCTGCTTCTGAGCCAGTTACCACTAAGAGCAACACTTATGCTAAGACAAGGAATAAGCATGATAATGAATATCTCTATGGCTCTATGAGTCCCTATGGCTGCCTAGCTTGAGTATACAGATAAAGATGAGGCTACTCAAAAAAGATTCTGAGACTCGGGTTTTCCATACTCCAACCTTGGCCTCCTCTACACTCAAACATGCAGACTCCCAAAGAACAGTGCATGGTACCCAGCTCAGGTTACCAATCCATGATCATTCATCCCACAGCACCAGAGAAAAACTGTAAAGCAAGTTTAGGAAGTGCTTTGTCACCTAGCTTGGCCATTGGCATGGATCTCCTCTATAAAATCCTACCAAATCAATGCCTAGCTCTTCTGGACTGAAGCCAACACAGCACAAACCATTTTCCCTGAAAGCGTGAACAGAGTGAGCTGCCGGAAGGTCTTGTTCTCCAACTAAAATCCTGCCATGGCACAGCGCTCTGGGGCAATTGAAATCATTTCAGTCAACACTTGAACATAACTATCATGTCCTCTAGGCTTCTTTCTCTTTTCCTTGGGTTAAACATCTATGGTTTTTTTTTTTTTTTTGAAAGACCATATTCTTAAAAGTTGTTTTTGTTTTTTCCCCCCTAGAGGTAAGTACCTCTCATATTTTAAGCCTCCTATACCTCAGGCCACTCTATTCAATTTCCTGAAATTATTTGTGTCTCTATGGAGGTCTGCAGAGGCACACTGGTCACATTTATTCCAGGCCTGTTCTGGTCCCCATGTGAAGGAGAAATTCATTACCACATCCTCTTAGCTCACCACACACAGGCAGTAGGTACTATTTACCTCTTTTTTGTGGAGGAGATACCTGGTTTTTTTTTTTTTTTTTTTGGTATGCAGATGTAAGAGATTCATAGTTATGTAGACACCAGGATGAGTGTCCTGTCATTAAAAACAAATGGAAATACTTGAAATCAAAGAAAACTCAACCACTTTAAATTGTTCAAAGAGGTTACAAGGTCTACATAGAACTTTCTTTCTTGTTCTGAGACAAGGTTGCATGGAGCTCCTGCTGACCTCAAACTTGTTTATAACTCAGGAGGATGACCCTGAACTCCTGAATGCTGAGATCACAGGCTTCTTAAATATGCCTGGTTTATGATGTACTGATGGATTACATCCAGGGCCTGGTGTGTGCTAGGCGTGCACTCTACCAACTGACCTACACCTTCAGCCCAACTTGATCTTTCTGAAAGCCATCATTTAAAAGCATTTCAATATAACAAAATATTATCAATATATTTAGTACACAGTAAATTCTTGTAACATTACTATAGTCTCTGTACTGCTATGAACAACTTGTGTCATGGTTTGAGGTCCTGGTGAACATCTTTACCTGGAAGTAACAAGTTAAACAGCAAAGTATTTCATTTTCTAAAGGAACACTTCATTTATATGTGGCATCATTTCACAACTTGATTCTCCTTGGTGTATTTTATCGCCATCAGAGACAACCACAGGTCTTTCCCCAAAAACTTCTCTCTTTGGAATTAGCTGCACGTAGCAGAGCTGTATTTAGAAGGCTTGGGGCGCGAATCCAGATACAAAAACATTTTCCTTCTGGGCAAAGCAATAAAATGGCATTCTCGCTCCTCCCACCATAAGTCAAACTGAGGTCAGCTCCCTTGTCCCACTATCTGTTTAAATAAACTGGCCTGGCTGTTTGTTTCTCAAGCGCCCTTTGACCCGTGTCTCATCCTCCCTGCTTTGGTGACAGAATGCTTTACTTTTCATTGTGAAAGAAGGAAAATTATCAAGAAACTTCCAAACCTGAAAACCAACAAATGCCTTTAGATTGAATGTGAACATAAATGGACTTACTTTTCTTCTTAAAACACTGTTATTTTAGGAGAAATCAGTAAAATAATTAATATATATATATAATATGTATATTATATATACATATTGAAATTACATCATGTAGTTAAAGAAAATAGTGTTTCTGAAGAGAAGGAAGAGAAGGATAAAACCCAAATTAGAATGTATAATAAAAAGACATTTTCTAATTGCTACAGGACAAGTTTTTGTTTAACAAATTCTATTCAAATATAACTGAGATGTAGATGTCAGGAATGTGACAGTGTGAGCTTGACTCATTCGCTGAGATGGGCAGTTGTACACCTTTTCTTAAAAGAATATAAGAATATAATCAAATATGCTACGATTTAGTTTTTAAAATAAACCTTCGAGGTAAGCAAGCTTTAAAAGCTAGAGATGTTTTATTTGCCCTTGTATATTACTGTACACACACACACACACACACACACACACACACACACATACACACCTTAATTATAAAGTGCTTTCAAGAACTAGACTCCCTTTCTGTAGGGGGTAAACAACCAAATTAAGGAAAGAAGCCCACATCTCCCTATGTATGCACCATAGAATAGAACTTCTGCTTGAGACCCAGTTCTCTTCTTTATCAGGCCAAGCTTTGCAAAGGAAAGTAAGATAGCAAGTTGACCTTCTAGTTTTCCTCCATGTCCAAATAAACAGAGATGTGTTTCTTTCTGACCTGGCCATTTGTTTAGGACCCAGAATCCTTATGGGGAGGAGTAAGAGCTAAAACAGGAAAGAAAATCTCGCAGCATCCAAGGTTTGAGATCATCCATAAATTGAATTTTATGTCTTCCATTTTATAACAACCAGACAAAGGTTGCAAGCTGCATCTGAATTTTTTTTCAACAGGGAAGTTCTGATTTCCTCTCTTCATTTCACTCCCCAGTTGTGTGTGTGTATGTGTGTGTGTGTGTGTGTGTGTGTGTGTGTGTGTGTATGCGGGTGTGTGTGTGTGTGTGTGTGTGTGTGTGTGTGTGTGTGTGTGTGTGTGTGTATGTGTGTGTTTGTATGTGTGTGTGTGTGTGTGTGTGTGTGTGTGTGTGTGTTATGTATGTGTGGTGAGTGTGTAAGTGTGGTATGTATGTATTTGTGTATGTGTGGTGTGTGTGGTTTGTGTGTATGCATGTGGAGTGTGTGTGTGTGTTTCCATTCTGCCACTGCACTTATCTCCTTTCATTTTCAATTTTGGTTCCAGAATGGGTTTCTAAGCAAGAGCTGGTGGTACTGCTTTCTGAAATGGACATTTATCCTTTGTTTACCATCTGCTTTTTGCCCTGGTCCCAAACTTTTTTGCTAAACTGAATTCTCACAAATCAGGAGGATGAGGAGAGCTTAGTGGGTACCTGGTAGGAGCATAGCACAAGGTAGAGTTGCCCAATTTCAAAGCCAACACTGTCTACAGTTTGATCTCCCTTCTGTAAGTCACTGGAATAATAATAAAACTAAAAGAAAAAACTCACCCATTCACCTTGCTATCTTCCCTTTACCAGTTCTACTCCTCGGTGTTTAATGTTAGCTTACAACTAACATAACTAAAGAGAGAGCATTTTTAGTTATTTGGGCATCTTACAGCCAAGCTAGTAATCCACATAAAATCAAAGTGGTTTTCTTTCCAAACAATGACCCACTTCTCTTTCAGTCCTGCAGTTGTGTTTACCAACTAGGGATAAGTAAATAGAATGGGGGTAGACCTGTGTTTATTGTATCATGCATCCTTCTAAGAATGGAGAAATGTCCTTTTCCAACACCCACAAATTCCCAAGAGGATACAATAATCCATAGTTAGGAAATTATTTCATGGGGGCAGATGGCTTGGCCAATTAAATGCTTAGGACAGCCAACAAGGCCTAGTGGTGGATGACTCTGACCTATCCACGCTTTTGCACACTCATGAATGTGAGCCTGCATATACATGCACACACACAAACACATACACACACACACACACACACAATTAGAAATAATCATACCAACTAGAAAGGCATATTAGTAAAAATGCATTGATTAGTATTAGTTCTACTTATAAATAGTTCCATATATATTTAGATAAAAACAAATATAATATATTCCTAAATACAATTTAACTACGGGAAAATTTTGTATATAGTATTCTTTATCCTATTAAAAATAAACAATAAGTACATAAATTATTTAATTTACATGGAATCTATTTTTTCTAAAGATTTTTCTTGTTTTAATTTCAAGAAGCCTGATGAAAACTTTAAATAAAAAAACTGATATTGGAAAACAATTGTAGAATTCCAGAATTTTATCATTTTTCTATAATATGAGCTTTCTTAACACATCTTTGAACCCTATGAGAGATAGTAAAATAAAACCATGTGTACTTTTGAAATAATCAGCATCTCCTTATAATTTTAAGGTATGTTATATAGACAAAGGCTACAGGAAAGAGTTGTAACCATGTTCCAAGAAACTCTTTGTTCTTTCTAGCAAAAAAATCTTTCTAGCTGAAAAAAAATCTTCTACTGAGAATCCTTATTGCAGATTTACATTTATGTATTGGACTTATTGGACTTAATGATCTGAAACTGAGAGTCTTCAGGGTTCAACCTCTCTACAAATCATTTCTTTGTGAAATAAAATTGTATAAAACATGTTAAGATGCTCAAGAAAGTTGACTCAATATCAAGTCAAACCTTATGAAATAATAATTTTGGTACTTTTTCTGGTTTCTTAACCTCCTCCAGACCCAGAAGCTCCCAGGCTGCAATACATCACTCATGTCTGAGGGTGAAGGTGGAGAAGTGCTGGGGAGACAGGGGAAGGGGGAGGCAAGCTCTCCTCCATACCTACTCCAGAAACATAATTTTAGATTGCTCAAAACACAGGAATTCCATCAGAGGATGAGAAGCCAGAGGCAGGGAATTCAGGAAGCACTGATATTGTCTAGCTTGAGCAAAGAAGTTAATTGTACATTGGTTTTCTTCAAAGCAGCCAGTGGAGGGGGTCATCACTTAATAGACAATGACAGTGCAAAGTAATAACAAAATCTATGTGCTATTTTGGACTTAGAACTGAAATAAGTTTAAGATAATTCATCACTGCATGGGTACACTTCATAGAAATTTCCCCTTGTAAACAAATGTCATAATACCATTTGGGTTCTAAAAGCCACAGGCTTTCTAAGAATCCTTTATTCTAGTTTAAACTCATCCTTGATTTCTACTTGCTGTCTTCTAGATCACTGAATTCTGAGGGCTGAATTTGGTGGGATAAATGGTTAGTGCATCTAGATAGGCTTCGTGAAGGAAGATTGAATGTTTGCAAATAACTTAAAGGGGTGGAAATTTGGTTCAGTCAACACAATGCTTGCTACACAAGCATGAAGAGCCGAATTTGATCCCTAAAAGGCACTTTAAAAAAAATAAAAAAAAAGCAGGGTCCAGTAATTTACATCTGTAATCCTATGACTAGGAAGGAAGAGACCTAAGTATCCCTGAGGCTCACTGGTCAATCAGTCTAAGGTGATTCAGACAGCTCCAGGTTCAGTGAGAGACCCTGTTTGACAAATATAAAGTAGAAAATAATAGAGAAAGACACTTGCTTTCATATAAGTACACACATACACGCTCGCAAATTTAAGTATCCATTGATTTTGAATATAGGTAACAAATTGACACACGAATTATCAACCTAAATGTGAAGATTTGAGTTTGCATAACCATCAACATAAGGAAAAATAGTAGTATACTTAAGTTACATTCATTTAAAATCGTTATCAGCACAATGTATGAGCAATTGCTAAAGGTGGTTAAACTTTCTCTACTAAGGAAGAAGCTACAGAAAGCATAAAAATATTACCAAAATGGATGTCACTTTTTATTTAGTAAATGAACACTTTTCTTTTAAATACTAATTTTCTCATTCACAATAAGCCAATAAGGTTATAAGGTTGCATGTAACTGAGCACCCTTAACACATTACTAAATGAATATATATATATATATATATATATATATATATATATATATATTCCTGTTGTTTTGCCAGCCCCCATTTTAAAGATGAGCAGGGATTTTATCACATAAAGTAGGACACCTTTGAGAGTGAAGAGACAATAAGCAATAACCAAGGAGCCACCCAGGCAAGTCAGAGAGGTGACCGTTTTAATGATTAGATAAGCATTATTCTTCCAAAGAATGCTGCCTTAAGCTATCATGTGTTAGAAGTATGACTTCCTCCATCAACATAAGACACCACTAACTTAGTCTTCTAAAGTGCCTCTGAATAGTTTGCTCTCCCCAACCCTTCCTTCAGTTGTCCAAGCCACCCACACCTTCACATGTACCAAGGGAAGGCTTCTCAAAATGTCCCTTGTCACTCAGTTTTTCTGGTCACAGAATTTAGTACAGAGCAGCACAGTCACCATGACCTGTGAATGGAGTTTGTGTTTATTCTTTACAGTGGTTGCTGGAGCACTCTGTTTCAACCAGTAAAACAAGATCTAAACTCAATGCCATGTCACAGTATGTACTGTGTAAACCCTAGAGATGGACATGGAGCTATGAATGCTGAAAGACAACCCTCCCCTCCATGAGAATAGGTGAGCAAACGAAGGAGATGAAAAGGCCTCTGTGTAAAATTTAACAAATGCTTACAAAGCCCTGTTGGTGAAGCTTTGGAGGATGGGTCTTTACTGTTGGGTCACTGGCTGTCAGTGTAACTTTCCTTTTCTTTTGTGTTTGGGTTGGTTTGTTTAATTTTGAGACAGGGTCCCTCTATGCAGCCCTACCTGGCCAAAGTCTATGTAGCCCAGGCTTGAACTTGCAGAGATCTGCCTGCCTCTGCCTAGGAGGGCTGGAATTAAACTCAAGTATCACATCTTCCTCCCCTCCCTCTTTCCCCACTCCCTCCCTTACTTTACTTCTGTTTTCCCTTTTCTCCTTCCTCCTTCCTGCCCTCATTCAAGCCCCTCAACATCCCTCCTTTCCTTTTTCCTCAGAGTCCTCCTCGGCTGGCAGGCTTCAAACTGACTACATAGCCAAGGTTTACCTCATATCTCTGGCTTCCACCTTCTAAGTGCTGTTTAGGATGATAGGTGTTCCCTACCAGACCTGGTATTATGGGGTACCCAGGATTGAACCCAGGACTTCCCGCATGCTAGGTAAACACTCTACCAACCTGATACACCTACAATCCCTATCCTTTAAAAGAAATTATTACCTAGTATCTCAGTCAAAAAACTGGGCTGCTGGCAAGGAAAGTCTAAATGGTGCCTAGCAGGAAGAGCCTGGGAGCTGAGTGGGAATTCGCCGCTGACCAGCTCTGAGATGAGAGCAGCATGTAGGAGTATAAGCCGTGATCACTGTGAAGATACATGCTTTGATAGTTCTAAAACTTCATACAGGAGTTGGTTAGGTTATTGCCATTGTAAGTCTCAAAAATACTTAACAGTATAAAACCCATAGCAGCATAAGCTGGAAATGGCCCAAATGCTCACCAACTAACATAGGAATAAAGTGAATGTGTTTCTGTTCACACAATGCATCACCGCTCAGCCGGGAATGAGGTGCTAATAATACATGCTACAATGTAGATGAACCCTGAAAACATTAAGTGAAAGGAACAATCACGTAAGATCATGGCTTGTACATGCATATGTGTGTGAAAGGCCCAGAATAGGCAAATGTAGAGACAGCAAGTAGCGTGAAGTAGAGTGACTGACTGCTGGGAGCTGCTGAGCTGAGAGCAGGAAATAAGAGGAGAGGTAGTAGCTAAACAGCACCCAGTTTCTTTTCAAATGGCAAAAATATTTTACAGTTGATGATGGGAAGGGTTGCAGAGCTCTGTGAATGCAGCTGAATCGTGCAGGTTAAATGAGTAAATGCTATATGATCTGTGTAGCATACCTAATAACCCTGCTAAGAAAAAGTTCATGATGGGAGGCCTGAAGAGGCACTGGATGAGGAGCCGTCCTGTCCCTGCCTCCTAACTGGCAGCTAGGCAGCACATCACATGCAGGGCCCCATTTGTCAAAAGACAAATTCCCACCCAGAGGCTTGCCCTGTGGCTCGGTAACACTAGTTTCTAAAATTCTAATCCCTGACACCTTGTGTAACACTTCAAAAGTCATGTTTGTAAATTTCAAAAGAAATAGCATGACCGAAAGCAGTATGTAATTTTCAATATGCCTTTCCCCCCTTAAACACCATATTCACTCAGAATGATTCACACATGTCTGTTTCGGTTCTCCAGTCCTCCAAGCCCTAAGGCTGGGAATTCTAGTCACACCCAAGTCCACCTCCCTTTCCATGAACAACCTGCTAGGTGACCAGCCCATGGCTTTTGTACACATACAGTTGATCTCATGGCTTTTGTACACATACAGTTCTTTCCATTAGCTTTTTCAACCCCATACCTCCAGCCATTTCCAACTATGTGTGAATGCTGACCCAAAGGAGGGATCAAACAGCCAGCTACAGCAGATGTTCTTGTAATACAGACCAATACAACCCTTCGGTCAGATAGCAGCCCGCAAAAATACTGCTTTCTTAAAAAAAAAAAAATCAGTACCCTAGAGTAAAAGTACTGAAAACTTCAATATATGTTATTTAATCAGGATGCATTCAGCTTCCATCCATGGGCAATATGTTGTTCTTATTTTTAAAATGACTTCATCAGCATTAAGCCAGATTACACCAATGATGGTATTATTATTATATATTTTTTAGTTACATTTAGGACCCAAGATGGATAATCACCATGAGCCTGCAAGACTTTGAGAGTGTTGAAGGAAGGAAATGGCTTTCCCTTCTTCATGATAGTGTCTAATCCTGAGAGGCCCTGCTTCTTGAGGGTAAGAAACAAAGAGTGTCTTTAAGGCTATCAAACATATCAAGTGTTTTTGTTATTTATTTGCCAGTATGGAGGGGTGACTGACATGAAAGAGTTCATTACTTCCCAAACCAGTAGGCCAGCTTGAAAACTTTGTAAAAATGCAAATAAAATGGAGAAAAACATTTTCAGTGATCCTGGTGGCATTGAATGGAGAACCCCATATTTGTCAAAAATCACAGACACCCATTCTACGTGTTTGTGTTTTTATTTTTAAATGTTGTGCTTTCCTTCTAAAAAAAGTTTTTAATATAAATGAAGATAGTCCTAAATATCTATACAAAGAGCTGTGGTGTCCACACATAGGTGTAAGGACAGACCAGATTCCAGACATTTGTCCTTAAAAATAGCCCTTCCACTGAGCGCCTGGCTCCCCTTCCACTTTTGAGAAAACTTTGATTTAACAAAGAGGCAACATTTGCTCCATTTTTCAGTATTTCAGGCTGACTTTTTAACCACTCAAACATGCTATTTGTTTTCTGTAGGCAGAGCCCTGAAGCAAGGCAGTGATGTAAGTGAGGGAGAGAGGGTCTCAGCCAGCTCAGGGCTGGGTGCTTAATGCTTAATCACCCAACACCAGGCTCAGCAACTGTTGACACAAAATAGGTGGAGATCAGGCCCGTGCAAGCAGAAAATACCAGGAAGGCAAACTATATGTAAACACACTCAAGACAGATTTGACAAGAATAGGCCTAAGCCTGACTTGCTGGGGAACCACTAACGTGCAAAGCTCCACTACCCCTCATAGCTAAATCTGTTTCCCCTTGCAAAGTTCCTGTGAGATAATAAAGAATAACATTTAAAAACTTGAATACATTTACAGAAGACAGCCAAGACATTCGTCCCCTTGATTCACACAGTGTGAGTTTCAAATCTGCTCCTACATGCAGGATTTATGTAATGTAATATGGTTCTTCCACATACACCTGGAGTGGAGCCAAATGAAGGAGGGGGAAAACAGTATGCATACACAACCACAATTCAAAAAGTTATTTCTCCTGACCTACAAAACTCATTCGAAAAAGCAAATGGGTAGTGCTTAAACAATCTTTTAATCTCTAACTGACACCTGACAACCCATTACTTATAGATTATTAATGCACCCACTAAAAAGTTTGTCATGTACAAAATTGCCAGAGAAAAAGATTGAATGCCTGAGGAAAAAACAAATTTTGCTGTACAATAACTTCAGAAATTTCAAGGCTATTATCTGTCGTGCCCTTCACAGTCTCATAGCACACTGCTAAAAACAACTGATTTATCTTTATTATGAATCCTCAAATGACAGCACACATGTTTTTCATGTCTTGCAATAATGTTTAATTTCATCTAGTCTTTATTTTACAGTGTTTGATTTGCTTATTTAAGATGAGAGAAAGTAGCAACTTTTTAATTAATTTTCTGTGTATCTCTTTATCACAGTCCTCTCCCCCTCCAACCCTGCAGTAGAGCTATGATTAGATCGGCTTCACAATGCTTACCTGGTTTCTTAATACACTCTACACAGTCTAGAAAACAGAGCTGTCAGGGGCTAGAGTTCTTACTAACCAGCTTTATGTGTCTACTTTAAAGTACAGGAAGCTGCTACCTGTGGAAATGAAATGACCTAAGTTAAGGGCACACATCTCACTAGTCAGAAATCAGGGGCATGATTAAACATTTGATGCAGTATCAGTTCTTTGATATTCTTTCCTCTTACTTCATGACTTGCCCTGTGTAAGCGTTGTATTCTCATACGGCTCGTCTGTCACCTGTGGAGACAAGCCCTTTTACCTTAGCTATCATGCTTCATAGAACCCACTTCCCATGACGAGTTTTTGATGCCTTGCTTCCAATGCTCTGCTCTAACACACAGGAGTCAGTGCACAGCACTCACTCTGGGGGCCCTCACCACCCATTTCTCTGTTTGACTACATGCCTGTACATCACAAGCCTCTACAGAAGGAAAAACATCACAAACAGAATGAAAACAACAAACCTGGCCTAATGGGGTCTTGCAACATGTACAGCTGACCCATGCACAATGTTCAAAGTCCATCCCCAAGCCATTCCTTTCCTTCGTTGAAAGGAATCACAAACATCCAGACACACTGTGCTCACAGTGAATAGGTCACTCAACTCTGAGCCTCACTCGATGACCTTATATGTCTGCAAACTCTTCCTCAGCCAGAAGCCTGAGCTTCTGATGTGTTGTCCTAATAATCCTGATGCTACCTGCTGCCTGGGAGGAGAAGCAGCAGTTACAAGACACAGGGTTCGTTCTGGTTTCCATGACAGAAAGAGTCGAAGTTCCATCCACCAAGGTGAAGCAATGCCTACCCCTTCTTAAGGAGTGTCGGTCTTCAACAGTGTTAAGGATATGACTTTATACAGTGAGGGAAAGCTCTGAGAAAGCCAGCGATGTGAAACTTTTGCAAACTATACCAAACAGTCAGAGCAGAAGTCCTTTTCTAACAGAATTGTTTGCAGGATTTTTTTTTAAAATCTGCAGACAAAAGCAGTGCCTCTGTTGAACTCCTAAAACTCTGACATGGCAGTACCTGGAGGTTTCTAAACTCACAGGCCTTTGCCCTCAGAGCTATTTGCTCAGCTTTCCTTTCTAATAATTCCCTGACTCTCTGGCATCTCACCAGCCCTGTCTCTGTCAATATGCAAGCTAAACATTTTTGACTGATTTCAATATTTTCTTATGACCAACTAGACAGTATTTTATCTACTGAGTATTTTACTATTGCTCTAATCTAAGCTGAGAGTAAGTATCTGTAAAGGTAATATTATTAGAATTGACACTCAAGGTGAAAAGTATAGCAATTAACTGAGGCTGAAAGACCAACACACAGTGAAATGTTCTTGAGAGTTAGTCTGTTTCCATTTCTCCTTTTTAAAAAAACACTGCACCTGTTACTCCATTGATCAATTAGGCAGTCCACTTTAAATGTAGGTTACTATGCAATTCTCAGAGGGGAAAGTGGAAGCATCCATGTAATAAAACGACTGTGTTGTGAAGTTGCTTCATCCTTAGGTGACTTCCAGACAGGGAAAAAAAATCACTGTACAGTTGCACTTTCATTTTGCCCTTGAGTAGCAAACAAATGACCCCAGAGCCTTTCCCACTAAACACTATTATGAGTTTTTGTTTTGTTTTGTTTTCCTTTTTCTTTCCTTTTTACATCTGCTTTTTCCTTGTCTTTGTGTCATGCCTCTGCTTAGCTTTATTGACAAAACAATCTGTGCCTAATGTTTAAACAACATCTGTAAAATGTATTATTAAATTACATCAGAAGAAAAGCAGAACAATTCTATGGGACCCACTGACCCTTATTGATTTTTAGATCCCAGAAGCTGGAAGGATAATTTGTGAATGTTTTAACATTTACATCTAAACATGTCTCTATATTTATAGAATCTCTGATTACTTATAAAAGTATTTTCTACATTACTACTATAATTCAGAAATAAACTTGACCTTTAACTGTTGAATCTATTATAGTAAAGATCAGATTTTCTAAAAATAAGTTATATTTTTACCTGCCTATAGCAAAAGAATCTAGCTCCCTGGCCTCTATGGGTAACAAATGGAAGGTAATGCCTGACCACTTGGCAGTTTTAAGGGAAATAGATGAAGGGCCTGGGAAGATCCAGTATGAATTCTAAATCTAAAATCTATCAAGGACACTAGTTCTGATATCTTATCAGATGTCAGGGTGCTGTCTGGAATTTTATACACCCAATTGATAAACAGGGGTTTCCTCTCTATCCACATGCCAGATTTCATATATACTATATATTTTGCACAAAATAAAACACAAAGAGATAATCATTTGACATCAGGCCTTTCTAGGAGAGTATGTGCATGAAAAGTAGTAAGCCAAGAAACTAGAACATTTACTCCATGCACTTTGGGCTAAAACACTGCTGAGACAGGAATTGTCTGGGGTTTCTAGCCAGAACTGTACATCAGCTTTTGTTACAGGGAATTCCCTGGTCTGTAGCACACCCTAAAATACATAAATGAGGTTTTATTTGACCATCTTCCACTCACACTTTCAATGTATAAAAGATGATCTACTAAAGATAAAAAGAACCAAATATTGGCTTTGAGTTTATGTATATATGTACATATTTATGTATGTGTATATTTTTTTAAACATCTGACTAGATAGTAGAGAGTCAGGGGTAGATAAAAAACAAGTTGTTTACACTTAGGAAATTCTCAAACAATAAGTAAAAACACATTTGATAAAAGACTTGAATACTGAAATTATATTTTGTGTGTGTCTGTAAAACAGCCCTGGCTATCCTGGAACTCACTCTGCAGACCGGGCTGACCTCAAACTCATAGAGATCCACCTGCCTCTGCCTTCCAAGTGTTGGGATTAAAGATGTACACTACCACCACCTGACTCTGCAATGGCATTTTAAAGCTCTGCCTAAATATTTAAATAAGTAAAGACCTGAAGAGCCATCTACTGCCAAAACTTAAAATATTTCTACCTCAAATGAAAAAAAAATGTTCAGCACATTGACATTGTTCTCAGAAGTATTTGTCACAACAACAATGAGAAAAACAAAGACAGAAAGTTCTCAAATATTAATTTTATCAGTTCTCAATGAGATTATATAATGAAGGAGCAAACAGGTAGGCTACACAAGCATGTGGAGCAGGCTGTATCTCACAATTGATGACACTCTGAGTCTAAACTTCTCACAGCATTGAGGTACCCAGACAATTAGTCATAGCATTTTTGACTTGAAAAAGCCATGCAATATCTCCTTAAATCAAATAATGTATTCAAAATATTTTTAATATTTTAATGTTCTGGACTATTTGAATAATTGCCTCAGATTTCAACAAAACATGTCAGCATAGATTTAGTGTACAGCCTCTCGTGTGATAAATATCTCATTCCATCCCAGGGTTCTAATGCCAGCCATGTTAAGATCCCTATTCTCTATTTTGATTCTGAGCAGTAGAATAAATATGAATATTTGCAATTACATGTTTATCTCTGTTTTCTCTCCATCAAATCCATCTTATTGTTTTTACAGTGAGGTTCTTCCACTTCCTCATTCCCCATCTATTTTAGTTTGCGTCACCTGACATGTAGCATATCCTTTATGTCAACAAAAAGACACAAAACAGGTTTAGTGGTGGTGTGAAGGAGCAGTGCCCCAAAGTCCCTGACGAATTTTCTAGGTGATGCCTCACTGAAGCTGCACCAGCAAAGGTTCCTATGACAAGGTAGCAACAAGACATGAGTTTATAGCTTTTACTTAACATATTGTGCATTTCAATACATTATTTTGCTGCCAATAATTATGACTGATCTACACCCAACCTGCCCTTCAGCATTTTCTGAAACATCTCCGGCAGTGACTCATAGCATATACAAAAATTTACATGTGTGTTAACAAGTTTTAAGAAATCCAAGAAGAAGGACAGAATTTTTTTAAAGTTTTAACTAAATGAAGTGAAAAGGGAGTCTTAAGACATTAATGATTTTTTTTTTTTGAATTAGGATTTCTAGAAGAAAATAACCTCATAGGCTACTGTTCTAAAGAATGAAAGTATTTATTTTCAGGCTCTCAAAAAAGTTTCATGTGTTTTTATTACAGTGAAGTAAAAGGAAAACACACTCTACTTTCTCTGCCTTTTAGTCTTCAAATAGGTCACGCGGTTTAATTCTATGACACCTTTAGTTTTTAAAAGGTAGCATCATTATTTGCATACTATTTTCTACCTAAAGTCTAAAGAAATATATCTATTCCCAACTTTTTGTATGTTTGTTTTGTTGTTTTTTGTTTGGCTTGGTTTGGTTTGGTTTTTTTTAAGACAAGCTTTCTTGGTGCAGCCCTGGCTGTCCTGGAACTCACTTTGTAGGCCAGGCTGGCCTTGAACTCAGAGATCTGCCTTCTTCTGCCTTTTGAATGCTGGGATTAAAGGAGAGAGCACTGCACTATTCCCAGCTTCTTAAAAAGACAAGGTTTGGAAAATGTTTTGAAACTTCAATCAATACATAAATGCCATTACTCATCACACTTAAAGAAAACAACCCATCTAGGATATTCTAGGTTACTTTAGAGACATTCTCTCCAGGAAAGTTGTCAATGAGGTCAGAGGAATTGACAAATGCAAAACAATTGAACTGCAGGGAAGAACTATTTCCACACTCAGAAAGGACAGGGCAAAAGGAGAGCCACACACTCTGTCCCATATGAAAAGGTGATTTTGAAGTTACCTATCTGCAAAGTTGAGTTTCAGCCTTAAGTCTGCACATACTTTGAAAACTGTTTCATAGCTTTCTAATCCCTAGTCTCCCTTCTCTTCCCTAAAACTACAAAAGTGAAGATGTAAAACTGAGGTCATTGACTAAGGAAGACCTTCAGCTCCCTGGTAAGATCTTGTACAGAGAATCTAGGGAATGATGGTTTCTATACATTGCCTGAAACCACAGAAGGACCTTTTGCCCCTGCGTTCACAGGAAACATCCCATCAGACATGTTTTACACAGCAGAATGTGTTGAATTTATTTGGTAACTATGTTTACGAATAGAGTTTGCTAGCAACATTGAGGACGAAGAGAGATGGCATGTATGATAGTCAGCTTTTTAGTGCTTCTTAATTTGAGCTCAGCCTGCCACTCCTTTACATCTACTAAAGAACATTTCCCAAGGAGATGCCCCATTTCAACAGCTTCCATGGCATTATGACTGCTTCACCATCACTTGAAGTCCCAAAACATGATTGTGGGTGCACACTTAAAACTCATGGAATTAGTAAGAACTTCTGAAAGACCAACTTCACACAGGCAGTATTGACAGTCTTGAAGATGTCAAGACAATAGCAAATAAAAATAGGCAAACAGCAAAGCCTCTGAGGCAACAGAACTTAACATATTTAGATACAATAAGAGTTCTGTGGGTTCCCTATCCACTAAGAAGGCTGCAAAAATTGATCTCTGAAGGCTGTGGTAAGGTCATAGAAATTGATAACCCTTACAAGCAAAGCTCATGTGAGTCTGTCTGTGTCTTGCAGATAGTGCACTTTGTATATTAATCCTCCAAAGGCAAATATAGCATAAGTAGCTTGTTATCGCTAAAACACTGAGTTGAAGAATACATGGGATTATATTGACAGAAATTACATTTTCTGTAATGGGGTTTAATATATCTGAAATATCTCCCAAAGGCTCGAGGCTCTCTAACAGTGAAGGGTCTGTTAATGTAAGTACAATGGACATCAAGAACAAATTTATTCACCAAAATGGATTAGGCTATGTAATCAGAGATCCTATAATATTAATCTTTGACACCTATTGAACAGAAAGAAATACTTATGCCTACAAAAAAAAAAACTGTCATTCTCCAGTTTTGTCTTTTCTCCAACCAGGTTTTGATGCTTTCTGGGTTTTATTTCAAAAAAGATAAGATTTCTTCACTATAAACACTGGTCTAAAAATATTAGGCCGATTAATTAGATATCATTAGTTTTAGAGGAGACAGGATTTCAATACCCTTCAAATATGACAGTAGGCCTGACTGATTATCTTAACATGGCTTTTAGCACAGTCACAAAGGGCAATAAATCACACTTTCTCAGAGCCTCGGTGCTATGTTGCTGGACATTTAGTCGGAATATTATTGTTCAGCACTCAGTGCATCACCTCAGTTTTATACCAGATGAGGAATGTACACTTTACTTAGAAATAGCATTGAATAGCCCTCAACTACATCAGGTTGTAAAGACCTTCAGAGAAGAAAACAACTATCCCCTCTTTGGTATTTGAGTGTGAAGAGAACACCAGGTGCCCTTCAAATGGATAACCCTAACAAAAGCTAACTGAACTAGTTTCTCAGTGAATTTAAGACATCTGTGTAGCAATGGTAGATTTTTCTTCTTTTACAGAAAATAGTATGGTACCAACTCTATCAATTATCCTAAAGAGAAAAGCCAAAGACAGTGATAAAGATTTCAGAACCAGGGTGAGTATCCACCAAACACACTTGTCCTGTGCATAAAACCTATTGATTCATAAAGAAGGTGGAAGGCAACACATTCTATTTTCCACATTAGAAAGCACTCCTCCACATTAGTCCAGTTTATTTCCACTTTTGCATCAGCAAGCCACTAGGGAAAGCAGCAGCAACTGGGTGTGGCTTCTTCATGCAATACATTAACTACAAGCTGCCAGAGGGGGGAACAGACAGTGTGTAAACTCTAGCCAAATTACTCACCAATTGTTCACTTGAAGGATGGTGAGGCCTGTGTCTTGTGCCAACTGCTTTTTCTGTTCTTCAGAAGGGTAAGGGTGCTGAAAGAGATCAAAAAAGGTATGTGTACAGCAGGCGATATTTATACCATTTTGTCAATAACGTGTCTAGTGAAGTCTATAATTAAAGGCAAAAATGCTGAGGTGTGTCACTCTTATTAATGGAATACTACATCATCTAATTAATGGCAGTAAAAGACAAGCCAATTACAAAGATTAGTGAAGTGTATAAATTTCTATTTAGGATACTTGCAGAACCTTGATACTGAATTTACCCTTTAACAAGTTTACTTGTTGCAAGGCTAGAAAGTTTACTGTGGTCTTCACTGTGTTTTATCAGATTGTTGTCTCTGTCTCTGTCTCTGTCTCTCTCTGTCTCTCTCCATATATATATTTAATATACTCTGGAGATAGGAGAGAGTGTGGAGACCCAGCCCCAGGCTCCTATAGCTGTGCCTTCCCTTTGGCACCTTTCTCTCCATGATGGACTGTAGCCCCTCAAAATGTGAGCCAAAACAAATCCTTTCCCCAGGAGTTGCTTTTGCCATGCTTTGTTGTTGTTGTTTTTCTTTTGTTTCTTTTATTTATTATTATTTTTTGCTCACAGTGGTAAGAAAAGCAACCAGTACAGCTTGTTTCCACATCTGAAAGTCAACATATGCTCGGATTCTATGTAAAGGCCAACAAAAAGTCAAAGGCCGTATGTTACATACTAAGAACAAACCCAGCTCTGTTTACCATGAAGAAGAGAATACAAAAAGTATTAATCGCATAATTAAATAATGAAATGAATTGGGAATTCTACTGAAATTTGTTTGTGGAAACATTTTCTGTTCAGTTGGCAAGTGTATCTAAGCTGAATCATACATTTCTAAAGTATAGGAGAGCACCTGGGGGTGTGGTTTCCACCTATGGAGACACTGGCTAGTGTGAAAGTCTGTTTTCCTATAAATTCCCCAAGATAAAGTTGTCCTGACAGTCAGTCCTCTATTTTTAATCCCATTATGAATGAGAGAAGGTACTATCAATATTCAATTTAACTGTGTGTATCATGGAAACTAAATTCTGGTCTATTGGATGACAATTAACATAGCTTTTAATCTCATTAATAATGTCCAGTCAGATGTTTAAGAAATCGTTAATGACCACATCAGTGTTTTTACATGTAACTTTAAATACATCCTAGGTCTATAACATGGGATATGCTTGTGGAGAGTGGGGATATAGTGGTTTTTCCCATAAGCATTGTCTTTGATTGCCACTTAATCAATAAATACACAATTAGAATGAGGCTTTGCTTTTGTAGAGTATAGTGCCTTTCTCTAAAGAGCTTCAGGTGTATTTCAGGCAGGATGTAATTAGTCCCATTAGATCCTTCTGAATAACATGAATGGAACCAGCATCCTCTTGTTTTGTAGGTGAGAAAGCCAGTCAGGGGAAAGGATAGCCAATAGTGATAGTTCCTTCTTCTCTCCCAGAATCTAAGTCTTCAAAAAACTCCACACTGCTTACATAATCTACAGAGCCAGCCATCAGCTCTGCCTGTTCAGAGCCATTGAGGTCTCACCTGGTGCTTCTTCTCAGCCACACTGTTCTCATTTCTAACTCTTCCAACACACTAAGGTTCTCCCCACTTCACTTCACCAATGTCACTGTCAGAGTCCAGCTCAAGGTCAGGTGTACACACACACACACACACACACACACACACACACACACACACACACACATATGCACACACAGACACATGCACACATGCATGTACATAGACACACACACACACACAGACACATGAACACATGCATGTACACACACACACACACACACACACACATGCACACATGCATGTACATAGACACACACACACACACACACACACACACACACACACACACACACACACACCATACTCCACCAGACCACATGCATACACAACTCATCTCACATCAACCCTCCCCTCACTCCCTGATGGCAAGTGCCATTCTCTGAAGCCCTTTTTCTGTTTCCTTGCTGGGGTGTCTTCTCACCCAAGTACCAGTTTGAAATGCATTGCTTTACTGTTCATCATCTTTAAAGTCCAGGTAAGTATGTAATGGGAAATTAGCAATAGTTTGAACAAAAAGAATAAGTAAGCTTAGATACTATCTATTCGGATTCAACACCAAAACAGATAATGAAGTGTCTTTCAAAGCCCAGAGAAAGTGTAGCCACCCACACCGGTATTTTCTTTGCTTCAATCCTAAAAGTGGTGTTGACTCATGTATTCAAGCCATAATGAACTAGGACCACACACAACATAAAACCAGGTCTCAGGACCAGTACAGAACTAAACACTACCCAATACCCTACGTTTAAAACTTAATTCCTATTGTATAAAAGCATGCCACACAATTCTCATCAAATGAATCTCTTTTCTTACGAATAGAACACTGAATTAGAATTTTATATATATAGTAGTTCTGTGTCTATACTAGTTGAAAAATTGTATATACTATAAATGACTCTATTAGAGCATATAAATTATGCTGCACTCACTAATTATAAGACTTTGAACATGAACAACTTTTATAACCCTCAATTTTGTTATGTGAGTCCTAGGATCCATTGAAGTTCAAGGCTTCTCTCACTAGCAGCTCTAAACAGTAGTGCCCAATAAGAATTACAAACTAGATTCTGAAATGTGCAATTTTCTTTAAAAAAAAAACCTTGCCTTAATTTTGTGTGTGTGCATTCATGCACATGTGTGTGTGCACCTGTGTGTGTGTGTGTGTGTGTGTGTGTGTGTGTGTGTGTGTGTAGATCCATGCCACTATATACATGTAGAGGTCAGAAAACAACTTGCAGAATTGGTTCTCTTTTTGTACCAAGTGGTATCCAGAGATTGAACTCATGTTGTCAGGAGCTCTTACCATCTAATCAGCCCCAAATACTCAATTTTTAATACCTAGTTGTTGATGGTATTTGCACATAAAGTTATAAGCAGGGACACATGGGCATTCTGGTCTATAACATTTTCCATAATACTATTTACTTACAGTTTTCCAGGTTCTAAGAAAGTTTCTTTCAATTATTTTTCAGTAGAATTAATAAATATGTCTCTCTTCACTCTTCAGCAGAACTGAGTTACAGCATCTTTTGCCTTGTCTTGTTGGCTGCCTTAATGTTAGGACCCAAACTAGATGGAAAAATTAGTATTTGTGCCATTCATCTTAAGCTACTTTGAAAATTGAGAATTGTCACAGCAATTTCCCTGTCCTGTGTTTTTCAAGAGTATTTTTGCATGCTTGTTTGTGAGCAAGCTTTACATACACACTTATAAGACAAATGGAATTCACATTTTATTTATGCAAATGGTGTCAGAAAAATTCTCCTTGGGTCATTAAAATTACCTGAATCATTACAGCTCCAAAGAGCTGCAATGCAGCCCTCCAAATTCCACAGCAAGTATCAGTTGTTTCTTCACATCGTGTAGTTTCTGATTTCATAATTTAAATATCACAAAATGAGAAAGGTCTAGGTTTTTTTCTTCTCCTCTGTCACTTTTCATGTGATCTGATTTTAAGTAATTGGAACAAACTGTGTCTAATTTCATGCAGCATAATTGCTAGGCAGCCCCAAGCTATAGAGACCCAGCACTCTGTCTCCATTAAGCAATTTTCAGCTCTTTGGGATGTATTTTTTATGTAGATATGAATGAGCCTGGATAAAATTAAATGTCACAATAATTTGGACATTATTAATAAGAGATATACATGCCAACCAGTAGGCATTATATGTGTATGTACTAAGTTGAATGTGTAGATAGACAGATAGATAGACAGACAGATAGATGTAGATATAGATACATGTTAAATTGAATATTCTAGGGTATCACACCCAGGACCATGTATACACTGGGATATCTGCAAATTTCTTGTCTATGGTAGAAGAGCCATATGTTTTTCTTTATTTTCCTGGTTCTTGGCCTTGGTATTCCACAAACTCTAAATTCCCTTTTTAAAAGACCTATAATTGCCAAAACCACATGAAAACTATGACTCTATGTAGCTGGCACCTACTCAGCCAAAAATTCACAGAAAAGCCAGGCGTTGGTGGCTCATGCCTTTAATCCCAACACTTGAGAGGCAGAAGCAGGCAGATCTCTGAGTTCGAGGCCAGCCTGGTCTACAGAGCGAGTGCCAGGGTAGGCTCCAAAGCTAACAGAGAAACCCTGTCTAAAAAAACAAAACAAAACAAAAAAATCACAGAAAAATAGACTTCTAAATATAAGCCCTGGTAGTTTAAATATCTCAAATTGTATGAGTCTTGATTACCTAGGCTGTTTGTAGATAGTAAGGTCATGTCTTTGTAGAGGTAGAAAAATGGCCTGGCCAAAACAACAACAAATGAACAAACAGGCAAGATGTCTGTAAAAGCACTCACAGTCCTATTGTGTTTGCCCACAGGATGAGTGAAGACACTCAATAGGCAAAGGCAGAAGCCATTCTGTAAGAGATCAAGGATTCCTGAAAGGTGCCATTTTAGGGAGAAAGGTGGAAATTCATTCCAAACCCATTGCAACTAAAGGCTTCCATTTCTTTTTGGTATTTCTCTGAGCACCTATCCTTTACTGCATCTAAATGACAAGAACACTGGTTGAGGACAGATCAGTGGGTTCTTGTGAAAGAAGGACTTATTGCACTGGCCTGATACACCAATCAACTTAATCACTTTGGGATATCAAAGTAAATTTGACCACCATCCAACAGACAGTGAGGGAGACCTTGCTGTTGCTGTGTACATTAGCCTTGTGCCATTATCTTTTAAAAGCTTAATTATTTGCAAACAATTGATCAAGATGGGAATTTGAGAAAGGATATGCAAGGGCCACTGGGAGACCTGCAAAGCATTAAGAGAGCAAACGAAATTACCTCTAGATCCTACAATAAGAATTAACGATTGCAAAGGGAGAGCTAGGCGGTGTGGTAGCTGCAAGGGCTCTGTCTGGAGTGCTTCCCATTTGATCTGCATTAACACCTCAGGACTGAGTGAAAGCCATAAAACAGTGATTATGTATGGGCCAATCTGACCCTCCCTTCCTGCATTCAACCTGCACACATGCATCAGTCTAGTTTCACTGGGGAGAGCAGAGATGCTGGACTCAAAGGGGAAACCAGTCACTTATGAAGAATGGAACCCAGCAATGGGGAAAAAGCCACAAAATGACCATCATCAATTCCATAATCAGCAGCCTGACTTCCAAACCATTTGCCGCTCTTCATGTATTGCTAGACACACAGAATGACTTCTAATAGTGACATAGTATACAGCAATTGTCTTACAACTTTATCAAAGCACAAAATGATCCCCAGTGTAGTCCTGTATAACTGTAATAAAGAATATCTGATGAAAAAAGAAAAGAAAAGAAAAACCCTAAAAATAGCTTGTATTAAAGTTTAGTCTGAACTGTCATTTTTACTAGCCAAAAGGAATAGAAGATGACAGAAAGAAAATGGCAACTCTCTAAAGAAAATTCATCTTAGCGCAATTCTACTTTTATTTATTAAGGTTGGCATGGGAGAACCTCCCACAGTGATGGCAGTTATCTGGTATTTACGAGTTTACAATGCTTTGGGAGAGAATTTATTTATTTAAACAATCAAGCACCCTTTTCAGATGAGCATCAATGGGAAGAGACAGAAACTTCACAGTACACACAGATGGAAAATGTCCAGCCTTATATCGTAACAACATCCTGGACCAAATGGGCTTCTTTCATCAAAATGTCCACCCCTGGCTGCAAATGTGGATGCCAAGACAGTGATGAACTTTATCTTATCTGCCCTGGAAACCAAGTTTCAATAATGTCCCCTCCCTCATCTCCTTGCCCACTCAAACAGCACATTGTAATGGCAGCAGAAAATCTGAAAATAATCCTCTACAGGGCTCTCCGGTGAGATAATGGAAGGCTACACTGCCCCTTCTCAAGCCTCAGATTAGTAATTTCTTGTGACACACAGTGCCTCTATATGGAAACTGCAAAACAGCTATAACAAAGCAATTGAGGTAGAAGCAATTTTCAAGCAAAATGTTACACACTATACTTTAAAAGGTATGGGAATGGGTACTAGAGGGGCCGATCTAACACGAGGAATTATGGCAACTGTCCAATATCAGCCTTATCAAGGCAATGTTCTGTGGCTTGGCTGAATATGTTGGAAGAACAATTTCAGAACTTCTTTTATCCTTTTTCCTCCAGCCTTGTGCCTCCTCCACAGCTAAGTTTAATGCATTAATATAAGTTGACCTTGAGCTAAACTCTGGTATGTGATAGAGAGATACTCCCTTTTAAGAACAGGGGGGAACTACCATATGGCTTTTAACCATTAGATCTCTGCATTCTGTTCAAACTTGTGAGTTTTCCCTTTTTGCCACTAAGGAACTAGGAGATCCAAATTAAATACCCAGCTATGTGTTTGAGCTCTAAGAAGGTAAGCAGAAATTTGGTAACCAAGTAAAACTATATCTGGTTAACCTGATTTTTTTTTGCCTATAAAAATTTCTTTCACTGTAAATAAAATTGCAGTCATTTTCCCCTTATGCATTGACTATGAATAGCTTACACTGTGACAATTACATTGATCTAGGATACTTTTTTCCTTTAAAAAAATCCATAATGCTTCCCTATTGTCTTTCAGCTTTATGAATTAGTTTTACTGTTTCAGTGAATGCTTTTTTTGTCTTCTGACTGCACATTATCAAAGAGACACTTTGTGCCTGGCATTTACATTACAAAAGCAGTGCCCCGTGCAGTTGAGGAGCCTAAGCTGAATGCATAGTAGTTGCATCCTGCATCCTCACACAGACTGGACTCAAAAGAGAAGGAAGCAGTGCTAGTGCCGGCTAAGAAGCCAAAAAATATCTGGAGCATCATCAGTGACGTTGTAAAATTTTGACCTGTTTTCTTAATGCTCTGTCAACATCTCGAGTTTGCCCTGCCCACTTGTCCATACTAAATGTGCTGTTTATTGTCAGGTACTGACTTTTCTAAAAGTTAGTTGAATCACGCTTCTGACAACCTCTCTGGACATCTTGTCCATCATACAGGGCTATAGTAAATGACCAGTGGAAGTGTGTGAATAGGAAAGTCACCTAAGAGAATCTGTGGCCTTGATCTTATCACTTGAGAATGACAGAAGTAGGGGGAAAGGTGAAATGTTGGAGAGTATTTCCCCAAAATATTTATGTCTTGCATTAATGTGAGCGTATTTTTAATGCCTAGGAAAACAGCTTCATTGCCAGTTATGAGGTCAATATTAAGTGTTTTGCCTGCTTTGCTTAACTGATCTTTTAATTTCTTCAAAATATGAATTAAATGTAAAATAAAATACTGAAAGAAGACATGTGTTATTGGATTGGGATAACATTAGCCCTTGTCCTATTGTTTTTTCTTACAGTCATGACAGTCTAGCATAATGGTGTTTTCAATCCATTCTTCAATAGCTATGCTACAGAAAGCACTTTGAGTGCATGAAGAAAAGATAAAATGTAGAACTCTAAATTAGCAATGACTTATATACCTTCCTAGAAGTCTTAACATTAATGAAAAGTGCTAACATTATTTTGAATGGCTATGATTAATTATCACCCCCTGAATGTTGATTATCTCAGTAGGCAATTATGGAAACAGAAGGAAAGCAAACAGATCATAGGAGGAGCTTGGGAGGTAGGGTGAACTAGGAAGAGAATGCATGTTTCACTTTTGACCAAATCATTCCAACTAGCACCTGATTCTCTTGTGCAGTCTTCAAGGCCCCCACAAGCAGGAGCTATGATCAGCTACTCTTCAGGTCAGAATGTTGAAGCTTGGCCAGGACACAGACCTAGTCCACCCAAGGGTTCCCACCATCTATGCTGGTACATAGGTCTGTCCTGAGTTTCTCCCACTAGGTTTCATTCCCGGTGACATTTTTTTTTCCATTTCCCCCATTCCCTTCTATAACCAATAAATATATTACAAGGGAGAAAGTTACTCATTATAATGCGCAGTGAGAAGACAGCCACTATTTCTTCCCATACCATTCCCTCTCCAATATCCACCCCATACCTGTCCCAGTTTTCTCCAGAAGCAAGTATTTGGACAAGGTTGAAGTGTGAGACTTAGCTCACCAGGACTTTGCCGACACTCTGTCTTGAGCATCCAGCCATAGCAACTTTATTAACTTTATTTAATAAGTAGTAAGCATAGCATGTATTGGAAGGTGGGGATGTCCCAGGCAATGTTGAAAATACTTCATATATGTATTTGTACAAGGAGGTACAATAATTATACTCATTTTCTAGATAAGAAAATAAGTGCAGAAGGATAAATCATTCTCATATTGACACAGCTGGTAAGTAGTAATGCTTGGATTTGAAACTCAGTAACATCTAGTAGCAAAGATTAGCTTCCACCCCACTTTTCTTTAATACAATGAATGGGACAGTCCTGCTCATCCCTAATGAGTTAACCACAGGTGTATATGCTGGTGGCTACTCATATATAAAGAAACTATTATTCTAATATGAATATGTGTCTTTTGTTTCTACAACCCAGACCTGTTAATAGAACTAAACATCAATCTTATTATAAGATTAAAAAAAGTTAATACAATAATCACTACATCCATCATTTTATTGGTGCTTGTAGCATTGCTTATATATGCAGGAATGATGCTAGGTTATATGAGAGGACATGCTTAAGATTCTATAATCAAATGCTTGCTAATCTATCCAACCACATTCAGATATGTCTTAAATTCTCCACTTTGAAATAAACGTGTGTGTGTGTGTGTGTGTGTGTGTGTGTGTGTGTGTGTGTGTGTGTGTTTCCAATTACTTCCATTTCTTACATGACACTTAATCAAATATAAGTTAAATTACATTCAAATTCCCTTCAAATAAATAAAACACTGGTAAAAACAGATCAATGTAATTCCCATTCATAATGCAACTAGCCAAGTTCTGTGCCCAATAAGTAGTTGGTATATGAACGAATGAGAGTTATTGAAGTTAGCAACACCCCTGGAATGCCTTAACTGGCTTTTTGTTGTGGGTTTGTTTGTTTTTTTGTTTGTTTGTTTTGTGAAATTTTTTTGTTTGGTTTTGGGTTTTTTTTTTTTTTTTGGTTTTTGTTTTTGGACAGGTTTTACTATGTAGCTCAGGCTCTCCTCGAATTCACTATGTAGACCAAGATAGCCTTGAACTCACAGAGATCCACCTGCCTCTGCCTCCTAAGTTCTGGGATTAAAGACATGCACCACTATGCTGCTACATACCTGGCTTTTATTAGTAGATTCCTACAGATAAATGTCAAGAAACCAGATGTCCCACTTTAACAAGTATTCATCTTCCTTGCTCAACTCTATCACTTCCAAAACTATAAGTTTTGATCACTTTAACTTCCTATTTCTATAAGCCCTATTCATGGATAATACTTACAGGCATAGAACCTATTTTTTTAAAGTGGAGTTTGGATTTATCAGCTACATGTTTAGATCATTTCCCCCTTACACTCACAGCCACTCTAAGTTGTTGGTGGGTTTGTTTATTGCAAACCTGGGAAGTATGTCCTCCCTCCAAAGTGGTGAAATTCAAGTTCTCAAACCTAAGCAGTGCTCAGAGCAGTACAGAACAGAAGAAAAGACAGAAGAAGCGCTCTCCACTAAGCCTCTTCCAAGAGCTGCACTTTAACAAACTCACAAAGCAACAGCATAATGCACTGAGCCATTTTTCCAGAAGAAAGTTCATGACTGATTTATACAATATACTGTAATAAACTAAGACCCTTTTCACACTATCTTCGCTGATCTCTGCTATTTCCGAGAGCATGCCCACTAAAAGGGACCCATCATCAGCTTGAAGAACACTTTCCACTTTAGAAATCAAAGCAAAAGGGTTCTGAAACTGTAAGAGAAAAGTCAAGGAGGATGAAATACTACTGGACCGTTCTGGAATGAGTTCCCATTATTGTCTGTATCGATGCTCCTATCCAGCGTTAAATAGTCAGGAAAAAAAAAAGAACACCTCCTTGTGTAAAGAATAAAGTATAGGGGCAAAACAGTACATTTGGCAAGGAGGTTTCTGGAGAAAGGCAGAGATGGGGAGAAAGCAATGGAGAATTCGTGCTGTTCCCAATATGACTCAAGACCCCTGGAACTGGCGCTCATTCTCTAGTGCTAATTTTCCCACTTAAATTACAGTGATGGTGTAGCCTCATCTCATTAGAGATCATTGTCCCCAGTAGACAGTTGTGTTTATGGGGGACTCTGGCTGTTCCACACCTGCTGATCAGGTTGCTATGTGATCAAGGCTGCATACAAACAGCAGACTTGAGCTTGCTGGACTGCAACTGATGAGCCCAGGCTAATTCAGGGGTGATTATGTAGTTTACTGGACCACTAAACCTCTTTAAGCTTGTAATTACTGCCTATTTGAGTAAAGAACATTCAAAAGCAATTCACTGCATCATGCCTGCCCCAGCTGGAAGCAGGCTGCCAGCAGTCTGTGGGGACATTAAAATCTACAGGGACGTGGATTGAAGCCCAGCTAGCAGATACTGTGAGGCAGACCTCAGAGCCAAGTGTGCGCACATTTTCTCTCACCTCTCCTGACCAAGCTTACCATTAAAGGTGCAATGAAAACTAGAGAACATCCATAAAGATGACAAATAATGGAAGAGAGTGGTGCAAACTACATTTTAATGATCATCCCTCTTTGTAAAGCTAAAATTAAAAAAAAAAAAAACTTTTCCTAATGAGAGTCTTAGTGTATGTATGTGTGTATGTGAAAGAGACAGATTGAAAGAGAGAGAGAAAGAGAAAGAGAGTAAACATGGCTGAGGTTTGCTGTGTGCTTACTAAGAGTTACATCCAAAGCATATCAACTTGAAGGGGAGTGCCCTCTCTTCACCTCCCCCCCCACCGTAAAACTGGAATGCTTGGAGGTGCAGACATTGTCTACCTACTTGGCCATGTTTATCACCTTCAGTGGGAAATGGTTGTTTAGCCAGTGAACTGACTTTTCCTAAAATCACATGTGTAGAATTTTTGCAGTTAATGAATTAAAATGCCCAAATGAAAGGTATTTCCAAGGGCCAGGAAAGATTTACAGGAAAAAAATCAGTATTTACCAATGTTCTCATTTTCTTTCACTGTCCCCTTAACAACTGAGTTCTTTTGTGTAACAAAGTGTACAACATGCTTTGCACTGCTGTGGTATAATTATAACTTGTCTCTAAGTAACAAAAAAAGACTGGAACTTAATGAGGGGGGATTAAGTTAATTTCTTTTTTAGCTAACAGTTTCCTGTCTCTTAAAATAAAGACCTTGGTGAGTAAAATGTTCGAGGGGGGAAAATTAGGCTTTTCATTTCACTGAAATCTCTGCTTTGGAATACAGATACTAAAATATTAAATGATGTTTATTCTTTAAAAGTCTGTAAATTTGTATTAAATAAAGCCACAGAAATTTCTCCCTGACTGCTACATCTCAACTCCACAGATCCAGGGGGCTTCATAGTTATCTAGACATTGCTGCCATTAATATTCATTAGATGGGGCTGCCTGAATTTTTATAAGCTGTGAGAGAGGCGAAAGAAACAATCAGAATTCTTTAACACACGACATTATCAATTCAACATATGCCAGGCGGTACAGCATGCAGACCCTAAGTCCAGATTCAAACACAGCTTACCTTAGCTAAACCAAGTCTCATGGAAACCTTCCCCCTTACCTAGTGTGGCCTGAGCTATTAAATTATCTTCATTCTCTGCAACATACAGGTCAGCTTTTCATTTTAGAAGCTATTTGCCACCATACTCTGCTTAACAGCAAAACCCTTACCTTGCAACCAAACTAAAGAGACTTTTCCCTTAAGAAAAACAAGCAAGCCAACATATTGTCTAAAAACTTTGTTTTGGCACCAGGATCACCTTCCTCCTTCTGAATTTTCTTTCAAAAGCTCTTAGTGATGGTCATTCACCATCTGTCTCCACAGGTTACAGAAGAGACGACAAATTCCTACTATTATTTCTCAGCTTTTGCGTTTTTTGTTACTGGACTGGAAAAGACTGCGGCAGAGGTAGCTTATTTTTACAAAGTTATCACAGATTGCCTGTGGAATGTCTTAGATGGGTGGAACAAAGTGTTGGACTGGCCATCAACAAGATGATCAAAGAAGTTGGCAAAAGCAATGATAGGTAAATTAATTTAAAGGCCACTTCTGGTCCCCTTTTAAAACTATAACGTGTTGTTGAGTGGACAAAAGGGTAAAACTATATGGCACACTGAGGCTCCCAATGCACCATGACGAATAAAGAGGTATTGGAGAGGTGGCAAAGAGGAGACACAAAGAGGGTTTTATTTGGTTTTTTTTTGTTTTGTTTTTTGTGGGGGAGTTGCTTTGCTTTATTCTTGTTTTTGTTTGTTTGCTTACTTGCTTTGTTGTTTTGTTTTGATTTTTAAAATTTTTATGGGGGGCACTGCAGGGGTGAGGAGAGGATATGGGGGGACTGGGAGGTAAGCAGAATTGGGTGCTTGATGTGAAACTCCCAAAGAATCAATAAAGAAGTTAAACCTTCAAATAAAATTATAACGCTTTGGCTTTGAGTTATGTGATTCCTATACTTACATAATACTGTGCAGTTGTGAATTTTCTTATATTTTATCAGTCTGAATCTCACAGTTACCTAGTGAATACAGAAAGTCACATCGTGTTACACTCACTGTTCAAGAGTAAAAACAAAACTCACAGGGAGCACAGGGCTGGCATGCAGGGCCTGTGGCTGAAGTGTGTCTCCTAGGCCCCAGGCCTCTTCTGGCTCAGCCTAGCTCTCTTTACACTCCACTGAAGCTCAAAGTTTACCTTGTTAATGATAAAGTAAAAACGCTGTAGCCCTATCTGTCAGAGGCAACTGTGAGGCAGGGGGTCCAGCCTCTGTTTTAACCTGTAAGCATGCTTTGCTCTATGCTAGAATGAAGTAAACTGGACCCAGAGAACGCAGAACAACATTTAAAAGGGTTGTCATCATTACGAACAAACTGTGAAACTCAGCTCACAGGTGATGATGCGAGGTCGGACAAGGCAGCATTTGCCCTTTTCAAAACAGGACCTGGGAAATCAGTACCTTTACTAGATACAGCTTGGTTTGTTTAATGCATCTTTCTCTGCTCTCTCATTAGTGACACGGTTGCTAATTATGTATCCAAAAGGGCTAATTTCCCCTCTTCCTCAGTCACTTTTTGAGAGGATTCAGACCTGGGTGTAGAGACTGGAGAACCATCATTAAGACCATGATGCTCCAGTGATGTGGTTACACACTTACAAATGGCAAGTCAAAAGGATAATACCTCAGAGATGTGATTTCAAGAGCTTCAGTTAGAGTATTACAACTGGCTCGTGATAGCTACATGGTCTTTTTAAAAAAAAACTTTGAAAGGATTCATTCATTTTTTATTTTATGTTTTTATTTTTTGCCTTTATTTAAGTATTTGCCTGAGTGTATGCGTTTTTTGCCAGAGTTCAAAAGAGGGCATCAGATCCCCTAGTAACTGAAGTTACAGATGGTTGTGAACTATGTGGGTACTGGAAATCAAACCCCAGTCCTCTGCACATGAACAAGAGCCATCTGTTGAGCCATCTTCCCAGTTCCTGGCTACATGGTCTTTCTGGAAGTAATTCAGTATTTTAATATTTTCTTGGTGAGGAACTATCACTATTTACTTGAAGAAATAAACACCCAGGCCTGATCCTTTCAAAAAGAGACTGAGGAAAAGGGGAAATTAGCCCTTCTGCATTTGTAATTAGCAACTCATGCCACTAATCTCTCTACCTGGACAAACTCATTTCCAGATTCTAGCTGGGGTAGGCTCTGAGGTCAAGCTGTTAGTGTGCTAATGCAGGCCCATCCATAGAAGACCAGGCTGCCTTCAGGACTTTCCATTACCATCATGCAATGATTTGTACAAGAATCTTGGCAGGACCAGGCACACACCTTTAATCCCTGTTGTGGGGAGGCAGAGAAAGGCTGATCTACAACGTGAGTTCCAGGACAACCAAGGCTACACAGAAAAACCCTGTCTCAAACAACAAAACAAGAAGCTCAGCTCTGGACATAGTGTCACATGCCAGAGGGGAGGCAGAGGGCATACAGAACTACATAGTGAGATTCTGTCTCAAAAAAATCTATGTAAAGCATTTACATTCTCCACAAATGACCATTGGTTCAGTGCTTTAGACCCAGCTCTGACTCCTCTTGAATTCATTTGAACTTCACAGGGGTAAATAAATAATGAATGTATTCTTCCCAAAAAAAAGAGTGTAAAAGAGAAAACACTGAAAAGGCAAGGTGTGCCAGAGGTGAAACAGTAAAATAGATGTGGCCAGGCTTCAGAGAGATGAGTCAGGATGCTCCAGTGGCATTCAGATGTCACACACACAGTCTTCGGCACTGATGGAGGTACCAAGAAAATCCTCCAAACCATCAAGTCTCTGGGGAAATATGAGTCATTACTCAGGACCATTCAAGGCAGGAAGCCTTTTTTAGCTCCCTAGACTTGGAGATTGAGGCCTTTGTCTTTCGGTGGTTGGAAGTCAGAAGTGGCCATTCATCTACCTTCCTTGGCAAAGGATAAATGCCACATTTGGCAGAAAAATATGCTCTCAAGAAAGAGTAGCAGAAAATCCTTTGGCCTAGGCTCCAACGAGAGCTCATCTTTGAATGCCAAGCAAACTCCATCACAATTAAAAGCACACCTTTGGAAATGAGGGTTTGGAATTATTTGAATCCCAGTACATTTACAATATGAGCTCATCAATAGCTATAATTAACACATTTGGATGCCTGGTTGGTAAGCAAATGCTATCATCTGTTTTCTTTTTATTTTAGCCCTTTTAAGCACAATCTTTTTGTTGATGGTGATATTGTTTTTTTTTTTTTAAAGGGAATCAGACAAATCTATAAAGAAGAAAACTAAAGATGAGCCAGTGAGATGACTCAGTGGGTAAAGGTGCCTGCTGCTGAGCTTGGTGGCCTGAATTTGATCCCTCATACACTTGGTGAAAGGAGAAAACTCACTCCAAAAGCTGTACACACACACACACACACACACACACACACACACACACACACACACGCACGCACGCACGCACGCATGCACGCACGCACGCACGCACGCACACACAACACACATAATAAATGTAATTTTAAAATCATATATATGCCTAAAACTAAAGAGAAAAGCACATATTGTGTCAAAGTTTCACAAAACTCCAGTGTATTTTGATTCTGTATCTCATATCAAATCTCCTCAGATAAGCCTCATTCTAAAATATGGGAAATCCATCATTTTGGTGATGCCAATGAAGAGCTCAACTACCACATGCATATATTTTGTTTAATGGCTTCGTTTATTTTAATAACAAAGAGAAACTAGATTTTACAGATGAAAGCTTTTTTTTTTCATGGCTCCAGTGCAACTGGGATTTTTTAAAAAATCTGTGATGTTAACCAGTATGTGGTAATAGATCCTCTCAAGGGTCCTATTTTAGACATTTTACACAGCATAAGCCCACACTGAGTAACTCCCACCAGAGAATTCACCCTGTTTTAAGAAGACCCAACTAGGGGTGAGTTTCCAAAGGCCCTAGCAATGGCTCCAGGTGCCCTTTCTCACAGCGGATGGGTGGTGATGTGTTAACTGTGGAAATGCTGGAGCAGCAGGCTTAGCTCACTAAAGACAAGATCTCAAGGATAAGGAAATAATTGCATAGATTTCTTTTCCCTTTGTTCTGAATTCTGCCTACAGCGTTTAATATTTTTGTTGAGAATTGAAAAAATAAATCACAGTTAGTAACTTCAGTTTAATTCTTGCTTGATTTCTTCACTACGCCACCTCTCTATGGTGAATCAGGAAACCAGAAACTCATCAAAATGAATTTCCATAGGAACAAAAGACACACCACCTCCGAACCTCCCTTTCATCCATGACGCCCCCATTTATTCAGAATATAGAGCTAGCAGAAGGAAAAAAAAAGAAACATATGGGAAGGACAGGTTACCCACTGAATCCTCGTGAGAAAAGAGCAAAAGTCTACTTTTGCTACTCTTAGTTTTATTTTTACCAAAACCAACTTTGTGCAGCCAAGTGAATTTTGCAGATACCATCTTTCCTGAAGATGGCTGCTCCTGATCAATGGCTATGTCATCCTGACCCTTCTGCAGCTGGGCCTGGGGTCTGATCCTGGCACATGGACCTGCATCCTCCGCCAATCAGCAGATGTAAGCACACAGGCCCTGTCAGGTTGACATATCATTCTTTCGACAGTGTCACTGAGTATTAATGTTCAATTATGTGCCCTAGAAATGACCGTCATTTTTATGCTGTGTGTGGCTCTGGCCATGGCATTGTGGAAAGCTCAAAAACGAGGGCAGAAATACCCAGTAAATGAATTATCGGCACTCTGCTTCCTAGAACAGCCATGGCATTGCTGTGGAGTACTGAATAGCAAACCAATGTTTAATTCCTTTTCTGATAGGTGTTTGAAGGACAACCAAGCCATTCATTAGTTCATGCACTCATTCATTCATTTTGCTTTAGTCCACTTGCATGTCAGTAGTCTTATCTATTTAGAGAATTCAAATGCATCACCCCATGACACCACAATCACATTGAGCCAACTATCTTTTATATATGACAATGAACAGGTTATTATGTGTAAGGTGACTATTTATTTCACGAAGCCAGGTGTATGTCATCAACTATCAGACCCAAATGACAATGGTAGACTCCTCTGAAACAATGTCAAGATCAATTCAGTGTCAACTTGTAAAGTTAACAGGATCTGTCCAATGCCACCACCTTCTTTTCTCACTGCTGAAACTGAGCTTCTGGTAGATGCAGGATTTCAGAAACATACCTGTGATTACATACATATTACCGTGAGCAGTAGCTTAGATATATTCTAAATGTGTGGGTTTGTACCCATTAAAATTAAAAAGCCCTTTCTCCAAGATACTATGGCGTGGAAAAAATTATCTGAACAGACAGCTGCATCTGTGTGGTTTTCATTGAACTTACACTCAAAGTTTATCAATAACAAGTTCGAAAACTTCTCATAGGACCAGCCCTGGGAGATAATATACAGCAATTGCATGCTAACTTCCCACAAAAGTGAGATAACACCTTTAATGCAGTTTCAAGTTCATGAGCCTACATATGATTGTACAAGCTTAAGTTGCTCAGACTGGGGCTCAACGGATTTTCTCCATGGCAGTAATTTTTAAGGAACAGGAAAAAACTGCAATTATTTCCTGTGGAAAACCATTCAGTGAGAATTTACCATTTTAAGGTAAAGAAAGGTTGATTGTGGGTGTGCTTGTTAGGAGTCCTGGGTCCCGAGTGTCATCTCATTCTAATTCTCCACTGTTTTCAACTGCACTGGTCAAGTCCTGTTATCTTTTACTCTATTTCCCTTTTCCTTGTTCTGCCTATAACATTCCCACAGCCTTCTCCCGTGACCTCCTTCTCCTACAGATCTATCTACTCTGCTTTCCCAGGCACTCATTGGCCTGCTTCCTGTGATTCAATAAAAGATCCAGGAGGGGAATACAGCCCTTGTCCATTTCTCAGAAGCCCCTCCCCCACCTTGGTTCCTTATTGCTAGATTCTCCTTCCGAAACACCATTCTGCTGACTGATATCTTTGTGTTCTTCACCCCAGTTTCCCAGCAGTTTTCACCCTGTTAGCCTGTCCATCTGGACTTTTATCTCCAAAGATTCCTCCTCTCTTGCCAGATTTGACTATACAGCAACAAGCTACATGCAAACTAACAATTTCATGACAACAGCCAGATTCTTTTCTATGAATAACTGTGTTCAAATTTCCCTTTTCCTTGAGTAGTAAAAATGGAAAACCAGCCGGGAGGTAGTGGTGCATAGCTTTAATCCCAGCACTCGTGAGGCAGAGGCAGGCGGATCTCTGTGAGGTCGAGACCAGCCTGGTCTACAAGAGCTAGTTCCAGGACAGTCTCCAGAGCCACAGAGAAACCCTGTCTTGAAACCCTCCTCCCCCACAAAAAAAAAAAATGGAAAACCAGAGCAGGGTATGGTGGCACATGCCTATAACCCTAGCACTTAGTAGGCCAAGGCAGGACAATTGTGAGGTAGTCTGGGGAAGACTAGCCTTCTGGGTTATATAGTTAGTCCATGTCTCAAAACAAACAAAAGTCAGAAAAATCAAATCTTCTGGTTTGGTACCATTGCTTTCAAGTTCCTTCACAAACTGCATCCAAAATTCAACTGCTTCTATTTACTCAAAGCAACATCACTCTGACACACACACACACACACAACACAGTATCATCCTCCAGATGTCTAAAACAGCTCTTGCCTTCAACGGTCACTGATGACATTCTAATCTTCACATTAGGATCATTTCCAACCCTTCAGCTTTCTAGAAGTCTTGGGGTTTGGTCACTAGCATCTTGAAACTTCATTCGTTTATTTGGTGAAAAAAACATTAAGCACCTATGCTTTTCAGTTCTGAAAATACAAGGATGAAAGATTAGATCTTAACATCTGGATAGGGAGGCAGCTCACAAACAAAGATAAGGACCTAGGGGTCTTGTGGTGGGAGTTATTTCCTCTCCTCTGTGGAGGATAGGAAGGACTTCCCCCATCAGTGACAGCTGAGATAAGATGAAAAGGGTGTGGAAGAAAGTGTCAAGAGGAGAAGGGATCATGGAGATGACACATACCAGGCAAGGAAGCAACCATGTAAGGTGCACAGAGTACAGGGCCACAAAGCACCTGTGGGAAAGGGCAAGACTGAGAGGTGTGTGGGCTCTCAAACAGCTTGTCCAGAGTCTTCAGCTTGCATCTGAAGGGCAACAGGGAAATATTAGAGATTTTAAGTGGAAGAAGATGTGGTCAAGTTTTGATTCCCAGAAATCTCTTTAATTGTAAAGTAAGGAGTCAATATTAGAGACAGGGAAAGTCTGCCTCTTTCTTTCTCTTCTCTGAAGAGACAGGGACAGGACAGCTCAGAAGCTCGCCATAGGCCCAATGGCAATGAGAGAAGGGAATAGCATGTAGAAGGAAGAATCAGCAGCCACATGAAGGAGGAAGAATGTGGGATGCCAGGACAATCCCTGCATCCCATGGTGACTCCATCCACTGAGAGGGACATGGAGAGCCAGGATGGAACCAGAGCAGATTAATGTGAGGAATGGAGCCTTGACTCTTGCCTTTGTGTCTTTCTTCTTTTCTTGGAAAGGACCCCAGAAATCATTTCACTCACATCTCCACTTTTGAAAGCTCCACCCCCATTACAGCTCCTTTGCCTCTTTTTGTAAGTTTTCCACTTTTTGGAGACTTTATGAGAAGGTATCCCTCCCCCCTCCCCCCTCCCCCCTCCCCCCTCCCCCTCCCCCCACCCCCCAGTTCCATTCTCTGTCGCCTTTTCTCTGTCAGGATGCTCTAGATCCACGGCTTCATACACATCTGCAGCTCCAATGGAGGTAAGAAAACATAAGCTTCCACCAAGGCACTCCAGCTTTACCACTGACTCATTCCCTTCCACCCATTTCTCTCAACTCTCAGAAGCACAACCAAATTCTCCACACTCTGGTTCTTTCTACAAACTGCAAAATTAGATCTGTTCACATCTAAGAATTTAGGAAACCCCTGATACACGGGGCTTCCCATAGGCTCTCAATAAGCATTTGAACTTGCATAGAGAAACTTTAATGGCCCTATTTATATTATAACTCCATGGATAAGTTTTACCATAGTTGATAGTATAGTGCTTTCAAGTGTTTTAGCTGATGTGTGATGGGATTAAGCTGATGGTGACTATTCTCATCAAACCAAACAAGAATATAGCATTACTGGAGAAGGGTCCAGAATTCACCCTACCACCACCACCACCACCACCACCACCACCACCACCACCACACACACACACACACACACACACACACACACACACACACACACTTTAATCTAACATTCTTGTATCAAAACTAGAAACATCTAGGGAAAGTACAAGTCCTACATAGAGAGCCACAGGTCTGGTTGAACATCAAGCCATGGTGTTTACACTTGAGTAACTGTGGCAAAACCAGGACCCCAGTGAGGTCATATGGATGCCTGTCTCCATTTTTATCCATCAATTGTGTATGCAAGGCAATTTCAAGAAAAAAAATTAATAATTTTAAATGTCAGGGCATAGAGATAGAGAGCTCCAAGAGGTTGGGAGTTCACTGTTCACCCTTCCTCCATCACTGTATACAGTGATCTCTATTAAATCTCTAACGCTTTCTTCCCCTTTTTGTTCATCTGTAAAATGGGGATACAATTATTCATGGTAGGATCATATGCAACTTAACTATTTAATAATAACCTATTTTAAGATCAAGTGAGGTATTTGCTCATACCCTGATTTTTAAAGAATTTAAATACATGTCATTTCATGCCATGTGTGGTTGACCTCTATTTTTCTAAGAAATTCAACCCAACATTTACTCAGTCTCTTTTGAACACTCAAGTGATGAATGTTGCTGAGTGCTTATAGTTCTACTCATATACGAATAACTTTCATGGAGTTAAGTACTGGGTGCCTGTCATCATGGTAATTAATGGTGTTTTCACTTCAGGGTGTGGGCCTGATATTCAGAGGGCTCAATGGAGAAAGTAAATGAATTGACTGGACAAAATCTTCTGCCCAGTACTTCTGATACTCATAACTCATTACTGCCAAGTGGCGGAAGTCTTATCAAGAGGGTAGCTAAACACACACACACACACACACACACACACACACACACACACACACACACACACGCGCGCGCGCGCATGCGCGCGCATACACACCATGGTTAAGTTGATGCATTGATTTTTATTTTCTTTTAATAAATTTAAATGTGTGGCTTATCATCTAAGTTCTGTATGAAGGTTGGGACTTCACTAAGTCCTCGGTGAATTATAAATGCTCACCAAAACAAAGGATAATCTACAGTGCTATCCAATGCATGTATCTCTCCCTGATGTCAGAGTCTAGATCCCACACTGCCCTAAGAGAAAGCATGCAGGGGCACAGGCATACTGTATTTCAAATGGAGAATTTATATAAGCTTATTTTTATAGCGATTCCAAGAGTATCTGCTCTGCTTTTCATCTATGCAAACTGGAAATAAAGTAGGCACCCTGCCAGGTCCATGACAGCAGGCCAGACCCAGGCTGCCAAGGGTGACTCATACAATGACATCTAAAGGGTCCAGAAAAGAACCCTGACTAATGGCTTTTGGATTCCATGTGACCTTTGATCCTCGGTGCCTTAGACCGAAATAAATGACCTAATTCCAAGAAACTACATCCAGCATTTGAACCCTAATGAGTGAAAATTTACCTGCTCCACAGTGATTAATAGGCACTTGCTATTTATTGAAATTCCTTAGATCTTAGCCAAAATAGGGTGCATTTACTTTTCAGATATTCACTGTTGAAAACAACCTTCTTTTCAGAATGGGGAAAATTTGAGAGTGACAGTAGGTAAGTCAGATGAAGTCCACCCTGGAGCCAGCAAGAACTGCACCCTCACTTCTCCCCCAAACATGGCACTGTTGCAATGCTTATTGATGCTGTGATTACTGACAAAAGCCAACAGTCTCCAGGACAGAGGAGGAATCTGGAGATGCCCACAACCAGTGCACACTTTGCCATGACACCACAGTTAACCCCAAGCTTTGAATACCATCATCCGAACACTGAGGAGAGATGGCGGGACATACCCCCTCATCTGTAATGAGACCTTCATTGCAACCTTTCCACCTTCACAGAACTCCCACGTACACTCTTAACAAGCCACAAGAGAGGATTCTCATTTTTTCTGTGACCTTGGCCAAGTGGAAACTTTTGGTGGATTTGACATAATCATTGAAAACTATTTGATACTCAAAGGGGGAGGTGTTACACACTAAAAAATAATTGAGAATTGCAAAGGGAACACAAAATACTTTGGTCTGACTAACACAATGAAAATAATGGAATGTGATTTAAAACTAGAGTTGGGGAAGCTATAAAAATAAAGAAAAATAACCTTCTTATCTAAAAATCTGTCTTTCTGCATGTGTCCCTCAGACCCTAGCAAGGCAGAGTATGGTCTGTGGACCAACAGAACGCACAACACGGGAAGCTTTCTAGAAACTGAAAATTGTAGGTCCCTCTCCTTGAATCAGAATCTATATTTAAAAAAATCCCCAGACAATTTGAATGTTTATTCAAATTTTAAACAGCATGTCTATAAAACAAGCCAAAGTATCTTCAAGTCGGCCACAATTTCGATTTTCCGATGTTTTAGAAGGTAGCCTTTAATTTTTGAAGGATATTCTTTACACTTTCATGAGTATCTGAATGTACACAATGTAAGCCTCATGATACAAATACAATGGGATGCTATGATTGTAAATGCCATGCTGTATGGAAACAAAAATCAAGACAGTGTCTTCTATTAGAAATCCAGACAGTCACTGTTTTGTTTTGTTTTGTTTTGTTTTGTTTTGTTTTGTTTTTCCATCACATCACCTTAGTGACTTTATGTAACACAGGATTACCTTTACATATGATGTTCAACACCCAGAGATAGACTGAACTACATCTGCCTGTCCTAAGTAAAGAAGAAAGAGAGGCATTGACTGCCCAAGTGGGGACAGTATAAGAAGGTAAGTGGGACAATGCAAGCCACCTAGATGATGTCAACACTACATCTGCTTTTGGTTGCAAACATCAGCTTTCTCCTCTGATGATCAAGCCTATGTGAGTCTGCCTCTAACCTTGTCTTTCTTTCCCCAGCAGTCAACAAGCTAATATTATGACACAATATAAATTATTTGTCTTGAAGGTAGTAATTTATTTTCTGAGACAGGCTCTGACATTATATAGCTCTGGCTCTCCTGGAACTTGATATGTAGACCAGGCTGGCCCCAAGCTAACAGAGATCCATCTGCCTCAGCCTCCTGAGTGTTGGGATTAAAGGTGTGTGCCACTGCACCTGACATAATTAATTTTTCTAAACATGAGCAATGGCTAAGAAAGTGAACATTTCCGTGTTGTGGCCAACTGTCTGTACATTCCCAGAAGCTTCTTTCTATCTTTAGATGAACTCTCATGCCATACCCTATACCAGTCAACCTATGTCACACAATACCTGTGTTAGTTCAATTATAAGAGATAGCATTTATAGTCTAAGAAACTAACTGAATTATGACATATTTGAAGGTCATTTTTCAGTCTTTTTCCAAAGGCTCTGAGTATCTACACCTTAATTAAATTTTAGTTTGGTCTCCATGTAGAGTGTTAGAATATTCACCTTACTGTACACATCAGCTCAAAAGACATCACTTACACCTTTCAACTATAGCCCCATGAAGATGTTTCCATGCAGGAGTATTCATGCATGATTTATGGAGCTACTGAAACAACTGAGCAACCAATCTTCCAGTATAACTATAACATAGAACAACCTAACTGAAACATATAAATTCCACATACACTTAAAAATATTATTGTCTGTAATTTAATATAACAGAATGTTTCTAAGCTTACAGCCTTGCATGCAGAAGCAATTTTTCAAGCATTAATACTTAAATGGGTCATAGATACCACATCTGTCATTCTGTCCTGAAGTCTATGAGGCAAAACCAAGACTATGCTGGCCTATTGATTTTTCTAGCATTTGCTTTAATTTACTTAACCATTGAGAAATCCATCAGTACATAAAGGGCAACTGTCCATTACTGCCTCATTTGCAGGCATTCCTTCCCCTCATTTTTTGGTAAATATTTCCCTTCAATTGCTATGTGTTTACAGTGTAAAAATGAATTAGGAAAGTGTGCACACCTGTTTCTGTTCAGTAACGGCTGCACTGAGGTATATGTAACGTGCTTAAAGATAGAATAAATATCTAGACATTATTACATCTGTGTGCAAAGGGTGGTAAATTAGATCCTAATTACATTAACAGGGATTCTGCCTCCCAGCTTAAATTTTACATGAGCACTCTGCGAAGCTGCAAAGGCTCTGCTGTGGTTTCTTTATGAGCTGGTGATTACAGCTACTTCCTATGCGGTCACTAAATATTCTGTTTACAAATAAATGAAGAAGCTTTGAGCCAACTTGCCAGGGTAATAATCTATTTTTTGCTCCCCCTCCCTCGCCTTAACAAACCCTCTCCACACACGCATGGCAACAATCAGGAGCCCTGGCTTCATCTAATTACTCCATCACATAATTTCACAAATTGCCTTGTCACTAGGGAGCCAAGTGCAAAACACGCTCACAGTGGGATCTCAGGCAGCAGCTCCCATTTAGGACTCATTCCTTGTTAAATTAAACACGGAAACACCAGTTGTATGAAAGAAGTCAAAAGAATGGTGGCAAATGAGCCAGACACATATAGCTCCGATTTACCATTTCACCAAATCCATGGCTGGCAACAGGCATCTCAGATGAGAGGATCTACTTGCCTACCCCAGTCCTATTGCAGTGTAGCTGCTCCTATTCACCAAAATGCTGAGAACAAATGGGCTTGTCCAGAAAGGAAACTCTATCACCTACCAGCAGAAACATGGGCACCTAGGAAAAACATGATATTCTCCAGCCCCTCTATTCATTATCCTTTCTGCTACGTGAAATGCTTACCCCTGATCGTCAGGAGAAAGTGCATTTGTAGTAGATGAATGACTCTAAATCCTTTGAAGGTATAAACAGCACGCTGCATTTCTATTCTAGCTAGAAAGACAGACCCAAATTCCACTAATCTTCAGAAATCCTCAAAAACAAAGTTCATCAATCAAGTTTGCCTTGCAGTATTAGGTGTTTCTCTTTTAAGCGCTAATGCTGCACATGTTTCTGAAACACATCAAGATAAATGCTCCTTCATCACAGGACAGATGTGGGTGGAAGGAGAGAGTGTGCAGCCAGTGACATTACTAGAGGGAGTGAACCTGAGGTTACGCTCCTGGAAGCTGACATTTTTATATCAACAACTAAACACAGCCACTGGTAATTAAAGGTATTGCTTTGTGACTCAGGAGCCAGCGGGGTCAGGTACCGTTTTCCATCACAAACCAGTCCTTTATGCATGTAGATTTGCCAGCATTATCTGCACAGGGAGAAGGAGACATTAACAGCAGCTGTCTCTCTGCTTTTACACTGAACATTCTATTCATACAGACAGGTGGAGTAATTTAAAAGCCAATGCGGTGCAATTTCAATGTGACTAATGTCACTGCCGACTAAAATGCCACCATTACCACTGTTTATGGAAACATTACTAAAATTACATTTTATTCATAAGAATTTTCGGATTTTGGTTATTACTAGCTTTAAAATGATCAGCCCTCAGTGTCATACCCCTGAGCAGCAGCTTAATTCTCCAGGGTTTAGCAGCCTTGTCTGCTGAGAAACGACAGTTGGATTGTAGGTTGAAGAGAAATCGGGACTGCATAAGCAGTTCTTTCTATCTCCATAAAGCAAATTAAAGGCATAGCTCTTTGGCATCCTCACCATGTGTCAGGCGAAAGAAAGAAAGAAAGAAAGAGAGAGAGGGAGGGAGGGAGGGAGGGAGGGAGGGAGGGAGGGAGGAGGGAGGGAGGGAGGGAGGAAGGAAGGGAGAAGTCTTCAAGGAGCAGGCTTCTCTGTTAGAGGGTTAGTTAAGATTTGCATGAGGGAAGATAGATTCTTTGCCTGAAAACCTCCCTCAAACATGGGTAGAAGGAAAGATAAGCAGTTAAACTGTGTTTAAAATCTGAAATTCTAACAATCCATAAATTATGAAGATTGTCAAAAACTGTCTGTAACTGTAGCCTTGTCTCTTCATAAAGGTAAATATGTGTGGGAGACAATCTAGGAAAGAAAGACCATCCACAACCCATAGTTACTAGGAACCATTACACTACATTTGTGAAGCTTTGTGGCAAATTCCCTGACTCATATTTTTACATAAACATATACTAATTATCTAGGTATGACATGAGGTTATACTTATACCTTAGAACTCCCAGTGCAGTTAGAACTATCAATGCTACAGTGCAGTTGATATGGTTTGTGTTTGAGAGGAACTGGGTGAAAAAAAACACAGAAATTCAAGTCAGGAGATCCTAGCCCAAGTGTAGTGAGTGGTCAGCATGTGAACTGAGACAAGTCACCCTGCCACATCACAGCACTGTCCCAGAGGCCAGTTCAAATGGGAAAACAGGCCATTACCAATCCCCACAGAGATACACATTAGAATTTATTCAGACCATTGATCAATTATTTTCTTCAGCTGCTTAAAAGACAAAGTGATCCAATGCCAAAATAATCAATAAAGCAACACCATGAAGGGAAGCAACAACAGCCTTTCTCTTTCTTTCTTCCTTTTTCTTTCCTTCTTCCTCTTCCTCTCCCTCCCCCCCCCCCATCTCTGAACTTATTTGTGGTGTTCTTCCCCTGTAACATTTGGAATGTAAAAATTATTCCTAAACTTTTTTGAGCTGGCCTGATTTTTTATATATATACTTTTCTTAGAATGAGTGTTTACATGAACAGACGATCTTCCTGGCCTCTGGGCTTCTCCAGAACTTCCTAAGACACCAAATTCTCAGGGTCATTATTGTGCTAGGACAATGAAAGCTCTTGGGTGGTTCAGGAACTCCAGGAACAATAAAATAACAACTGACCACTAAGATACTTAGAACCAAACAGCAGATTCTAACAAGGGTTAAGCTGGGTGTGTTGCCTTACTCCTTTTTTTCTGAAGAGATAATGCCAAGACATTCACATCTATATAGTTAGCAAAAAAATCTCTATTTTCAATGAATGTAAAAGCAGGTCATTTGTATCTCAACTGCCAACTAACTTAGGGTGTTAACATTTGTGTACATTAAGTTATGTAAGGCCTGTGTTTAGATAAGACATTTTATATTGGAAGCCATGGCCACTGGGCAGTAATTGTTGAGTGAGGGCATTTAGTTGTATCTCCAGAAAGTGAGGGCTTAAGGGGCTTTGAAATGTCAGAGGGTTTGTGGCATAACCTCTTTAGCCCCCAGAGGTTCTCCACTGGCCTACAAGAAAGAGGAGTTCCCAGTGCCCCATCTCAGTTCTTCAGAATTCCCTGTTCTGCTGGGTGTTGCATTGAGGTTCTGGTAGGAGTTAGGGAATGGGGAAGGGTTGCTGCTATTGTTTTGATTTTTGGCTTTGTGTTTTTGAAAAGCTGAGGGTTGAACCTCAGTCCTTATCTGAGCTCAGCAAATTCCTTACTGCTAGAAACAAGCCATTATTCAGAACTCTTCTGTGGCCTCTACTTCAAGTCCTGCCTTGAGTTCCTGCCCTAAATCACTCTTTAAAGAACTATTGTAAGAATAAATCTTTTCCTCCCCAAGTGGCTTTTGGGTGGTAGAATTTATTCAAAGCAATAGATATGAACAGGTTGACATACACAGAAATGGAAAAATTAGGTAACTGAACATGATTACTTAGGAGATTCAAAGAAGCAAAATGGGTCACTTTTCCTCAAGATTGGTAACATGGCAAGAGTTTGAGATTTTGTCCTGCAGAAAGATGTACATACAACTAATTATAAAAATAAACATGTATACAGTCATAGTCGCATGTTAGCTAGAAATACTGAGGTATGAAGAGGATGCTTCCAGTTACGTCAAATGCAGCATTCTAATTTGGTGACATATAGTTTTACTTCTCTCCAAACAACTTAAACCAATCTAAAGCAAAGCATACCAAAATTTACCCTTCTAAAATAAAATCAACCAGCATTTCCCTTAGTAGAACCATTGAACCTCTGTTCTTTCCTTTCTTTGTTTGGTTTCTGGATTTTTTTTTTCTAGACAGGGTTTCTGGGTATAACACTGGCTGTCCTGGAACTCACTCTGTAGACCAGGCTGGACTTGAACTCATAGACATCCACCTGCCTCTGCCTCTGGAGTGCTGGGATTAAAGGAGTGCTCCACCACTGCCCTGCTGAACCTCCATTCTTTAGGGCAAAGTACCTTCCAGGAGCCTTATCTTTTTGGTTTGTTGGTTGGTCAGATTTTTTTTTTTGACACATGGTCTCCCTGTGTAGCCCAGGATGGCCCACACTCTCTAGTAATCCAGGCTCCCCTCAAACTTTCTTGCTTCTGGCCCCGCCTGTGGAACACTGAAGTCCTTGGGTTATGGGTTCTGCAACCACTGCTGGCTTCTAAAACTCTCAGACCCTGAGAAAGTAGTGAGTTGGTCTTATATAAAACAGAATTCCTACAGATGAGATTGAGGTAGTTTAGGGGGGAAAAAGATAGATTCACAAATGAACACATGGTATCCCAATTTTAATTTAATTTCCGTAAAAGATAAATTGAGGAGGTGCAGTTACATGCATATTCGCTGACCAAGTTTGCTATTTTATTTTAGAAAATGTGTCATCATTAACTGGAAAAAAAGGCAGCTATGCTGCTGACACGGGCTTTGAAGTCTGAAGATGGCTAGAGTTCAATCATGTGCATAGCCACAAGCGGCCTAACAACGTGAGCCCACGTGGACACTTGATTTAAACTAAATCTTTATCTAATTAGCCCCAATTAACAGTACATCAGAGGGGTTGGGGGTGTGGCTCAGTGGTAGAGCACTTTCCTGGCATGTGCAGGCCCTGGGTCTGATTCCAAGAAACCAAACATCATGTATTTCTTTCTTAGCTTTGGAAATAAAAGGAAATTTTAGAAATGTTGCTAGCTAAACTCAACAAACAGTCCCACAGAGAAGGGTCCAAGCATCAGTGAAATCAGTGAGCCATCTGACAACCAATGTCCCAGCCACAGTTAGAAAGGAACATAGGACACCCTCCTATTTGAGTCCTGTGTACCTGTGGTGAAGTCACACTTTTGTTTTCACTTTTGATTGTTTTCCCTTTTCTGTCTCCTCATCAACCGACCATAATTACCCCAGGTCAAAGGGGCTCGGCTAGGAGGGGAGCAAGAAAGAACAGGCAATGGGAAGAGGTGGGGAGAGGCTGGGAGAGGGCTCTGCCAGGTCACTAATGGCCTCTGGGGCAAGAACTTGAAGACGGGACTATGCTTCCCCTTTGATCTTCTAATTCACAATGATCATTAGTATTAACTCCAATTCTTCTGGGTGAAGAACTCCAGCTGTAGCCTTTTCAGTTTACCTGACCTAAGAAAATTCATCACCCAGCCATTAGGATTTCAATAACTACCTAAGAAAAAGAAGGCAGTTGCCCCAGAATCTTTTAGCCCCCCCCCATTCTATCTTCATGACTGAACAGAGTTTATATGATGCATACCACAGAATAATTAGGGCATTCCCATTCCTCCAGTAATTAAATAATCCATCCATTTCCCTACAGAGACAGATGATTCCCGGTTGGATGAAAAGCTGTCGGGTTCTTATGGAATCAGAGGTGGAATATGATGCCTTTGTAAAGCAGCAGCTATCTCTTGAGATTCAGAAAGAACCTCACCGGCTGTGCCTGAGTTAGTGCCAGCAAAACCTAGATCTGGTCAGAAGAAGGGCAAGTCCAAGGGGGCAAGGAATGACCATAGAGATGCTCTTTTGTGTTGAAAAGACTTTGTTTTAAATGTGGTCCATGGACATCTGGAAGGAAAAACCCTCACTCCCCCGCTAGTGTTTAAGTGTTTAGTAAGTATAGCAAGTTAACATCTGCAGATAATACTTGATGATTCCTATCTGTAATCCTAGCACTTGGGAGGCTGAGGCAGGAGGATTGCTGGAAGTTGTAAAAAAAATCAAAAATTTGGGTTATAGATATGACTCAGTAGTAGGGGGCTGGCTTAGCACAAGGCTGGGCCTTGGTTTTCACCCCCAGCACTACAGAAAGACAGACAGACACACAGACAGACAGATAGACAGACAGACAGACACACACACACACACACACACACACACACACACACACACACACACACACACACACACGCACGCACTCACCCGAGAGTGCACATCCCATATAACTGCTATAACTATGAACCACTTCCTTTGGCCAAGAATGAAAGTGGACTGAGGTTGGTTTAGATCTCCTTGCTGCAGTACTTTGTATAACCCCTACTGACATCTCGAGCACAAGCTTTCACAAATACAGATGACCTGTCTCTCTGCCTTCTAAAACCTGGTCTACTTCTTTCAGAGCTGGCAAGGCTGGCTAAGAATAGCCACTGCTAAGAAATAAAAATATGAAGAGGAAAAAAAATGCCACCAATAGCTCCCTACATGGATACAGACCTGCCTGCCAACCCTTCTCTTACCTTGGTCAACAGAATGAGCCATAGGGATGTCAATTAGAACTCTCCCACTGCAGTAATTAATTGCGGTGTTTAGAGAGCGATTCTTCCAGAACTGTTAGCAAGACTGACACCGAGATCCTCCAAAGGATCTTGTTACTGAGATCAGAACCAATGGACAACATCTGTCTCTTCTAGAGCAATCAATTCCTAGTCCAATTCCATTTGCTCCATGTGTAGAGTGGCAGACCCGCAGGGCACTTTTCATCTAATAGTGTTTCTATGGAAACACCATTCTCAACCCAGAAGATTCTACAAACCCTCACACTGGCTGTATCCACATGAGGGGAAAGTCTTAGAAATCAGAAATTGAGGCATGAATTTGACCAACACCCATATGAAAATATTTTCCAGGCTAGACGTACACACACACACACACACACACACACACACACACACACACACACACACAATGAAGGAAACAGACACACAGAAAATATTTGTTTTTACTCAGAAACAGCATTTGCAAGGCTTCACCTGAGGAGATCCTGCTATCAGTGGAAGGACTTGGAGTTGGGAAGACTGGCTGCCAGTTAAAGCCAAGTGTTGGCCTTCAAGAGCTTTCTCCATTTGAGTCTGTACCTCAAAAATCTCCACTTCCCCTAACTATCAGAATGCCTGGGACACACAGAGGCTCCAAGCGAGTCCCTTCACATTCTAAATAAGACCCTCATTAATCATTTTTTATCTAGATTATGTTTTTGAAATCTAATATGATCAGGTAGGGAAACAAAAGAAGAAAAAAAGACTGTTGGTTTTAACCTGACATGAATATTTCATACTTTTCTTTATTCCAGGAGTCCCCTGAACATATCTCTATAACACAGGGGAAGTCCTGAGACACAGTAGGCTGTTTACTGTGGGGATGATGCCCAGGAGAAGGGGAAATATCTAGACCTGACATAAGTCCGAAACTTATTCTTACTCACGAAGATATTAAGTAGTTTGAAATTGTGTGTAATAGTCTGTCTTCAGGCAAATGCAAGCATCTACATGAATAAATGCTTCTATTTCTTTTCCTCTTCTCTCTTATTAGCTATCTAAATCATGTCAATCATCCTTTTCTCTTGAAGGGAATCGTTTCTTTTAAGAGACTTTCCCTACTTAGCAGCACTGACAAATGTTCAGGAAGCCTAAGCTGGGGGGATTGACTGCATTGAAATGTCTACTCACGCCATAATCACCAGCGCTTTAGACTTGTCTCCTTTGCTGTTGTTTTTACCATACACAAGAATGTGCAGGTTAGACAGCTAGAGTCCCTAAGTCCAAGAATCAGCCATTAGCTCTCCAGACTAGTAACCTGGCCTGCTGATTAAATCTACCTGTGGCAAACTAAATACCAAGGTGGTTTCCTTCCCCTGCAGCTTGGTGCAAAGCCTTTTCTATGCCTTTGACACACAAATGCTTGAAAGCGTTTTTTTCAACTTTTTAACTGAAGAAACTCAATAGAAGGATTGGTCTATTTCTTTTTTTAAAAAAAAGGAGGAAGAAAAACTAGCAACTTAAATGCTTGAAAGCGTTTTTCAACTTTTTAACTGAAGAACCTCAATAGAAGGATTGGTCCATTTCATTTAAAATAAAGGAAAACAAACAAACAAACAACAACAAAAAAAAAAACACCCTAGCAACTTACTTTCTACAAGGTGCTCCAGGTTATAGAATATGCCTTTTGGTATTTAAGAAAAGTTCACTTACAATTTGCTAATAAATGGTCATTGCAATTTTTTAAACTAGCCAGAGTTTTGATTGTTTTTTTGTGTACAGCAGATTTCTTGAAAGGAGTTTTCAGATAAATTACATTAATCACATAAAAATAATGTGATAGTTTACAATTTGTGACAGTCTTCCAAAGGGACTGTCCCTAAAGAACTACTCCTCCAGGAGTTACCATAGGCTCAGTATTAACACGGAGCAATAATACTCTTTCCAATCAACAGGTTTTTTGTTTGTTTGTTTTTCTGTAGAATTTACTGGAATTTGCTCCTGACTGACTTGGCTAATGTTTCCCAGACATCACAGAGGGAAGGGCATTCCTTGACCATGGAAACTCTTTTGTCTTTCCATTACAGGGGTGGGGTGTGGGTGCTCAATGGGGAAGGAAAGGGGCGAAAAATCCAATGTCTCCTAGCTTTGCTTTCAGACCATGTCACCAGAGCAACTGGCTTTTGAGAAATCACTATTTTTATCAGTATTTCTATATGAGCAGATGGCACTGGAGTGAGTCAGGGTGCGGAAGTCTCCAGTAGAAATTGCAATGCAACTTCCACAGACATTCATAGAAAGCCCAAGAAGCCTGGAGGGAGGACTTCCCTTCCAGGGCAGTGACCAAGGCCAGTGACTGAGGGCAACTAGCCAGGCTTCCAGAAACCACACAGTTTGTAATTTCCATTACAATTGTCCCTATAACACAACTCACATAAGCATTGTGGTTTAGATAAAATCATGCCATTACGAAGGATTTGGTATCTGTCTGGTTCTAATTTCCTTTAGACAATATAGCTCTCTGCAAGGTTCTTCACAAGGGTACAACCTGGGAAAACTGGCAGGTGAGTAACATAGCTTGTTCTTGTCTCTCCTGATTCTATCTGAACCAATATTTGATTATATTTTATTCAGAAAGATCTCAGCATCAAGTCTCCCCAAAGCTCCTTCTCAGGCTGACAGGACCTGAGATATCAAATTCTTTTTCCTGTTAAGATAGGAACTAGCAGTAGTTTGGTTGTAAGTTCAGGGCCATCCTGATTGCACTCTTACTGCAAAGCAGGTCAGCTGCTTGGCTCTCAGGATGAACTTACAGCAACCCTGCATGAGCACCTTGACCCATTCTCACCTCTTCTCTAAATGAATGCTTTCATCACAGGTCCAGGACACCACAGTCCTCCCTTCTCCAATTCAACAGTGGTTGATAATCATCAGTTGGTAAATTACACAAGGCAGATGACAAAAGATTTACCTACATGCAGTGAATCTTAAGTAATGAAACCAGGGTCAGATCTAAAGGAAACCCAATATATTGTCAAAACCATGTTGTCTAAAACCAGTAACCTCCAGTAGTAACCATCTCATGAACTTTACTCAGAATGCTCAATACTGTCTAGACCATGTTTTGAACCATGGAAGATTCAGAAGACAGAAGAGAAAACTATTGCCACTGCTCTCAGCTTTGACTCCATTCACCAGGGCTGAAGAACATGGATTAATTTATATCCTTGAGTATTACTGGAGGCACAGCCCCTATGCAGAACAGCAGAAGTAATTTTGACCAGATACCACTGAGTATGTCCCTTCAGAACAGAACAACTCATGAGGAACATGGTTTGAAAAGTGGGGAAGGGAGTGAGGGTCACCAGGCTCTGGGCTTTCATGTTTAGGGGCAATGGCCATTAAGAAAAGTAACCAAAGTTTAAAAATAGTGAGGCTATTGAAGCCAAAGTCACAAATTTTTAACCTCCATTCATATATGTAGCTCTGTTTTAACCTGTCCATATTAGTCTATAATATTGAAAATGCCCTGATCAAAATTTTACTCATTTTCAGAATATTATTTTATCCATAAATTTTCATTTTGGCTTCTTTCTTAGACATCATTAAATCCACATACACTTACAAAATATCCACCCAAATATTGTGATTATAAATATTTTGAGCATGAAATTCATTCAGAACAATAACCAAACCAAACAAATCCCCTGTTGGCATGAAGCCCTGAGTCTCCTGTTTCTCACATCTCCAGAATTCCTGCAGTGAAAATAGCAGTACTCACACAGACAATATAAACTGCTGTTCTGCTTCAAAAGTCCCCAGGGATTGCACAGGAAGAGTGGGCTGTATATTGCTGTTTTCCTTTACAGTTCTAAATGCAGAGACAACTTTCACTGGGGGCTCTGACTCATAGCACGGTCATAATGGAAGGGTCCATTCAAGTCACTGTGTGGCAAATTACATGATCATTTTGCCATCAAAAGGGAGTTGCCAATTTTTCAGACCATTCACTACAAAGGTCCATGAAAACACTCACTACAGATACCATCTTTGGGATAGGTTCGACTCTCTTCTTAGCTAGCTTTACTAGTTCTAAGTTCTTCAGACTCACTTTGAAAAGCAACTTCATATAATATATACACTTAAAATCACAAGTACACATGGATTCCCAAGCCTTGTAACTTACAAAAATTAACAAAATTAGAATCGTGAACTTCAAATGAAGCTCCTCATTAGGGTATGGGTCAAGGAAATAAGTGCCAGCCCTTTGTTCAAAACTGGGAACACAGTGATGTCTGAAGTCCAGGGGGGTCATTTTTCTCTATCAAAACTGGTTCATTGTCCATATTTAGTTTACATATGTCATTTAGAATCCACTTACTGTTAGATGCTGGAACAGCCACGCCCTCATGATATTGGTGGCTACTTTGGGAAAGATGCCACGCTTTTTGTGACGCTTTTTGTCCTTATCAGGGTCATCATCGTCACCTGTGCTGGGGGAAGCTACACTGTTGTCCAAGCCATCACCTGCAAACATAGTGAATCAAATTTTGACTGATGCTACCTTAACATACTTTATTCAAATAGAATGCCTTTGGATACAAACAAAACCAAAAGAGCAGTTAAATGATTAGTAGTTTCTTCGGTACTTTCATTTTATTCCAAGACAAAGAGAAAGAACAAGGTCTCAGCTCAAAAATCATCATGTCTAAAAAAGAAAAAGGTCTTCCAAAGATCAGTGCTAAACACAAAAGGAATGGAGGGAAATATCCATCTCTCGAGTGGCTTGTTGCCATGGTAATTATTCCATTATATGTAACACCTCTACTGGGGAGTTCAGTGTGGTGGCATTGCTACTGGAGATCTCTGCCTGGGTATTTGAACTCCATACAAAGTCACTGACGTCAACTGGTGACAAGATGCATTTAATACAGCAACTACTGCCATAGGTGATCTATCTTAAGACTGGTTGGAGCAGGATGGGGGAAATGCAGGCAATCCATCACATAAACAATTTGCCGTGGAATGCTTCAAAGAAGATATTTTTCCTAGTGTAGCAACAGCGTCAAGTTTAGTGAGAGAAAACCCCTGATGCATCTTTTAATTAAAAAATAATTACTATTGAAATAAAATAAAGCAATGCTAGAATTGTACTGCACTAATAATCTGGGCAGTTTCTAAAATTTCTTCTTAAAGTATTGCACACTGAGATGTCACCTGGTAACGTATTCCTAATGGATCCTAATTTTTCTACTGATTTTGTTATAAACACTTGAGTTGTATATTTTCAGAAATATTTCAGCTCTGTGACTCAATAAAATGATAATACAGTCTTCCTTTAATAATGCCATATTTGACAAAATGAGGGAAAAAAAGCATTACCCTTATAATCACAGGAACCAAAATAAGTCACAAGATCTAAAATAGAAATACCTACTTTTGATCTTTGCACCAAAGTCAAAGGACAAACAACAGCGGACTAAACCCACTACACTTGATCAGCCGCCATGCTCTGATGGGTCATCTTCTCACCAGGGAGCTACCTGAAACCTCTGTCCTGTCTGTGAATTTTAGTAATGGACTTTGAGAATGGACGGATTGATCTGGGCCCAGAATAAAGAACTCCAGTGGCAAGGCTTAGAAATGCAGTAACAACTACACCCCAGGGCACACTCATCCCATTAAATAAGTCATTGGGAACCTATGGTCCAAAGAACTTGACACTTTGGTAATACAATTTGCCTGATGACTACCTATTGGAACTCACATCAGATTCTTCTTACAAGGCTTCACCTCCTCCATTGCTTGGTTCTACTTCAGGTCCTCAATGCAACAAGAAACCTCTATTTTGATTTTGCTTATTCTGTCATCTATAGTAGTTATAACGCAAATAAGAGCTTCAATTTTTCTTAACTGTTTTCTCAGGAAACCCACCCTTCACCTTGTAACCCGAAAAGTGACCCCCGCCCCCTGTGTTTCTCAATTGCCTTGATGTGCCCTGAGATAAACCCCATCAATAAGGAGCAGATAGAGTCCAACATTTTGACTTTTAGTAGAGCTACACCACACCATGTGTTCTAGCAGAGCTTAGTAATGTAAACTTCTATAAAAATTTATAATTTTAGTGCACTTAACATTATATAAAGTTATGAAAGTTGCCCAAGCTCATAGAATGGGTCTCCCTAGAAAAGATCACGAAGACCTCCCAATTCCAAAGCTATCACAACCCATCCAACTAATGAAGAAAGTATTGTGCTTCAAGGTCACATGGCTGGGCATGCTGATGTTGGGGTTCCTGGTGGACCAGACACCCACACACCTAAGTCAATGCTGCCCACTCTTTATTTGCATAACCAAGTGTTTCATGGGAAATCCCCTTGGGTTTGCCTAATACATTCTTTCAAAGTCCAGTATTTAAAGAAGCTGCTCCTACAGAGAAGCAATTCACCACATAAAATAACAATTCATTAAAGAAACATGAGAAAAGAAAACAACTCCACAGCATTCACATTTGCAATAGCTGATCCACTTTCGATATGCGAAGGGTGGCCAAGGAAAAGAAACATATGACCCGATCAGTGATTAAAAATGAAAAGCTAGCCCAACAATACTGTTTTCACCACCTCTCCATGATAGGTTTCCACCTTCACAAAAATAGCCTTTTTATCCATCTCAAACCCCTTCAGATTAATTTAGCAAGCAATGTCTAGTGCCTGCCTAGGAGAGAATTCATTGATAATTTATGGAAATATCTACCGTAATCCAGTGGAGATGACTTTTTTCCAGCTTTGTGCATTAATAGATAATCAAGGCCTTAAAGCAGCCTTAGCTTCCCATTACCTCGGGCAAAAGAATTCCTGAAAGTGTGCCTTGAGGGCACCTGAATTATATACTCCATTAGCAGAGGGAGGCTTTCTGTATTCCACGTGTAACACTCCCCAGGACCTTTCCTGTTTATTTCTGCTGTATGAAAGCAAAAGCATTAGGGCCAGAATTTTTTAAGTGAAGACTTATGTAGATACAATGGAGAAGCCTTTCAGGCAGGAGCCAGATCACCCCTTCAGTCCCTGGCAGTGACCTCTCCTGAATAAAAGGTTTCTGTTACATCATTAGCTCAAGCCAAAAACAGCCCTGGCTTAATGCACAGTTTGTTCTTCCTACTGTTTTTAGGCAAATACAGCTACTTTACTCCCATCTGGGAGGGAAATTACACTGCTGGGTTGTAATCTAAGACAAGATTTTCATTGGAAGCAAATGCTTTCAATCCAGTGTAAATACTGCTGCATGTTCAGAACGCCTAAAACAATAAACCTTGCTCCTTCCCAACACGGTTAGGGAAATGGAGAAGATGGGGGCTGAGAAGAGCATAATAAAACAGAGTATTCTAAAAGCAAACACTTTCATAGATTTTAATAAATTGTTTAACCTCTTCCACTTTCTAAAATTGAAAATTGATCTCGCAGCGTCTCGACCTCAGAGGAGAGTCTAAATGGTCAATTGTACCTTTAGCATTTCAATTCACTCCGCAATTTGATACAGTCACCTCAATGTGGTCTCGGGAGGATTTATTTCCCTTTTTTTATTTTTAAGATCACTACACAAACTTGGAGAACCACGGCCGACCACACGGCAGCAGGCAGGGGTTCTGAAGCCCATTTGTAAAATGTCAGCGGTGACTTCATTCCTGGTGCTGACTTCTCCTGCCGCCAAATGAAGGCAAACTGAAAAGGTGGAAATAATCATAAAAATGATGCTCCTCCATAAACAAGCTTACGGCCTCATTAGGGTAGCAGTGGGCTCCAGTGGGTGATTTATGCTCGTTTTGCTGATGCTATGAGGAAATGCCACAGGGCGACTTTAGCCAACTGCTAATGGCTTCTGACAGCTTCTTAGCAACTAGTGCAAGCAACGTTGTAGCGTTTGCTAGTGACAGAAACCGAAAATGTCATATTATCTGCCCATGTGTCATGAAGTCCGTGTGGCAATTAACTAGTAGGCCAGTGACTGAGGGGCTAGAGGCTCCTGAAAATGGCCTTTGGCTATGCAGAGGCAGCCATAGCTGCCTTCGTGCACACTGCTGCACGTATGCAACATTCTAATGCAGAAATCCACTCCCTGCAACTTGCCAGGTTCTGATGAGAGCAGACCAGGCCACTCACATTCCTTTTTTTCCCTCACCTATGTGACTTTCTGGGCATAGGATCTGATGCTAGCAGAGGACTCCAGAGGATTCTGCTTTGCTATGATTAATTGGCGGTACCTGGCTTGGTGCTTTTGGACGCTGCATTCTAAGGTGCTAGCTTTTCTGCTCTCTCACAAATTAGTCTAAAAGGATTGAAGATCACTGAAGCAGACTCATTGCCTGTCAGATTCAAGAAGCAAAAGAACTGCACAGCAAAAGGATACTAGTCCACCAACACCAGGCTTCTAACAAGCAGGGGGAGACTCTTGGCCACACTTTGCAGTTTCCAAGCTATCAAAACCACGCACTATATGTCAAACTGTCAAACCTTTCAGCGTGGGCCATTTGCCCTTTCAAATAATATTTAAGGATTGTTTTTACAAAATTTTATAGGCCATGGTCTAGTGAAAGAGGCCAACCAACAAAGAAAGGAATTTGTACTACAATTCTGCTATGGACAGTCTCTGGTGAGACTTGGGCCTATCCCTGTAGAGCAAGGCAGGTGACCTGTGGCAATTCCCAGGCTGCCAGAGAGCTCAGATTTCAAACACACTCAACTCAAACATCCCAAGTTGCCTATTTAAGCATGCCTAGGCATTTCAACTCTGCTATCTCCTCCCTTTCAAGGCAGGATAAAGCGGCATTTATTGTATTCAGACCATTCAATAGGTCAGAGTGGCCAGGTCAGCAGGGAATTCCTCTACAGACAGGTCCAAGCCCTGTTCCTTTTTTTTTTTTTTTTAAATCTATCTCTCCCTTTTCTCCTAGGACTGTCATTCCCCAAAATCTGCCTAAAAGCTTAACTGATGGAAACTCTGCCTGTTAGTGGGTCATCAGGTAAAAATAAAGCGGGTTGTGTGTTACAGGTTGTGTATGACAGAGGCCAAACTCGTAATTAAGGAAGTGAACTTTCAACTTCCAGGGCACATGGAGACATAAGGTTGGGACCCCCTTCTTTTGCTGGAAGTTACCAGACAATCATAGATTCGAGAACATTCTCATTTACAATGTTGTGTGGAGACCCCATAGCTCGGGGTCATACCCTATTCCTTTACTTTTCTTCTCTTACAGCCTTTAGGAATAGCAGTGTCTTGTCCTCAGATGTACCTAGATTCAATACCCAATGTCATTGATAATTATACTTCTCAAACTTGGAGAAAGTTTATTTTGTCCTGAAAATAGTCATTTCAAGACCCACTGAAGATGGCTAAATCTTCCTGCAGAGGGGATCATTGTCATATGCTGTGACTGTGGACAGAAAGAGCAGGACATGAAGAGCTTCCTTTTTCTCTTGGATCTTCCACAGTAAATCTACATAGGGAAAAATATGCCCCACCCCAGCAGAGTGAGTCCAGCCTCCCTTGTCCTCACTATGGAAAATGTCTTATCTATATAGAAAGGTTAGATTTCTTTGCAGGGGGTCAAGTGTTAGGAATGTTAGAAAATGTAAAAACTCACCCCAAACCCACTTCTCTGGATCCTGGGGTATCCAGTTCCCCCCAAAATCAGGTAGAATAATGCCTCTGTGTTATGTTAAGTGGATAAATGGCAAGATTTACAAACACTTCTTCCTCAGAAATTAGCTAGGATATTTCAGAGATCCTCAGGAGTTGTATTGTCTTCATTTCAAAAGCACAGGAGCTGCCAGAATCATTTTCCTAAAATACGTATCTGATCATAGTACTCTGGCACTCATGGCCTTCCCTGGTACCCCTTTGCCCTTAGGATGGAGATTATAACTTTTAGCCTGGCATGGAGGGACTTTCACAGCTTCTTTCCCAAGAGTGTTTTCAGCAAAGATTTTACCAAGACTCAGTGTTCTCAGTCATCCACAGCCTTGTGGTCCTGTGCCTGTGGGAAGCTCTCTGTACTCCATAGCTCTCAGCTCTTTATGGTTCCTTGGGCTGCTTCTTTCACTGAAGTAGGCTTCTCTTCCTTCCTCGAGCATGATGACAAAGCTTCTTGGTGACCTTTAAGGCCACATTCTACTGCTATCTCCCACACGAAGCATTTCCTGGACTCTGGCTGACTTACATTGTCCCTTCCACCCAAAACTGGGTGTTTTTATTTTTTGCCACACATTCACCTCCCTGAATACTTCATACCCTCCTAAGACCACCAACTCTTAGACATGTTTTCATTACAGCAGGGGCCAAGTCATACTTGTGTCTGTTTCTAACCCAGTGTCATCACAGTGTAAAGGGAACAATGTCATCACAGTTTAAAGGGAACAATGTGTTTTAGTGAATGCTGAATATATTTTTTTCCACTGCGCAGAGATAACATGACTTTGATTTCTACCTGTTACATTTCTTTCCAAGATATATATGAGTGAAAGTCTTGGGAAATGCTTACACATGAAACTTGATAAAGTAGAAAGCATAAGAGAGATGCATTCTACAGGATTACAAAGTGTTCTCAGACTCTAAAGCTCATCATGAGCAAAGAACACCTCACAGTCACAGTGTCAGAGAGCTTGAGAATGCTTGCCTTGGCCCTTCAGAAACAGGCCAGTGCTTCCTGTAATTGTCACTGAAAATGTCTTACCTAACTAAAGGATTTTGTGGTTGGTACAATTTTTCTGACTTCAACATTAAAAGGTAAAGCAGAGGCTATTTGCTTCCTCTTTATTTTCCTAATGAAATATGTATAGTCTCTACTTCATTTATTTCCTAGTTTTTCTGTAGCAAAGAAATTCAACTGTCTTTAGCAGACAATTTCTTCCTGGTCTTAAACTCAGGACTCACATTTTAAACATTTGTTGTAAATCTAAAATCCTTGGGACTTTGGATTTTCTCTCCTTTTCCAAGAAATCACCCCATTGTTCCCCCAGCATTCCATACACTTGCCTCAGCAATATGTCAGCAATGAGTTGTGTGAGAACTCAGTGTCTGTGGTATGTCAAGGGTTCCATTTTAGGTGACATTGGGAAGAATTTTCAGCAGACATATAAAAGCATATTCCAAGGCCTAAGTCTTAGTACTTTTGTTGTTGTGTTTTGTTTGTTTGGAAATAAAGTCTTTCTATATAGTTCTGACTGTCCTGGAACTTGCTATTTAGACCATCCTGCCCTCAAACTTACAGAGATCTTCCTGCCTCTGCCTTCCTAGTGCTGGGATTAAAATTTTGTGTTACCATGCCCAGCCTATGTTTTAAATAAAAACAAAGTATACTTCAGGTCTCTTCTAATCAGAATCTAATATTAAAAACAGATAGGGATCAAAATCAGCGATTAACTGTGTGATTAATATTAATTAAGATTCTGTTAATTTCTTGTCTTCCCTTCTATAATTCTGCTCAAACTCAAGTGATTAATGTTTCTTTGTTCTTGGTTCAAAGTAATTCCCACTTGACCAAGAGAAAACAATGAAAAAAAAAAAAAAAAAAAAAAGCAGGTTCTGCTAACGCTAACCCACAACTTCCCTGAAAAGTTTGAGATGATTCTTGTGAAAACCATGATAAGGAGTCAGTTATAGACATGCTATCCCTGAGCCAAACTCTAGCATGTTCTTCACAAATGGTGTATGGTTCAGATACACCAATGGCACTGATAGAAAAGGAGGAGCTAAGCATGAGGCTCAGATCTACAGCCAGGCTCACTGGCACACACTGGATTTACAGCATCTGAAAATGGTGGTGGGAGGACAATTCATTCAAGACCAGCTGGACTTAGATAGTGAGACCCTATCTATCTCAAAGCAACAACAAGGAAACAAATACTAAACTACCTTGAAATACTGGCACTCAGAAATATCTATAAATGTTACCACAACTTGGATCTACTGAAATTGGTTATGAGATTTTGACTTTCTAGGTGAATTTAAGTTTGTTAAATGATGACAAGAATGAATTAATAACTGTGGACAGAGTTCAATTCTATTCTACCCTTTTGCAGACTACAGAAAGAGAAGACAATGACTCAACACTTGCAGAAAAGACTTCCTTCTATAAAGTACCACTCTCACTTTCCCTTTTCACAGTGATCCTCACATACACAACCCCATCATCCACTGCAGCTCTTATTACTGTCAGTGCGTTTAACAAAGAGCACCGCACTCCCACATTGGCCCTAGTACCATGTCTGTGCTGAGCACAGATGGCAAACAACACATCTGCAGTCATACCACTCTGAACAAGCCCCAGCTCATCTCTCTTGGAGGCTAAGCATAGACAGGCATGGTTAGTACTTGAATGGGACACAAACTGTGAACTGAATCAGAAAGACTTTTGGTTTCCATTAAGCATTCCAATCGGAGGGCCCAGAAGCTAAACAGCATAATCACCGTGATAAATATATAGTTGCAAACTCATGGACTTAGTCAGACAGCAATAAAAATCCAAATCCAAGAGTGCATCAAGTAAGAGCACTGACCTAGAGTGAACCTGAACAAAAATCATAGTAGTATTCATAGTAGTGAAAAGCAAGGCAAGAGGACAGAAGACAGCTTTCAGAGGCTATAGGACAGGAAGAATAGTCCAGAAGCCTCATACAGCACAACCCAGCCATAGAACTCACTGGGATAGTGGTACCGATGATACTGGACAGTTGCGGGAAGGAGAGTTACAGCCTTGTGAGTCTCTACAGTTCTGGGAATCCTGAACTGCCAGGGTATGTCTGTAGAGTCAGAGCCTTCTCCATTGTGTGCCAGAGCATCATGCAAGTTTCATCAAACAAAGCTTCACTCCACTGTGTCCCTTTCTAGTTAATCTCACATACTTTCCCTTTCCAAACTAAGGGTGAAGAATGCTGGGTGGGGTTGGAGAGATGGTTCAATGAGTAAATGCACCACGTGCCAAGCCTAATAATCCCATTGTCAACAGCGTGACTCCTACAGGTTGCCTTCTGACCTCCACATGTATGTTGTAGCATGTGTGAGTGCATGTAAACAAACACTAAGGAAATGAAGTAATAAAGCCTTAAAAAATTAAAAAAGAAAGGAATAAGGGATGGAAAAGCAGTAAGCCCATTCAGACAGAATCTAACTTAGACACCTGGCATGCTAACAGGAATTGGTCACTAGGCCTATTGGATATTTGAAGATTATTCCACAGAAATGAAAGTTAAGACTATTGTTAGGATCCAAGGTCAGCTCAGCAAAGGCAAAGCATTAAGTCAAGGAAACGCCCAGTTGCCTGGGAGTCCTGGGCATAGAAAGACAGTGCCAGCCTGAGGAGGAAGTCCATTTCCTTTCACATTTCTGTAAACTGGCAAAAGCTGAACATTACAATTGCCCTTAGCCCTCTCCTTTTCTGTGTCTCTCTCTTACTGTACAGCACCTCTTCCTTGGAACTCCTAAGAGCTCCAACACCTGAGGGAGGCTCTTCTCTTTCTTATACCTATTCTGATCTAAATTTACCTTCATCTTCTTGCATCAGCCCAAATGCTCACCTTTGCATCCTCCTAGAGACAAGCAGAGTGTCAGTAGGAAGCCTGGGAAATTTCACATCAGATGTGAAAGGAATCCCTGACACCATTCTCAAGTTCCTGTATGAACTACGGATTGTAAGGTAAGATTTATTTCTGGGGTAGTGGGACAGGCCAGTATTCCCAGCCCTTGAAAGTGGGGGCAATGGATCAGAAGTTCAAGGTCATCCTCAACTACATCTTGAGGTCTAGGGTGGCATGGACTACGTGAGATCTCCTTTCAAAAGCCAAAAGTAAATAAAGTAAGATGTGTCAGTGAAAGTCAACCTGACTCCTTAAATGATAGAATTTCAGTTAACATAAGGAAGGGTTTCAAAAGCCATAGTTGGCATTGGAAAGAATGACTTTTTAGAGTCAGTCTATACAGTACTCACAAGAGTCCAGTGTATTTCAAAATTGACCATCAGCTCTCACAACCCCCACCCCATACACATATTCCCAATTTACTACCTTCTCTCCTTAATTCCTGACCATATTTAGGGAGCTGTGTTTCTGAACATGCCAGGTTTTTTGTTTTGTTTTGTTTTTTAAGACATTGTCATCACTGTAAATGATCCTGTGGATATAATACAGTGAAAATATGAGTCAGAGAACATCCGTGTATGTATGTAGGTCAGTCATAATTTGGGTGTTTGTATGTTGGGGATTGCCAGCATGTTGAAATAAATTTGGAATTACTTCTTTGGCATAAATAGCACATTCAATTAAGCATCTATCACTTCATGAGTCTCCACTGTCAACACAAATAATGTATAAAATGTAATGGGGTGAGAAATGTGGAAAGAAACCAACCAAATAGCTAAGATCCTGAATGGAAATGTTTATGAATTTTTGTGAAACACACAGACACAAAAACATTCCAAAATCTCAAAGTGCATCTGGTGGGATTAAATAAAGACTGTAAAGTCTCTGCAGTCATAGAATGTAAGAACTGCTCAAACCTGTACTTAGCACATCCTCAAGACCCAGACACAATATAATATATTTGTTCACTGAAATAAAGTACTATGGACAGATGCAACAGAAACTAAGAGAGAAAGTACATTTTCAATGCTTTCCCCACCCATTTGAATCATTGTAATTGGTTCTTTTGAGACAAGAATACTATTTTTTTTTTTTTTTTAGAAATCTAATACATCTGTTTGACTTTACTCTCCCTTAGGGGAACAGTAGCAAATTAGTTACCTATACTCAGGACAATAGCATGAGGAATACAAAGAAAAAATAGATTTTACTCATTTTTTAGCTGTTGAGCATTGTTTTTTAACAACTAAACACCATGGAAAATCCTCACAAAAACTGTAGAACTTCTTAATAGAATTTTGGGCAGTTGCAGATGTGAGCACATTACAAGATATTACAGATATATATATATATATATATATATATATATATATATATATAGAGAGAGAGAGAGAGAGAGAGAGAGAGAGAGACTCTAACCCTAGAACTAAATGGAAAGACCCCCAATTGAACACACTTGCATGTGTGAAAGAAAAGCCATTCAAAACATGTTCTGAATCAGTCACTCAGGGAGTGCACTGAGAACCAAGGCCTTTGTGGTTGTGTAAAGATAGCTTAACATGCCCACCACTGTGTCTTGAAACTGTTTCTCCAAGAAGTGATTCATGTGTTAATGAATGACTAGAAGGCTATATGCAGCCCTGAAAATACATATTTTTGTTTTGTTTGTTTGTTTGTTCAGACAGGGTTTCTCTATGTAGCTTTGGAACCTATCCTGAAACTCGCTTTGCAGAACACACACCAGCCTTGAACTCAGAGATCTGCTTGCCTCTCTGACTGCTGAATGCTAGAATTAAAGGTGTGCACCACCACTGCCTGGCAACAATATATTTTTAAAGGGGAAAATATTATCAAACATGGAATCTTATACACAGGCAAGCAATGGGCACATGTGCATGCACACACACATACTTAGTGGTTATCAAGAATGTGTGCATTTGTGTGTGTGTGTGTGTGTGTGTGTGTGTGTGTGTGTGTGTGTGTGTGTTCATAGATAGAACTTCTTTATCTGAGGCATATAGGATGCACTTGAAAAGTGGTATATAAGCCAGTTTCCAAAGTCTAGCTTAAAGCAAATCTTTTCCACCACCTTGACTACTTACAGACTGATAAGAGCGTTTTTTACAAGCCCCAATCCTTACACAGCACTTGAAACCAACTAAACCAACACTGTATGGTCCAGCAAGAGCTTAACACTGGTGATTTTTACCTAATTAAGTCTGAGAAGCACTAAGTTAGAACCATACATTGTGGCAAAGCTCAGGACCAGAGGATCTATGCTCACTGTAGAAAGGGTTCCTAAAAGCTTTCTCCTCTGCTTTCCTGCCTCACAGTTTGCAGGCTGAAAGCTTTGTAAAACTACAGCATGATAGGGAAACAAAATAAATAAATAAACAAGAACTCACCAAGCAGTTACACCAGGGAATGTCAGCATAGTGAAAAATAGCCCTCTACATGCTTCAGGGGCTTCATAAAAAGAATCACACACCACAGAACCATAACTCATGTGTCTACTGACTTCAAATCATATTAAAATATTTGTTATAGTCACATGTGACAGAACGTATTACAGTCTTAAAATATTTTCACCAAGTAATCTCTAGAAGTTGTAACATTTAAAAAAGAAGATTTCTGTTCATGCGGACCACATCATTCTTGAGTGACACAGAGAAGCCAGGATGACATGGCTTTTGTAGCAGTTTTTCACATGTGTGCTCTCTCTTCCCTACATAGCATGCTGCCTCATGTGTTGCAACTCCACCCTCCAACTCTCTAGCATCCTGGACATCAGTCCTCAAGGTACTCCTGGGTGATTTCCTCCTCCTCCCTGACGCCTTTTCATTGTGTCCTTAGTGGTCAGGAGGTCTGAGGAAAGGTGTGGCACAGGGCCACAGCCATCTGAAGATGAAGCCCAGAAGATGAGAGCACAGGGCTCCACAGCCATCTGAAGATGGAGCCCAGAGGATGAGAGCATAGGGCTCCACAAAGAAAAGAATCCCAGGGCAAGATGCTAGGGAAGAGGAAAGGCCCAGGATGGATAGGGAGAGAAGATATGCCACCCTGTCCAGTTCAATTCATTTACAAGGTAAGTTGGAGCCAAGCTTTGAAATAGGAAGCAGCGGGTATTTGAAGAAGAATTAGGAGATATTAAGTGCATTAAACATAAATCAGGAAGACGAGATGGCTGAGAAGGAGGCTAAGTGAAAGATAAAAACTTAGGACTCTCTACTTGTGAAGCCACCACCTAAAAGATTCAAGAGTTTTCAAAAGCAGAGAATTCCCAGCTAAGCTTGTTCCCTTTGATTAAGGAGGCTCGAGTTCTTTTGTGGAGTTGTAGTGCCACTCATACTAGTGACTCAGTTAATTAGGGACAAGTGCTTGCCTCTCAAAATAAGCACACTGTGCACACTGGCAACTTTGCTTGGGTGGACACAGTAAGTATCCTTACTTATCAAATGCTCCTTCTAGATAAAAATCGGCCACTTCTACTTTCTTGCGCACATAGGTGCCTACAATCTTGTTAGCTACTCTGATCCAGCACATTCCTTATGTTGCCCCAGGGCTTGTAGCTGCTGTACTGACCATTCATAGGGTGTGAGTCTCCTGATGAGATTACAAAGGATCTTTCCCTCTGGACAAATACAGCCAGAAATGTGCTGGGTGATGTGCATACCTCAAGAGAAATATGGGAACTGTCTCTGGCCACTTCGTGTAAAGGAGAACATCCCTGCACCTGCTGGTCCTCATTCTGAATCAGCCCATCAGCAAGGCTGACTGACAGGGTTGTGACATAAAAAGGTGAACCAATCTGTCTCTTAGGGACCTTACAGTCTTCTCCACTCCTTGTGCCTTATCTCACTCCTACTTCCCAGGTATCAAAGTCAGATGATGAGGGTCCAGACAGACTCCATCTTTCCCACTTAGCACCTGCTCTGAGTTATTCGACCTCTTCAAACCCCAAGCCTCTCTTTTACCCCTATGCAAAACAGTGATCCTGGCATTTGTATTTACATCTTAGACTTTGCTGGCCACATGGATAGAAAAGTTCTCAAAACTTCACCCAGCCATCGCATAGCTCACTGAGAGTGTGCATTTGCATTTTCCTATTGGGGACTTTCTCTGAGCAGAGGATACCAATCTACACCCTTCTTCTAGAACTCTAAAGCAATCTCTGCAACTTTTGTCATCTCTTTCTGTCCGTTTACATCCTTAGGAGCTGAATCTCTCCCAAATATCTACACCGCTCTCTTATTGCATGCTTCCTTTTCTGTTTTTCCTTTCCTGGCCCTCCCCACCCCTTCTGTGAGCTTTGTAAGTAAGTGTGCTTCAGAGAAAAATAAATAGCCATGCTGCCTTGACAGCCCATCAGAAAAGCAGGCAGCTGTTGGGGCCAGTGACAATGAGAAGTTTTTACTAGGTAGGTATTCCCTAATGCACACAGGCTCCCCTAGCATTCAGGGAGTCGCCAGGAGCCCAGGAGCTACTGAGCCCTCTCTATGCTCTTCTTTTCTCCTATACATATATCCTTATAATAAAGCTCGACTTGTAAAGCAGGCACCAGAAGAGAATAACAATGACTAATCATGAAATTAAACAACTATAAACAATAGATTGCAATCAAATTCACCCCAGAATTATGAACTGTTTATTTCTGGAACTTTCCACTTACTGTTTTTTTGGAGAATGAATAACTGAAACTATTGAAAGTGAAACCACATATGAAAAGGACCATGGCACAGGCTCTTAGTTCCCTCACAAACCAAGTTAATCCATAAATTTCCTGTTGTTAATGACAGAGGAGTTTTTTTACTAACAAAGTTCTATCATTGAGACAAAAAATTGAGATACACTCTAGAGAAATAGTATTCATCTTCATCTGGATCATAGCTTCTTAAATAATGGCTCATGACCCTATGAGATCATGTGACTGAATGTAGGGATTGTGAAAAACCAACCAAAAAATTTGTTAAGAGTAAAAATTTCAGAACACAAAATCATCAAAACTTTAATCAAACTCAATGTGAAATGAATCTCAGATGTTTCTGGGAGTACTTAACCGTGTTATACTATGCAACTTCACTGCAGCCTTGGCTTGGACACCTGACAAGCACACTTTGTAAAAAGAAAGCTCACAAAGAATGAAACCTGAAACAGTCCACTCAGACTCAAGATCACTGTTAAAAACTACAGTGTTGCCGGGTGTTGGTGGCACACACCTTTAATCCCAGCACTCGGGAGGCAGAGGCGGGCGGATCTCTGTGAGTTCGAGGTAAGCGTGGTCTCCAGAGCGAGTGCCAGGATAGGCTCCAGAGCTACACAGAGAAACCCTGTCTCGAAAAACCAAACAACAAACAAACAAACAAACAAACAAAAACGTCAATGTTTTCAGTGTGTACACGAAGTATTCTGCTCTTATAGAAACATAACAGTTTAGTTGTGGGAAACAAAACACCGTCTTTTCCCTACCATCACTCATCAGCATGCATCACATTAATACACCTCTGGATTATAGTATGTTTCCTTTTTAAAATTGCTGTTTGGGTTGATAACTTGATTTAAAAAAAAATGAGCATCTGCCAGATGGCTCAGTGGGTTGGTACACTTGATGCCAAGCCTGATGCCTCGAGCATCATCTCTGGAAGTCAGGTGGTGGAAGGGGAGAACCAACTCCAGAAAGTTGTCCTTTGACCTACACACTCTTACCACGGTGCTACGCACACAAAATAAAATTAAGCCATAAATATAAAACTAAAAATATCTAAACTATGATGTGGGGTTAGGATACTTCTGCCATTTCATACTATATATTTATGTAAAACAGCCTTCTCAGCATTGGTGATTATAGAGTGAAAAATATCAATCCACTCTGAAAATTGTTGAAGATTCTGCTCCCTGTAGTATCAGACACTCAGCCACAATTTCATTCTTTATAGAAAAGTAACCAAACACATCTGGGTCATGTGTGTGCATTTGTGGTACTGAAGAGTGAACCTAGAGCCAAAGCATGCTGGGTAGTAAATCACCCTTCCACTAAGCCCCACCCCCCAACTCATCCATCTTATGCAAATTCACTTTCATCTTTAACAAAATGGTAAAATCATATGTATACCAAAGAACTGCTTTAGAACAAATTTCTTATGTGATTTATTACTGGCAAATGTTTGGTTAGTATATCTACTTTATATACCTGGGTCACATAAAAATTTCTCCAGCAGAAAGTTGTATGCTGTGGAGAAACTATAAGAAGATTTGGTCTAGATAGTCAGAATGACAGACAATCTGAAAGCAAATGGTCACAGAACACTTAAGGTGTTATTTTCTGAACTGTTTCCTCTCATTCGGGTAGAGATGGGCTGGGAACAGGCTACTGCAGATAAGGGAACACAGATCTTTGTAGATTTGAACTCAGGTCTGACTCCAGCCTAACCCCCTAATCACTCCAGAAACACCCTTCCCTGTTAACCACTTTAGAGGAGATAAGGTCAAACCAGTCTTTCCCTGACCTCTAAAAGCTCTTCAAGGGTGTCAGCAGCCCTTCCCCCATTCATCCCTACAGGCCATCACAGCTTTGCAAACTTCCCCTGAATCTTATCTGATTTTCTAGTCAGGGAAGGAAGATACAGGGTGGTGTGTAAGTGCACCTGCGTTAGAGGGAGTAAAGATAGCTCAGTGTGAAAACCTGGAAAAGGACATAGAAGATAAATGCTAAATAGTCACAGATCTAGAAAGTTCACAAGAACAGGAAGCCACCAGGTTTAATTCTTCCTAAAGCTGCATCAAAAAGCCTGCAAGAATTTGCCTAAACCTACCTCCAAGAAGCAAGGACAAAAATCCTATTAAACAACAAAACAAAACTACAAAACAAAACCCAAACTCCATTTCCAAGGTAGAAGCAGAGAAGGGAAGCTACACAGCTAGAGCACACACCCTTCCTGCTCCAGGGGCCTGGGTGAAGCCACTAATGAAAAAACAAAAACAAAAACATGTCTGTGGACTTGCTAGCTTCATTCTAGCATCTTCAAGGATCTATCCACATCAGAAATCCGAGGACCTGCTGATCAGAAATCCACAAGCCATCTTTCCTCTGACCCTATGACATTGGAAGTTCACACTGGATGTACATGGCAGGCTGAGGTTGTTGTGCATGAGAAGAGGGAAATGAGGGCAGATTGCAAGCTCAATAGTAATTTGGGGGTTGTTTTATTTTAGATTTTCCCAATATCTTTTAGTCACAAGAGGAACCTCACCCCTCCTCCAGGAAGAGTACAGAAATACAAACAAGCTAGCTACATCTTGAAACACCAGCTAGAGTAGAAACTCATGTGTGCCACCATACCAAAAGGCAGTGGTGGTCCCCATGGGAACTATGTTCTGTACAGCCTAAAAGATGTGAAGTTGACAGAGGGGTTTCTGTCTTGATGTCACAGCAACCTGAAATCTACCTGGAGGAAGAAGGTACAGAAACTTCCACTTTGTTGGAGACCCAACTGTGACCCTCCCACTATCTCAACTGGGAAAAAAAGTCTGTTGCATTTCCCTCCCCCAACCCCTCTTTACCAGGGCAGAATGAGCAATGGCCATGTCCTCACAAACAGACCTCAGAATGCCAATCCCAGGCCTGTCTGACTTCTGAGTTGGCCTGTGGCCTAGAATTCCTTGCTGCTGGCCCCACCTAACAGATGGGATATGCCAAAATGCCAGGCCTGAACTTGCTAAACCCTTTGGACACTCTGTCTTGGACCACCCAGCTGTCTGTACAGAGGCCAACTTCTATATCCAGGTTAAGCACTCCAAAGTAGCATTCCTCCTAATATGGAGGTGTTTCAGTTTTGTCCCATCCTTCTCTCTGGGCCCCGTGGCTCTGTGGTGCTGGGTTCTAGTAAGTCCCTTCGAATTCTCACCATTCCCTATTGCCTTCTCACCTGGAATCCAAAATTGATTAATTGTGCCAAATCTGTTCAGAACCAGGTTGTCTGTGAGAGAATTATTTCCATATTGGATACCAAAAGTGGGTGTGGGAAATACAACCTTCCTTTCTGTGCCTCACTGTTACCCAGAGAATTCTGTCTTTCAGAAGCGTGGAGTAGAAATACTCTGTAAGTTCAGCTTCTCTAAAACCACCTGGTTTCCAGTCTCCTCCTGTGTGATCCAGGCCATGCAGGAAGAGCTGTCTGGTCTGATCCAGTTACAGGAACTGTAGACAGTGTGTCTTTGATGGCCCAGAACTGGGTATGTCTCTTTTAGAGAAGAAAGACCCAACTAGGATCTAGTTAAAAAATATCCAATTTTTAAGAATCATGCTGAAAAAAAAAAAAAAGAATCATGTTGTATCGGAAGATAATGGGAAGACAGGGAAACTTAGACACTTCCCAGTTACAAAATATGATTGTCCTCATTTTAAAATTTAAATTATCGTGGGTGTACATGATGACAGGAGTGGGCAGTTATGCATGCCACAGCTTGCAGGTGAAAGTCAGAAGACAACTTCTTGGAGGCAGTTCTTTCTGTCCACCTTTATGTGAGTTCTGGGGATCCAATTCAGGTCACCAAACCTGTGCAGCAAGTGCCTTTACCCACTGACCCTTCTTGCCAGCCCCAAATGAGACTGTTTTAAACGAAATTATGGAGCTGTTATAAGAGGTCATTTTTATAGCCTCTCTTCTATATTTGCTTGTCATTCTTATTAAAAATAATAATATATAATTTTTAGAAAAAGACTGTGGGTGTTCTGTAGCAGCAGGCTATTAAGATGTGGGATGGTGGTAACAGGCAAGGCCTTCTAGAAGTTGGCCATGAATCAAGGACAAATTCCCAAATGGTCAAACAGTGACTTCACAACATTGGACCCTCACCTCTGCAAATACATGAATTCTTGTCTAAACTCCAGGTCACAATTGAGGCTGAAGTCACATGCCAGTCACTACTTTCTGTATCATCCCTTTGAAGTGGCTTCAATTCTACGGAGACTCTCTTTCTTGGGCCATAAAAAAAAATGTTGGCGAGAAGAGACTAGGTGATTCAGAATAGTAGTGTGAGAACTGGTGACACTAAAGATGTAAACACTCATCAATATGTGACATGCTGTAAAGATGTCCCTTTCTATGTGTAAACTTCTAGTATCCCTCAAGACAAGGATAGGTGCCTTTCCCCAGGAAGCAGTATCACATTCCGCCCATGATCTGTTCATATGCAACTCTGCTTACTGGATTCCTCAAGACCCAACACCAGTAAGCAGTGTTGGTTGAAAGAACAATAAACCAAAACCAAATTTACTTATATCTTCTTAAGGGTCTTTAAGGAAGTTTGCAGAGGATGGGGGCCACAGAAAAGAGTCGTAGCCTTTAAAAACTTTTTTCTCTACAGAAAAGTTAAAATTTCTTGTCCTCAGTTTGTTCCATTTGTCACACACACATATATCTGGAACATACAGAAGTCATTATAGGAAAAGTTAGAGAGAATTGGGTCATATATGTTGTAGGAGTTTGCTAAATCCTCATTTCTACATGAGGAACAATGGATGAATGGGTTGGCTCAGCTGATTTCCAGCAGAAAAAATGTTGAGAGCACCTCTAACAGTCTGCCATTTCTTTTCACTACAAATGAACGACTGAAATATTAGTTAGCATCACTCACCTGGTTAAACCTGTATTTCCACGCAGCCTATCACATCACCACCTACATATACTGAAAATAACAAGCTTTCCAGGAACTTCTAAACTTCTGTTCATATTGTCGACAAATGAATACAGATAAAGTGGTAAAGTTTAATGTCTCTCTCTCCTCCCCCCTCCTTAAATGGGTCTGAGTTAGTACTGTATAGGCCACTCAAAAAAAAAAAAAAAGTCAAAATGATCACTTTACATTCAATGAAGAACACTAGCACTTTTAGCTGGTCTCTATATCAGGAACTGTATTAGAGAGACTGATAATAAAAGGCAGTGTGGCTTACAGTTAGTACCATTGTGTGTAGCAAGGTAGAGTCAGTAGGAAATACTCTGTTCCTGTTTATTTGCAGTGGGAAGAAATTAACATAACCAGAAGGTATTCCTTTAAATGACCCCACAGAGGATACATGAAAAGTAACTATAACCTCTTGCCTTATTTTATTATTGCTATTGAGGTGATGGGGAGAGAAAATCAACATCAGTTTTTGAAGATAGAGTTGAAAGAGGAATTGTTTATAAGGAAACCACTACAAGAAGAATAACAAGATGGAAACCGCACAGTCAAGGTGACTTGGGGTCTAATCCATAACTGAAAAACAAGATGCAAACATCACACTCAGAAGGTAGCATAATAAGTTGGAAGGTGACTAGCTGGAATGGAAATGCACTACATGCTCCTATTCAAATGTTAACTCATCGCTGCAAGAGGGGTGGAGGTTCAAGTCCCAGATGTTAAGCCTTCAATTAGATGATGGAAAAGTAAAAAACAGTGTTTCCACCAGTCACAGCTACCATGGAGTAGGAACACTGAGGTTATAGAATTGAGTCTGAATGTCATGGGTCATATACTGATGTGTGCATTTGCTACATGAGCCTTTACCAGCATGGTCCTCAAACAATCTTGAAGTTTAAAACCCACCTGCTAGAGTATTGGTTTCCTCTGACTCTTCTTTATGAAGACAGGACACACACACACACACACACATACACACACACACACACACATACACACACACACACACACACACACACACACACACACACACACCTATGTGTATGTGTATAGATAAAGTTGCAATAGTAGACTCCCAGTAGTACGACTAAGGTACAATTCTAATTCAAGCAATGAGGCAAACTTCTAGTCACACGTCACTAGAACATACATGCAATATCTTCACACTCAAACAGGATGGCACAATCTGCATTCTTCCGAGAAGCTCTCGGTGGCCCTGTTCCAGGCTTCTCCAGCAACAAGGTGAAAGGAATTTGGGATGCTTGGGTGGACCCACCTGAGGACTTGCACACAGGAATAAGAGCAGCCCTCTTAGCTTAGCTGTCTGAGAGGCAGTTTTTCAGGGGCAGGGTAGGGACAAGCAACCAAGTGAAAGCTGCATTGGTCACACACGTGTGGCATCAAACTCAGGAAACCAAGCTGCAATGGGGATTGAGATCACAGAATCCAGTCACAGTTACACCTTAGAAGCCTACCAAAGAGGTCTGTACCCTGTGCTCCTGGGCCCAAACAATCTGCAGGCATGTGCCATTTTCTGATGCCTGGAGAGCCTGTGGGATTGTGTCTGTTTAGGTAGAGCCAATTCACACAGATTCAATGTTTCAGGAATGTGTGACAAGCTGGCTGTCTCCTCTGCTTTTGTGGGACAAAGACTGTTCAAAGACTTCTCACACGTACACACTAGCGTGCCCCTGAAGCCACTCTCTTCTTGACCTTACACACACACACACACACACACACACACACACACACACACACACACAAATTCTCACTTCTTTTGCATTTTAATGACCTTTTTCCTTTCAAATTTATTTCACTGTAAAGCTAGCAGTTTATGACAAATTTGTTATGAGACACCTACAGTAAATTCTACTTTCATAATGCTGTCCATATCCTAGCAGTGTGGAAATTCCTTCAAAAGGGGGACTTTGGTGATATTAATAATCTTTTACGTGGTGTGTGTGTGTGTGTGTGTGTGTGTGTGTGTGTGTGTGTGTGTGTGTGTTTGTGTAACAGGCAATGCACAAGAGAAGGGGATCCAAATGAACTGCTTCCAGCATGGGATTAAAGAGATATGCTAAGCCCCAAACATCCTATGATTATTGAGCCAGGAGTTTAATGGCTGTCAAGTAAGTTTTGAAAGCCAGAACTTGGTAACTCTTAGCCATGCATTCTTATGGTGTTTCTTGGCCTAACTTGACAGATTGGTTCTGAAAACATACACTAATTTTTAAAATTCAAAACAGATCCATTTGTTTGGGGGCCTGCACAAACAGAGGGCCAGGAGAGTGGAAACAGCATAAACAATGTTGTTTATAGCCAAGCCTGAGAAAACCACTCCACTTTCCTCCCAAACTGCAGGAAGTCTCAGAGCAAGCCCCACCTATTGAGGTGGACTAAGATGTACCTTCCACGGGATGAACACTATTATTTTCAAACACAGTGACATGAAAGGATCTCACAGTGAGCAAAAGTAATGAAGGAACGGCTCTTTTCCGACTTGGAATGGAAAAGGACAGGGAAGTCCAACCGCAAACAAGGCCCCAAAACAAATGAAATGAACACAGCATCAGGGAGATGTGAGGCAAGGCACACTAGACATGTCATTGTCTTGCTTCACCTTTGACCTCCAGAGAAGGCGGAGACGGTTCCCACAGCTGTGTACCCATAGAAAGCTGTTAGTAAGCCCCGAGTAGCAGCCCCTTGCTTCTGAGCAATGCTCAGAAGCCACATTGGACTACAACTCTTTCCTACTTCTTTCTCACCACCCCCAAATAGGTTGGCTTCCTTGATGTTTTTGTCTCTTGTTGTAACAAAACTATATTTAAAAGCAACAGGAAGCTTTTACTTGGGAAGTTGAGGTCTAAGCACTCAGCGGCAAACAATGACCCGAGAGATAAAGATGCAACGTAAGTGGTAGGGAACAGACTTCTGCTAGCTTCCTGCCAAAGTTGACTTGTGAGCATGTGTGAGGCCACGATATGACTAACAGTGCTATTTTGCTTTTATTTACTCCCATTTATTTGTTCCTGTGAGAACCTCTATAAAAACAAAGTGTGGGGACAAACAATGGAAGCCTTCCCAACTCCTCCTGGCCAGGGCTTTTATTTGACACACTATCAAATGTTTCCATCAGTGGCAATCAGCCCATTCATTCAACTCTGAATCATAGCCCACATCATAGTATAGGGTGCTGGGGGTCACCTGTGCATGGCCACTGACATTGAAAGAAACAGAGACAGAGACAGAGAAGCAGGGGGCGGGGTCCCTTGGCCACCAGGTCTCTCCACAGACATGTGGACTAAATCTTTTAGAAAGTCAGCTTGCATGTCCTTGCCATCATTTAACCACCATGCCCTCTTTTGGTCCTCTTCCATGTCAAAGAAGAGCTCTTGAGTTGGGGGTTTGTTTGACCTAGGTCACTTGGAGGTCAAGCTTTTCAGCAGTTGTTAACACAAAGCTGCCAGCCAACCCACCCTCAAAAGTCATCTACACAGCCTGTTCTCATCTCAAATGTGCTCTGCACATTGGGTTTTTCAGTTTTTAGGAAGCTAGCAATCCCTTTACTGCGAAGTGGTCTCAGTGACAAACAAATAGGTCAGACACTCTTCAATGAGACTGTAGACCTGAAATGTACCAAATACTGAAAGGTAATAGATTTTGACTTTTTCATTTTTAAAGGGCTTTTTAAAGTGTTATTTTAAACCAGTTGAACAGATCACTTTATTTCTTTATTGGACTCCAAGAGATGCTGTCTGTTAAGTAGTTTTGTGCAGTCCAAACTACATTTTTGCCTCTCTGAAAGAGATCAATATTTATTCAGATTGATTTGTAAGATTTACATGTGAAAAATAGATAAAATTGCATCAAATGTAAACCAAAACTAATTCTGTCAACTCCCATGAAAGTCAATAAAGCCAAAATAAATTTAGCAGATTTCATCTACCTACATTTGAGAATTGTTTTACTTCATTATTTCTTATAAAGCTACTGAGCAGAAATTTGCTTAAGTCTCACCCAAGCTTCCCTAACTGAGACAATAAGACTCTCTATGGAATATTTTGCACTTGAATATTATCACCAGGACAGCATATGGCAGTTTATCTTCATCCTCTTTGTAGGCTAAAATTAGCACAATGCTCTAGCAGCACTCTACACTTGACTGGGACCACAGTGAAATTCTCTACAATGCCCCTGCCTGTTCCACATCCTGCCAGCTTCCAATATTTAAGGAAATTGGCTGAGAGTTTAGATTAACAGTTGCAGATACATCTTAGTGCAGTATAACCCCCAAGAAATGCCAACAGGAGCAATCGGTGTGAAAATTCTTTCTTCATGTTCCACTACACTACACTGCCTAGTGTTTCCATCACAAAACAGTCCAAATCTTTGCACAGGTTACTGTACCAAGTGGGCTACTCATAGCTTCAAAAAGCAAGACACTGTGCCTTCTTAGATAATGAGGGCTTGCTTTGCTATGGTTGCACCAGAGTCAATTTGTAAAAAAAAAAAAAAAAAAAAACCTCTGTTGTAGGAATTAAGTATGCGTTTTCAGAGGATTAAGTGAAAGGGATCTGCCCATAGTATAGTCTCCTCTCTACACTGGAAAGTAGCTACTGGATAGCTCTTTGAAAGGATTACAACACAAACAATGATTTTTAAAAACAATGGAAGGAGTTCAAATAATAAATCCCTTTTAGTCAGTCTGTAGCAGTGTAATTTTCTCCAAATAGTTAAAAAAAAAAAATCAGGAAGAATTAACTTTGAAAACACACAAAGTTGACAGGTAAGCCACAGGGGTATATTTACATTGGGAACTTCTGTGTGTCTTTTATCCTCTCTTTCACTCTTTTATTTATTAAGGCAGATGTTACACCAACATGATTTAGTAGCAGTATTTACTAACTTAAAACAGACTGAACTTTCTCTCACTCCTGTGTGCTGAGATTTATTGAGATGTTACCATAGATTAAATCCAAACTACAAATAATTCTGGAATTGCCAACTGATTTTTATCAATAGGCAAATTATTTATCAATTAGATTTCAGATGTAAAAATTTGTCTTTTTTTCCCTCCAGTGCTGGGGACTGAACTTAGAGCCTTAATGAATGCTATGTTAGACAAGTATTATACTGAGTACAGCCCCAGTCCATTTTTTGTTGTTATTGTTGTTGTTTGTTTGTTTTTATTTTCTAAGAAAAGGTCTCAATGTGTATCCCTCACTGGCCAGGAACTCCCTATATAGACTAGGCTGAACTTGGACTCACAGAAATCCACCTGCCTCTGCCTCTCTAGCTCTATGATTAAAGCTGTGCACTACCATGTCTGGCCTACTGTAAACTCTTGAAGGATCAACAGAAAAAGCTGTTTTCTCAAAAGCTCATCTCACACTGACACTCATATGGTTCTCAGGTTGTGCATTTTGCAAAAGAAGAAAAACATGTAGACTCCACAGATTGCAGAGCAACTCACTATGTGATCTAACTAAGACGATCTTGCACATGATGTAATATATTCATCTGCCCCAATCATTCCAGACCCACACCCCACCTCCTATAGAAAGCATATTGCATGGTGGTGCAGGGCACAAAATGCAGAAACCCAAGTGGGCTAATTCCTGGAAAATTCAGTAGCAATTACAAAGTTCTTTCATATTTTCTAGTTAATCAACTGAGACGTACTAGGGCTTTCTCATCCATAACTGTATGCAGGGGAATGAAATCTCCAGTAGTACCTTGCTCCTAGATATTCAGAAAAGTCTTGGGGATACTCAGTACTTGTCTGAGTGCTGCCATCAATGCTCAGACTTCAATTCAGACCTTCTCCTCCTTGATCAGGAAATTCTGTAGAATGCCTTGACCTTCTTGAAAGCTTCAATCTCTATGTAAAACATGTATTTCAGGGGCTTCACTTTACTGAAGGTGTTTCACTATTTCAGCCCTGAATTACCTGATCACCATCCTTTATTTACAGAATAAATTACATCACAGTAAACTTACACAGCTTGTCTGACCTAAAGCCTGTGGAACTTGAAGTCCAAGGACACTAAACTTCAGAATCTACCATGCAACCTTCAGAAACACACTCAAAAGTCCCCAACAGGAAAGGTACATAAACAGCTGTTTAAAATAGAATTGAAAAGCCAGATGTGGTATAGATTCCTATAATACCGGGACTCTGATTGCAGAGGCAAGCATTTGAGGCCAGTCTGGGACATTTAAGAAAGACAATGTTTCATGTAAATATCAAGCAAATCACAAAACCTCTGATAGACAGTGGTGTCCTGTCTGCAAGATATGCTAGTGCAATGGTGGCAGAAAACTCATTGGAGTAACCAATCAATATCTGATTTGACTTAAGGCCCACTCCATGGGATGTAACAAATAAACAACACCGAATGGGTGACCAAGAATTTGAAATTAGATAGTCCAGGGATCTAGGGGGAAAAGCCAAACACTACTGATCTAGTAAAAGAATGTAGCAGTAAAATGGCTCCTGACGTCATTCTGCTACGATCATAGATCAGTGCCTTGCTCAGTCATCAACAGGGAAACTTCCTCCTGCAACAAATAGAGAGCCAGCAGCCAGACAATTTGTAGAGGTTGAGAGACCTTGGAACACATTTCCCTCAAAGGGATGTATGTCTCCATCAAATCCTTCCCTTCAAGACTCAAGGAGCCCTGCTAAAGTGGAAGCAGAAAGGGCGTAAGAGCCAAAGGGGATGGAGAACACCAAGAAAACAAGACCTAAACACAACAGGACAGACTCACATATGAACTCAGAGACTGAGGCAGCATGCACATGACCTGCACTGAGCTGTGCCAGATTGTCCAAGGGCTGAAGGGAGAAGTGAACATGTCCCCATCCCTCACCCAGAGCCATCTCCAATTGATAATAACATGTAAATGAAAATGTAGTTTTCTCCAAAGGAGTCTCACTGGAGAGCCAAACTACTCTGAAATGTAGCTGCGTGCCCAGCAGTAAATGGGCAACAGAAAATGAACGCAATGGAATCTTTGAAGGTTCCTGGCCTCATAATGTCATATCATGGTTTTCTATTTTTCTCTTTTTTAATTTTACCACTTTTTACTTTTACTTTTTCTCTCTCTTTTTTACCCCATAGGTCTGTGGTGTATATATTATTGCTTCTGGTTTTATGTTTTTATGGGATCCCTGTCTCTGTGTCTATATCTATTCTTGTGCCTTTTTTGGGTGCTTTTCTTTCTGTTTGTTTAATTTCTTCTGTTCTGATGTGTTTGTTTTGGCTTTACCTTATTTTGTTTTATCAATATCCTTTAGAAGCCTGTTTGTTTTCTAAAGAGGGACAGAAATGGGGTAGATCCAAATGTGAGGAATTCTAAGGAGGAATTAGGAGAAGAGAGAGGATAAACCTAAATCAAGATATATTACATGAAAGAAAACAGTCTATCTTTAAGAAAAGAAAAAAATTTAAAAAGAAAAAAGGATAATGTTGCACAAAAACCTTAATCAATTTATTATTAACTTAGAGATAAACAAATGCAGAAATTGACCATAAAGGTCTGATCTAATGATGTTAATAACAGCTGTGTTTTTCTTGTTAAAATTTTGGCTGAAAAATTAATGTTAAAATAGTGGTTTGGTATTAATGAGTGGGGCTATGTCTAGTAGAAATTTCTTCTCAAAAATTGGATTGTTTTTCAATTTCTTACTTAACAAGAAAACATAATAGTATATGCAGATATGTATATATTTGAGTATATAGACAAAGCAAACATGGCAAAGTAAAGGGCTTGTGGTCCATTATGGGTGTTTTATTGTACTATGCATCCTATTCTGCATGCATGAAAATTTTTATACTGAGAAACCAGGAAAATGCTAGCCAATAGCATGTGTGAAAGTCTCAACACCATTGTCTATGAATCTCATCCTCTACCTCTTATTTCCAGTCTAACAACTTCAGTTTTTGTGTAAGGATCCCTGGACACGCTTAATGTATGGTGCCTCAGTAGGATGGAGATCACACATCAGTGTAAGTAGTTCTCTTAAAAATGGACAGAATGGTTAAGAAACATTTATATTCCTTTGAAATGGGATGGTGTGCAGCTAGTATTCAAACTCCAAGCTCAACTGTATCATGATAAAATGGTTAGGAAAGACAATTTAAGACAATGGTTAGAAAGACAATTGTAATTTCTACAATTTTGTGTAGAAAACACAAAATAAGAAATGGACTATGCCAGCCTCATAACTAGACTGCAACACTGTACATATATGGAAGGGCAAGAAAAGACAGAAATAACAAAGTTGGAAGAAGAAGAGTGGGCAGCTCTCACCACCAATAATTTTGAAGTGGGAAGAAGTGGTAAAGCTAATTGACTGTAAACAAATAAAAACCTTCCTGTAAATCTAGTTTTTTTTCTCCCCATGTCCTCCCAGAATCAAGCTAGTTACTCTCAATAGACCAGAGATATTTGGAATTTTATTCACTAATTATAATTGCTATAAAACCTAGTTTTCAAGATACAAACATGTGTGTGTGTGTGTGTGTGTGTGTGTGTGTGTGTGTGTGTGTGTGGATAGTATTTATTAAAGTGTATCTGTTATACTAAGCATTGGCTTGCTGTACCCTAAAAATTTACCAAGTAACCATTAGTATTCTGAAATTCATAGTGTTGATATTTCCCAATAGCCTCTGCAAGGATAAAAGATTACTGTGACAAGATGCAGCCAAAACTGTAACAAGAACTTTGTTGTTGAGCAAATCCATTTCTCATCTTAAGTTGACTCCTCTGAAGAAATTGCCTTCCTCCACCCCGTAGGACACAGAGGTTGCCTAGCCCTAACCCAATCTAACGATCAAAGGGAACACACCATTGGATGTACCTCTCTGTCTGACACTAGGAAAGTCACTTTCTCACAGGCTCTTTAAAATGCAGTGTAGAAAACACAAGCAGTTACTTTTTAAAAGGATCCATGAGTCTAAATCTCTTCTCTATTACTCACATTCTCATTGCCTCCTCAGGTCAAAGCAATGGGCTCGAATGTCACTTGAGAGCAAATGGAGTCCTGTATGAGTGGACATCTCAGTGGCCCAAGGCTAGAGTGACCTCCATCCTGACACAAAAGATCTTTAAGAAATCCCTCATAAAAGTATAACACACTAAAATAGTAACAGATTCTCAATTTCTTCTTATGCCTTCACTCATACTCAGATGAACACTGATGCTAATGAGAGCATCTCTCTCGCCTCAGAGAAAAATAAGTCAGTGACTACTGGTGATCATGCCCACAATGCCGTGTTCTGCCAGATACTGCCATTTAGATACTAATCTTGGCATTCTTGTAAGTAGGTACAAAGAGTATCTTCATTTTATGGGTAAGATTAGGCTGCTCTCTGGCCAAATAAGTTAAACCTCTTTGTGTTAGAGTTTCATTTGTTAGAAGCCTGTTTATCATGAGAAGAAATCAATGGAAGATTGCTTCAGTTTTGACTAGATGCTAAAATCCTCTTAATGTTCTTGAAGAGAACTCACTGTTGAAAGAGATTGGAGGTGACTTGGGAAAGAACAGCATCAGAAAATATATTATCTCAGGAAATTTCATAATTTAGGGATGAGGAGAGAAACAAACACTGAGCTACAAATTCCTTGAGGGTGGGGATTTGTCTTATTCACTTTTACTACCCCAGGATTAGCACAGTCGCTGCTATGTAGGAAGGACTCTGCTTGAGCAAGTGAATGAACAGACAGAAGAATCAAACACAATACACCAAGCAGTAGCTGCTGCCTTCCCTCTAAAGAGCATCCTGCATATAGCCTCCTCTCTCTTTCAAATGAAAGAACTAACTAGAGAGCCACTGGACACATTTCAAGGATAAATGTGTGTTAATTACTGGGTTATTTCTTAACCTAGTGAAAGAATGAGGAGAGGGGTCAACTAGCCTGAGCAATTCCAGTCCAGCTGTTCTCCCACTTACACACAAGCAATTCTCACCCATAAAATGGACATAAACATCTGTCCTGCTACAGCATGGTGTTGTAGAGCTCACAAATTGTAACGTAAAATTATATTTAAATTTTTATGTCATCATGTAGCATTGTATCTGGCACATAGTGGGTGGTGTATAAAAACTTATTAAGCAACAGGATCAGAATGAAAGGGTGTTGTATCTCTGAGTCTCTAAATCCCAGTTCATAAGACTTTTTCTAAAAGGCTCAAAATTATTACAGCCAAATTCAGTGGGAGGAAGGACACGAATCACAGGTAAATGTCATCCACTCTTCAGGTTAACACTTTAGTGGTTATATCTAATGCACATCAAAATAAAGAGGATAGTCAATCAATGAAGAATCAGAACTGATGGAAATGAAGAGAACCTGAGAGTACCAGGCTTGGACATGATGTCAATGGCCCTCAACTCTTGCTCCTTTCTCTGTCTGCTTTCCTCCCAAGCTCCCATAAGACAAACTGAGAAATGGCATTGTCATTGCTGTCATTTTCTTTCCTCTGAAATAGGAACCTGGATTAGTTCTAGCTGGCTGAAGCTCAATTCTGATAAGTCCAAGGCAGTGGTGATAGGCAGCAGGAAGGAATTTGAGGAAGTGACAAGAAATGCTAGTCATTCACCATAAAAAAGTTTCCCACAAAGCGGACTGGGAGTTGACTACATAGTGATGGGTACTCAGAAAAAAAGCAGAAGTCTTTTATAGTCAGGATAGTGAGGTGGCCACAAACAATTCACATCCTTGGCTCACCCTTTAGCAGCTAGTAGCAAGAAAGTGGACAGCCTTTCCCTACCACACATGCCTTTCTACTTCATACAACTGAGAGGCCCAGGTACCCATCTGCAGTGCACTAGGACACTGAAGCAGCAGGCTCACTCTGTTCTTTTCTAAAGTGTCAACTAAGAGTCACCAGCAGTCCTTGGGATGTCGTTTCTACAATGTTCCAGATTGCAATCTTTCTGTGGCAGGGAAGGGTATCTACCATAGACACAAACAAATTTGTGGTAATATCATCTGCCAAGCAATGAACATCACAATAACCCATGATGGTATCTGCCATTGCAAATATTCCCATTGCTCTTCATGAGCATTCTATGGAAAGGTAGAAGGCAGCAAGCAGTTACTTTCTATAGAAGTTTATAAATAAAGAAACAGAACAAAGGGTATGGGACGCTTTGGATTTTTTTAAGACAGGAAGAAAGGAAGGAAGCCACTTTGATTACATATGATGTGACTTTCTTTTCTAATATTTTAAATTTTTGCTCAAATCACCTGTTCTTACTATAATCTATTCAGTATGTGCCTAAGACAGCCATTAAAAATTTTATTTTGAGACAGACTACAAGGTCAAATACTTTCACATAAAGTATATTCTGCTTTCTTGAATAATACTAGTTAGTAGACTATGAAAAAGAATGCATTGGTCTAGTTCTCAGGTTATATATAGCCTAACACATATATTCCATAATCTTCAGGCTCCAAGCTCTGATACAGGTTCTGATATTTCATGCTGCCCTAACCTTTTGTGTAAAGAGAAATTCAAGGCGCCAGCATCCCAAAGATTTCTGAGGGGTCACAGTTGTTAGCAGTCCATATTTTCAAGGGAAATATTTCAAAACAATACATTTTTGTTCAGAATTCTTTGAAAACACACCAAATAGGAAACTATTAGAATAACATTTACTTACCCTCACATATTAGCATTAAATTATTAGTTGTATTAGTGACTCCCACTGACATTAAACTTGCAAATTTTACATACCCTTATTTTCATTCTATGAGCATCTTAATTTTTTCATGCATGCATATCTAATCATTTGCTTACCTCTTATCACTCTAGGAACCTAGAGTTCTTAATTCCATGGATTTCCACAGGGCAAGAATCTAGGCCACTGTTTATGCACAGAAATCAATTCAGCCATCACTACACTCTGCATCAAAACAACATTCGAAGAGCAAAAGTCGAAGCTGCTGGCATTGAGCCAAAGTACCCCTCCACTAGCTGAAAGTGCAGAGGGGATTTAAAGAGCAAATAGGGCAGGTCATTGGCGCTTGATGCCCCACCCAGTGGGAATCCCTAATGCCTACAAGTTTCTGGATTCAAACTAAGACACTATGCCCAAAGAAAAGTACCAATTACCACACACACACACACACACACACACACACACACACACACACACACACACACACCATGCATTCCTGGGTTGCCTCCTGTAAATATTCACAAGATCAGTTTTATCTCTTTGCTCCTAGTGAGACCACACTATGCAATTACACTTTTATGTTTTAATTAGAACCAGAAAGAGCACCATAATTTTGTTGCATGTTTTTTTTTTGCAAAATCTTCATCTGTGAAACACAATTATAATAACATGAGAGTTCCAAAAGAACTCATATTACTGAGTATCATAAATCACAGAAACAGCACTGACTTCCTCACTACCTACACCATTCACAGATTATAACAACTGGTTTAAACATACATTAAAAAGCCATAAGAAGTTTTTTACCCAAATCCTTTCCCCACTGCCCAAATAGAGGCAAATAAAGAAAATCTAACAAAAGGAATATATGTTTATGATAGCTTACCATAGCAAATGGGGTATTTACATCCTATAACTTGGCATTGTCCTTAAACTACTGTTTCCAACCCTTATCAGTCCAACAGCAACAGGATCCCCAAGTCAGATCCCTTCTGGAATGAATTCAAGGTCAACAAGTCCTCCATTTTGTTTATCTTTAGTTCCAATTGCTACTGACATTCAATTGGGCAATAAACTCAAAAGTCTGTCAAATATTCTCAAGGATCAGGTGATCCAAAAGCTATCACAGCACAAGGCCATTGCCAGGTAATCAAACAGTCCTGTTATAACAATTATGATTTGAGTACATTTATTTATAGATGCAAACATCAGTGGATTCTGAATGGATATTGCCATGCCACTCCCACCATGAGAGCAATAAGAATGAGGAAGTATGAGAGGGAACTTGCTAGAATTTCTCACCAGAAATGACATGTGCCCCAAAGAACACAGAATCATATAATGAAAAGGATTTTCTCCTTTTGTTTTTCTATATAAGTGCTATTTTATGTAAGTCTGCACAGCATGGTTTTTACTATTCCAGACAGTTTCCAGAGCCTAAATCATTCTCCTGGCTGGAAAAGCAACTCTATAGTTCTGTGTATGTCTACCTAGAACTATGTGGCATTACTTCTTTAAGACAGCAAGGCCACCACATTTTTAAAAATGATTCATTTTAACTTGGGATGTGCTAGAATTTGCTCAGCATCTTCAGTTCTAGAGCATCTGGTATTTAGATCAGAAGCTACCTAGTTCTTTCAAATCCATCACAAAGCTCACCAGCAACACGAGTCATGCATTTAGATCAGGGCAGCACATGGCTCTACACCATATTTGACTTAAAGATTAAAAATAGAGCCTGCTCTAGCTGCAAAGGAAGATACACTAAACCTTCTGCTTCCATCTGAAGAATGGAAATTGAACCTAAGGGCTGTGACTGGCATCTAAGACAGTGGCATGCACACTGATCCATAGCATGCAAACTATTACCTGCACTTCAATTATGAAAAACCAAAACAAAAGAAATAATTAAAGAGTGTAGATAATGTTCTTGACATACAAAAGTAATGCTCCCTGTCTTGGTGCATAACTTTCAATATTTCATTATTTAGTCAAGCCGTTACTATTTTCCCAAGCTCACTCACCCCTAACAGCATGGAGACATCAATGAACAAAGTAAAGGGTAACCCTTCCAAAAGCATATGAACCCTTTGCTTCAGAATACAACAGAACTAAAAGCCACACAAAGAGTCTAAACATGCAACATAGCCTATGTTTAAACAGAATTTTCCATATAGACATACTAAATCCCAGGTTAAGTTTGAGTCAAATACTGTTTCAGTATTTTAGATATGCCCCATTTTTATTTAACATTCTTGCACAAAAATGTAATTGGTTTAATCAGCGAGCAAAGGCCTCTAGACCATGTATCTCTGTCCTGGATTCTACTAGTCTTAGGTAGGTAATTTGAAGACTGTGTATAAAAGCCAACATTGCAGGTAGAATGTGGCTGAGGCAGTGCAGCACTGGGCTGGGCATCTGCTGGGAGACCATGGAGCAGAGCAGAGCACTGACTCTGGGATATGCAGGAAACACTCATCAGCCAGTTGTCAAGCAGGGGGAAGTCACCTAGTTTCCAGAGCAGTAAATTGATTAAATGAGTCACTGAATTCCCATGATAGCTTGGCCAGCCTCTTCCTTTCTGCCCAGGCCCTGGAACCACAGCAAAGCTGGCCATTTCTCCATGAGACTGCAGTGCAGAGGGGCAGCGGGGTGCTAGAGAGTCACCTCAGATAGGGCTGAAAGTGTCAGTTCTGCCCATTGGGGTACAGAGAAAGACAGCTGGTTCTCTGTCTGAGCGTCCTTTTCTAGATGCCTGAGGCTGAACTCAGGAAGACAGTGGAGCTGGGTGTAGTGGCGTACACCTTTGATCCCAGCACATGAGAGACAGATGCAGGTCAGTATGTGGAAGTTCAAGGCCAGCCTGGCCTACATGGTGAGTTCCAGCATAGATAGAAATACATAGTGAGACTCTGGCTCAAAACAAACAAAATCAGGAGAAGGAAGAGGAAGGTTTTGGTGACAGAGGGGCTGGAGAGATGGTTCTGCAGGTAAAGGGCACTTGCCACAAAGCCTGTCAACTTGAGTTCAATCTCAGAAAACCCATGTGATGGAGGGAGAAAACTGACTCACACAAGTTGTTCTTTGACCTACACACAGACCCCAAGGTGCACACACCACCAACACCCTGACAAAACAAATAAGAGTAAAAACATTAAGAAGGGCTGGAGGAAGCAGAGGAGGAAGGGGAGGGGAAGAAAGAAAAGGAGGAGGAAGCACTCAATGAAAATGCTAGCTGGCCCTTAAAATCCATGCATCCCTCTGGGCATTGGTAGTGCATGCCTTTAATCCCAGCACTCAGGAGGCAGAGGCAGGCGGATCTCTGTGAGTTCAAGGCCAGCCTGGTCTCCAGAGCGAGTGCCAGGATAGGCTCCAAAGCTACACAGAGAAACCCTGTCTCGGAAAAAAAAAAAATCCATGCATCCCACATTCTGAGATCTTGATGCCATTCCAGACATTTCTTCAGGCATGTCTGCATGGTCTCTCCAACCAGCCCAGTCGTGCCCCACTCCAGACTTCTGCTTTATTCAGAGTTTCTACGTTTGAGTGGGCAGCCTTCTTCCCATCTTCTTCCACCCAGATCACTCCTGTACTCAGTCCTGAATCACGCCACAACTAGATTGTATTCAGGGACGCTCTCTTTCTTCTTGAACAAGTACTAGATGTGTTAGGAGCCCATACAGGGCCTTTTGTCTTGGGCCTCGTGTCAAATGTATCCTTCCTTCTATCCTGACCTCTGCTCAGGCTGACAGCTCCAGGGTTATGCCAAGTAGCCACCTTTATACAAATGTTTTCATACTCTCCTCCTCCATCTGTCCCTTCTTTGTATCAGAGACCCACTCTCTTAGAGGAGGAGTGAGGTGGACAATCAGTAATTTAAAACATGTTTTCACCCCTAGAGCCAATTCTGGGGAATGAATTAGTTGCCAAAAACAAACAAACAAACAAACAAACAACAACAAAAAAAATGATGGCACCAATGAAGGGCCAACTTGTGAGTTCCACTCAGGCTTGACAAGAATGCCTGCCACAGAAAAACAGTAGCCAGTGGGGTTACATCTCTGTTATTTCCCTGCATTGAGCTGAGCCCATTCATTCATATACATTTCCCTGCTTTAGGAGAACTCTCAGCTCTTCCATTGAACCTTTAGAATGCTCACATCTTACCACACAGTTCCCATGTACAATCCATGTTCACTGCTCATTAAATTAGTGAACTATCCAGGTGGTGGATGGCACATGCCTTTGATCCCAGTACTCAGGAGGCAGAGGCAGGTGGAACTCTGTGAATTCGAGGCTGGCTTGATCTACAGAGCAAGTTCCAAGACAGGGAGAACTACACAAAGAAACTTCATCTTGAAAAACAAAAACAAAAAAAGGTAGTGAACAAGATCGTTTTTACCTCTCCTACATTTGGAAACATACCTCTCATATCCTCAAGTTTTCAATATATAACAATTCCACCTATTTTGCTAAAATTATTCATTTTATGAAAGGGGATTTTCTTGGTGCTAAAATGTTGTAATGCAAATTCTCACAATCCTGATTTTATTGGGTGAAGTATTCACAAAGAAATTTCCCTTTTAAAGACTGTGGTACCTAAGACCTCCTTCAGCATCTTAATCTCTCTGGCTTCATTAACCTGTCTCTAGGGAACAGAGTAACAAGAATGCTCTTATCCCCTGGCCTGGCCCCAGGGAAAGGAAGGAAAGTCTGAAGAGTGAAGCTGGCTCACCATGAAATGGTCAGAAGGAAATAGATAAGAGGGGAAAGCCCTCTTGGTAATCATAAGATAACAAACACCTTAACAAACACAAAGGTATGAAGAATAGGAAATTGCTGCCGAGCATGCTCATTGTTAATAATAAAGCTGATTGGCCAATAGATAGCAGGGCAGAAAGAGACTTGGTGAGACAGTCTGACACAGGGGGAATGCTGGGAGAGAAGGGCAGAGAGTCAGGGCAGTTGGAGGAGATGCCAGCCAGCTGCCAGGCAAGCAGGACGTCTAGAAAAATGAGATAACAAGCCATGAGCCACATGGCAAAGCATAAATAGAAATATGGGTTAATTTAAGTGTCAGAGTTAGCTAATAACAAGCCTGAGCTCGGGCGGAGCATTTATAAGTAATGTTAAGCCTCTGAGTCGGTTATTTGGGACTGGGTGTTCAGGGCAGGAAACTTCCACTTACAGTAATTGACAGAGTGTGAGCTGCACACCTAGCCAGATCAAGTTATCAAATATTTATGGGATGTTTTTATATTTGTAGCACTGAACTGGGAGTTGACGGCATGAGGAAGAGGCATGCAGATGTTGAGAGTGTCGGTGGCCATCACGCAGGGCTCCCTGTGTGAGGACATGAGGACAATTTCTTTTTGATCACAAGTCCTGTCATTCTGATAACTTCCATATTACTATAAATATTTAACCTATTGTATTTCATGCCTGTGTTGGGGTGTTAGCTGTCTACTTCAAGCTATGACACATGACTGTATATTACACATTCTTCTGTCCTATTCCAGGATTGACAGCTTCTCCTCCTCTGGCCCTCACTTTTAAGAATGGGACCCAGCCAGGCTGCACTCAACCTCACTATGTAGCTGAGGATGACTTTGATCTTCTGTTCTGTCTCTCTGCACTGCCCCAGCGGGTTATGAACATGCACTACAATACAACATCCAGTTTCATGTGGTGCTGGAGATGGAACCCAGGACTTCATGAACACTAGGCCAGTACTCTACCAACTGAGCTACATTCCCAGACCAAAACTTTTGTTTACTTCCTTCCTTTCTTCCTTCCTTCCTTCCTTCCTTCCTTCCTTCCTTCCTTCCTTCCTTCCAGAGCCCCGGCTGTCCTGGAACTCATTTTGTAGACCAAGCCTACCTCTGCCTCCCAGGTGCTGATATTAAAAGCATTTTCCACCATGCCTGGTTTCATTCTAATTTCTTGTGTGTGGGGGGTGGGGGGGATGTTTTGAGACAGGGTTTCTCTGTGGCTTTCGAGGCTGTCCTGGAACTAGCTCTTGTAGACCAAGCTGGTCTCGAACTCACAGAGATCCTGCCTGCCTCTGCCTCCCAAGTGTTGGGATTAAAGGCGTGTGCCTCTACCACCAAGCTTTCGTTCTAATTTCTTAATCTACTTAATTGTACTCTATTTTATACTTACATATTTTGTTAATGTTCTCATTTTTTCCTTAGAATAACATGGAAAATAGATAGGTATCTTGAAGTTCAATACAGGTGACACTAACTTCTGATTCAGCAAATGACTTTTCATCTTTTCCATGGTGGGATAGTGATACATGTTCAGTAGACACTGTATTTTATATCTGGATCTTTTCATGGGCTAGTGGTATGCACTGGTATACTGTCTCACAATGCTGGGTCAGAAGCAGTGAGTCATGTCTCCCAGTCAGCCACAAGAACATGAGAGTGAGCAACTGATACACTAGAACATGTCATGTTGTATGGCTATGAAGCTCATAAGGGTGGGTGTACCAGACACATTGTCTACTTTTGATATTTTCTGTTTAAAGTGAGTTAATCAGGTCATATCCCATTGTACGTCAAGGAACATCTGTGTAGTCTTTTATCCCAAGGTACCAAACTATAAAAGGAATGTCAAGGTATCATGAACACATTTGAATAGGGGTACTCAGGAGTCAGCTGAAACAAACGAACTTCCATAGAGACTACATTGATCAAAGCTGTCTGTTCAGTAACGAATCTATAGAGAAATTAGATATTTTCTGCATTTACTTTTCAGTTCTCTTTCCTTGAAGATATATTATGCTGACTGTCCTGGTTATTTTTATGTCAACTTGACACAAGCTAGAGTCATTTGGGAAGAGGGACTCTCAGCTGAGAAAATGCGTACCTAAGATTGGCCTGCAGGCAAGTCTATAAGGCTTTTTCTTTATTAAGGATTGATGTGGGAGGGCCCAGCTCACTGCAGGCAATTCTACCCCTGAGCTGGTGGTCCTGGGTGCTATAGGAAAGCCATCTAACCAAGTCATAGGGAGAAAGTCAGTAAACAGCTCCCCTCCGTGGCTTCTGCTTCCATTCCTGCCTCCAGGTTTCTGCTCTGTTTCAGTTCCTGCCCTGACATCTGTCTGTCAAGGATGAAGTGTGACCCAGGAATTACTAGCTGAAAAATCTACTTTCTTCCCCAAGGTGCATTTTATCACAGCAATAGAAATCCCAAGACAGTGACTAACTTTGAAAATTGGTTGTGTAGCATCCTATTGTCCTCTTTTTCTGATAGAGAAATAAGTAAAAAGGAGTTGCATACCATTGTTTGTTGTGAGTGATGTCTAGAAGGGAACGTGTATGGTTTAATATTGGTAAATGGGAGAAAGCCAAAGCTAATTGTGCTAATCAGATAGAATGCTTTCAGGTTAAGTAATTATGGAAAATTATCTGCAAGACCAAACTAATCCACAATGCCAGACACTTGAGCAAAACTCAACTTTACCAACTACACTTCAGGGACTAATCAATACAAGAAGCAGACAACACCCACATCTTTCTAAGGAAATTGCTTGGCATAAATTTATTGTTTGGGTGTTTTTTGGCTTTTGGTTTTTGGTTTGTTTTATTGGTTTTGTTTGTTTGTTTGTTTTTTGCCTAGGCCAACAGCCAAAATCTCTACTGCCATTCTTAATTAATGCTAGCATTCATAGGGGAGAGAGAGGTAAACTTGGAGGCAGAGGAAACAATATCTGCTACTAGGGAGGACAGAGGGCATAGGAGCATCCTCCTAGGGTCACAGTTACCCTACTTCCTGCCTCAGAATTCACCCTGCAACAATGTGACTGTCTCCATGCATCTTTTTGTTAGATGCCCATTAGGTGGCATAGGACAATGTCCAGGGGTAGGAATATGCAGAACAAAGAGTCACACAGCTAGAGTGGTTTACAGAACACCTCCAAATACCACCAACTTCAGAAACAGCTTCCCGTGAACTCTTTCCCTCATTGGGGACCCAAACAGCATCTCTGAGACAAGTGTCACTTTGGCATCTACTTACACTCTGACAGACTCCTGTGTGAAAGTATTCATTCAAAGCTATACCACTCCAACTGTGCTGGACACAGGACAGTTAAAGATGAAGAATACACAGCACCTTCCCAGGGATCCCCTGCAGAATGACCTAGGATGCTTGGCTTGCTTCAGCATATGGTAAAGACCAGAACACAGGATCCTGGGGCAGAGCAGAAGAGCTATGATGCTCCAAACCAGGGCCGGGTGGGAAACCTCCTGGAGATCAGGCTTCAGCTAAGTCTAGAAATCCTGACCTTGGCTGAGTGTCCCTCTCTCTGACCAGGAACATCTATAATTAGACTTCTAACTAACTGGAACTAGAAAGGGTTTTACTTTTATCCTCACATTTTACTCTTACCCTCACTGATATTTAATTAGAATTTGTATTTCCTTCATCAGTGTGTGTGGGCAAGTAATAGACTCCAGAACTCTTAGCAGTACCCACGACTTACTCTCAGTGGAAGTCATACTTACATACATGACTATTATAAACATCATCACACAAAACACATACTTTACATTCATCACTACTTCAAAAATGCATTAGAAAAAGGAAGGCCTTATTAGTGAATGAATATTAAAAAAACATGGCTATATTAGAAGATTTTAAATAATGGATTTCAATATTAGTGCCCCATATAATTCTACATAGTTTAATATATTAGCAAAAAAATATTACTCTGGCAAAGTATCTACTGGCTTCTTCAGACTGCTGAATGGGCTCACCCAAGATGTCAAAATCCCCTGAAGAAGATCAGTATAAATTGGCAGCCAGGTAACTAATGGCAACAAAGCAACATTGAGCCCTCGTGTTAGATTGGTTCACCAGGGCTGGACATCATCATTCTGAGGACTAAGTACAGTCATAGCTCCCAAGAATACACAGTATTTAATAACCATCTCACTTCCAGATGCTTGGTTTTGCTGGCAGCACACACAAGCTTCCTAAGGACAAATACAACAACCTGCTCATCCTTGTAGCTCACAGCTGACACCCAGTACACACTTAATCTTTGATGACTTGACTAGAACATATAAATTTACATCCACACCCCTCCATACACCTCCTGGTAATGTTTTGGCATGTCCACAGGACAGATTATAATTCTAAATTCTCTTTTTCTCCTTGGGCTATGGTAAATGAATGCTTCTCTAAAATTAACTTCCTCATGATTGCCTTGCCAAGAATGACACAGTGTGAAGAATCCAGACCTAGGACAATGGATTCTCTCCTCATTTATTTCTTGAGTTAGAAACTAAAACACAGATTTAAACTGTGCCAGGCTGTGTGGTGGCCTTGGAATGTGTAGGAGAGCCAACCTGAAGAGCCAGTTTTTTTTGTTTGTTTGTTTGTTTTTTCCCTGTTTAAGACCCAGTGCAGAAGGTACAGGGAAGAAACAGTGAGAAGAAACAAGAAAAAAGAAAGGCCTTATCCAGGGACTGAACTAAATAATTAGAACTTTAAACCTAGAATTTTAAAGCTAAGAGGAGCATTTTATTGTTTGCACAAAACAATAAAACTCATCTCATTAATATGAGTGCCAAAAATATTTTCTCTATGCAAAGTATTCTTGGAAAATACCTTATAATTTTGGAAAGAAAGGCCAGAATATTATAAACATCAATAACAGGTTCATTACACTAGAAAATATACTCCATGCTGGCTGGACCACCAATGTTCTTCTAAGCAAGAAGCATCCTTTAACTCACAGAGAAGCAAAACTAAGCAATAAATATCCTCTTTTCAGAGGCATCAATTTCTGGCTGCAAAACTAGAGGATGCATTGATATAACAACATGTTTGTAATTTTTACAGTCCATTTTCCCTTATTAAAAATAGTGCATGATTCTTGGAAAACAAAGTGATCAATGCCAGAGAATCCACAGAGTTTGTGCATGATTTTTCAGGGTTTGTAAGTCATGTTACAATCTGTGCCCCTTAAAAGCAACAACAACAACAACAACACAATGCCAACACACGACTTATAGCAATAACTATCTACTCAGATGACACAGGCCAGTGCAAGCAGCAAATTCTGTGACATCACTTACTAAGCATACTAGTCAATCCAAACCAAAAGTAAAATAGAACTGTGGATTTAAAGACACACTTAATAAATAGTGTATCTTTCAAATGGCAAAAAATTAAAATATAAAAGCAGGTCAGAAGTACAGAATTCACACATAAATACAAATGAGCCATCAACAAGAAGCTAAGAAATGACCCTGTTGACTAATGTCCTGTCTTTGCCAATCGAGGGTCAGACCTATTCAAGCCCAATCATACGAGAATGGAATCAGCAGAGGTCAATCAAAGACAAGCTGAAACTTCAGCTATCTAACTGACCTTCAGAGCTTGGGACAAATTGCTATCAGTCAATGTCAACTAATGACAGGAGCTCTTCGGCTAATCAATTGTTCTAAAAATGATCAAGAAAACTACTCACAGGACAGCTCATTTTCACATCAATGCCTGTGAAGTATGAAAAGCTCATTTTTTGAGTTTTTAATAAGCTCATAAGTAAAGCAGTTACTTGGTAACAGAGGTCACCTTACAGAGAAAGACAGAACCTTTGTCTGTCTTTTACATATTCTTTTATTACCATATTATAGTAAAAATATGCCATGGATATGCCAGAGGGCTACATAATGAAGTAGGTAGCATCCCATTCACTTTTGAGACAGAGTTCTATTAAGGGAACTCTATTTGGCTGTCCATAATTTCCAGTGCATTGTTTGGTTATTTAAGATGAAAAACAATGACCTCCAGCTTACCAGTGATATTTCCTAAGAGGTAGGAGATGCACTTCCAGTGAAAATGCTTACAGCCAAGTTCATCCCCTAAAATTCACGTTTCTACTTGAAACGGAGAAGCAATGCTTCTTTAAGATGGCTTGCTTTTACAGCGCTAGACATCAAGCAAACAGAGAAATGAGAAGGACCACTCACATAAATGGGTCAGCAAAAGGAAAGGTAAGTGTTATCACAAGGGACTCTTGGGAAAACACCTCTCTGCACATCTAATCAAGCATATCTGATAAGTTAATACATGGATCTTCTGATAGTGGGTATCATCTGGGAATATAATAACTTCCTCATTCCTTTCTTATACCTGATTTTTCCCACCAGGAAACAACTCCCCTATTCTGCCTGTCACTACATGGAAAGGCCTCGCCTTAGTCTGCAATGGAGTAGCAAGCATAGTCAAAGCAACAGAGTGCTCACAAGCTGAGGGTCAGTGTCTGTGGTCGCAATTCTGTTTCATTCTCCCCTTTTCTCCAAAGTGTTTCAATCAAACTGCATCAGAGCGTCATTGAAATACAAGTAGTCCCAGGAGAGAAGAAATGCTTAGGGAACAAGTACAAACAAATATGATCAGTCAGTCACTCCCTCATCAGATGGAAGAAAGAAAGAAAGAAAGAAAGAAAGAAAGAAAGAAAGAAAGAAAGAAAGAAAGAAAGAAGGAAGGAAGGAAGGAAGGAAGGAAGGAAGGAAGGAAGGAAAGAAAGAGAAAGGAGGGATGAGAGAATGGAGGGAGAGAGGAAGAAAGGAGAAAGGAAGGAAGCATTTTTTAAACTTTTCATTTTCAAAGTTACAAATATTTTGTTTTTAAAACTAGTTGGAATTTCTTTAAATATAACTGTTTCTAAACAAGCAGTATTAACTTGATGTTTTCATCTGAAAAATTGCAAACAGAGAGCAGTTTCAGATTACAACCTAAACCTGAGTAGCTAGGGTACTTTTTCAAATTAAAATATCTTCTGTGGCCTCAACCACTCTCAAGTTGTCCATAGGAAAGAAATAAAGGAGGGAGGGTAACACTTAAGCCAAGCCATAATTGGAAGTATGTGAAAAATGAAGTGTCAGTTTGGTCAATAAAGGGCAAAGGTCAAGGGGAACTGCAGCCCCAACTCTGTGCGAAATGTGCTCATTAAGACATCCAATCAGAGGGCTCCTTCTCACCTATCCCATTATTCACTGGACAGCTGACTGTTTCAAATGCTTGGGTTTGGGCTGTTATTACTTTTCTTCTTCATGTAAAAAAGGCGAGCTGGTATATAAATCCTTGCTCAGTCATCTGGAACACAATGTGGCCCTTCCCCACCTTCCTCCCTCCGCCTCCCCCCTCCTCTCCAGCAGCTCTGCCTGCTGGCCTCACAAGCCTTCAAATTCCCTTCAATAACACAGGGAACTGCCTTCTGCCTCTCTGCTGCCTGAACTCATACAAAAGCTGGTATGGAGGGGGGTGAGGGCAGTGGGAGGCATCACAACTATTGATACTGTATGATATAGAAACAGCAGAGCTTTACAATTGCGTCCTCTTTAAAGAAACATACTACTTTAGCTTTTTTTGTTTTGTTTTGTTTTTCAGTGTTCCTGTTGATTGGAGTCCTTCCTCCAGAAGGAGTTCACAAGGGGTTTTTAGAGCTTCCAGTAGTCATTAAAGTCCTTTCAGGTTGAAATGTTTCTCATCAAATTTCTGTGTCAAAATAATACTTTTTCTCTAGCCTCACAAAAGAGGAAAATCAGATGAGCTTTAAGTGGGAAATGTTCTGCAAGAGAAATATTCTGCCTTGTTTTCTAAGCTCTTATTCTCAATGCAGTATGTCTTTGAAGGTGGGAAATATGGTAAGGATCTTAATACAGAATACAAATTAATCATATCAATCATTGTGCTCCCTTTGGAACTGGCACAGTCATCATTCCTCTTAGAATACAAAGCTAGGTCCTCACTCTCCAGCAAAGCAGTACCCCTGCATCTCACTGATTCAACCCATTGCGTGCCTGTCACCATGACATAGCTCAGCACTAGATCAGTACAGACACAGGAGAAGAGGGACTGTATTGGCAACAGAAAGAAATCTGGCAATTAACCTATTTTCATAAGGCATATGAGAATACTGCATGCCATAGTATGTGGTAGTCAGGAACTTGGGTTCTAAGGTTAGACCAAAAGTGTGGAGCCTCAATTCAAAAAGTAACCAACATGTGAGCTTTAGCCAATCTCTTAGCTTCTCTGTTCCCCCATGACCTGGTCTACATGATGAGGGAATGGAAATACCTAGCCAACCAACAATCCTTGCATCCTGGGCTATTATTTTTATGATCAGATAGTCAGTTCTCTTTACTTTGGAGCAAAGAAAAGAAGACATGCCCAAACTCATAATTCTGCCAGTCATTGCTAAAGCTGCTTGTGAGGCAGAATGGTTTCAGTAAGGAGCTTGGAGCTAGTGGGAAGAGGCACTAGCCTGGCTAGGCCTTCTGCTCCAAACTACTTCCTACAATAGAGCTTTGCTCTGTTCATCAGGGCATCCATGCACAGAAGGAAAAAAGGGATGTATGAAAATGTACACCTGCCAACGTGTACCACCCAATGCCACACTGCACAAGAGTGCTGTTCTAACAGCACACCCTGTTCTAATGCACTGCACAGCCCAGAGTCTAAGATCTCAGGGTTGAATTTGCAGGAGCTGTCTAGTATTTCTCCACTACTCCCTTTTTCTCCTGCAAAACGGGAAGCTATCAAAGAGCCAAGGGGATAAAAAAATTTTTTTCTAATGTCTTTGGAATTTCTTTGAAGGGAGTTAGAGAACAGACAATATCAATGTCATAGTGACAGCAACCGAATCCTCTACCAAACCACAGACGTGAAGCCCTCCCTTCTCAGTGCCAGTTTGAAGGGGTTTCACTGTTAAAGAATTAATTTCTGGAAAGGGTCACAAATGTTAATGTGAAATGAAAGTGGTTGACACAGGAAGAGTTGTCAAGATAAGTAATTTCAGTTGAGGAAGAGATATTATGATTTAAATATGAAATGTCCCCTCAAAAGGTTCAAGTGTTAAAGGTTTGGTCACTAGGTGATAGCTGTTCGAAAGGCGAATAGACATGAGGGCTTGAAACCTCATCAATGGATCAATCCATTGACAAATTCATAGTTGGATGGATGATTTGGAGGTGGGGCCTGCTTGGAGGAATTGGGTTATAGGGCCCTGTCCCTGAAGGTTTATCTTATTGTATCCTTTGTTGTCTTTCTGCAGCCTGTCTACCAACCACAAAGTGACAGACTGCTCCCCACCATGCTGCACGCCATGTTCAACTTCTTCACACACAGGCTCAGAAGCGATGGAGGGGCAAGCGAGCCTGACTTTTTCAAGATTTCAACCCTTGAAAAAGTGAGACAAAATAAAAATAAATCCTTCTTTAAGTTGGTTCAAGATATTTCATCACAGCAACAAAAGAAAAACCAACTCTGATATTTTATGCAAATCATGAAAAAGTCCCTAAACCATAATATATTCGGGATCTTCACAATTATATACTTTATCTATATTTTCTTTTGAATGCCTACACTTGGATTTATTTGTTTGTTTGTTCATTTATCCTTATGCAAATTTGTCCTGAAAATATTTTATTGATTATAGCAGTTATTAATATGAAAAAGATCAGGCATTCAAGAATCACCAAAATTGCTGGAGCTTTAAGGAAGGGACATTGCACCTTCTGAACCTCTCAGGAAGTTAAGATTTTCCTGGATGACTTACTTTCTTTGAAGTTTCCAAAACACAGGACTCATTTGAAATGTGCATTGCTGCTTAGTGACTTACACTGTGCAAAAGATGGGCTATTTAATAGAGGACTAAAGCCAAAGGAACTTTGTCTGTCTGTCTGTCTGTCTGTCTGTCTTTCTGTCTATTCATCCATTTATCCACTTACTTATTTTGTTCCACAGGTACCCAATGAAGTGGTGAAAACTGTTCAAATAATGTAGCAGAGAAAGTTTTGAAATGTGAAATTTGCTGCTGTCTCTGGGGAAAACACCTCTTTGTGTATGGTCTTGAAAGATTGAGTTATTTGTGTCTATTGGGTATATATGAAGACATGTTTACGGCTTTCTAAATCTTTTGGAGAGGGCTGTTATTTATCCAGTTGACTAAAATGGACTCAAAGTGTGTAAATAACTATTTAGGATACATACTATGAGCCAAATGCTGGCACACTTCCACTCCCATGCCTGCCAGAAAAGGCAGACAGGAAAAGTGTATAACACCACTGCACACAGTTAATCCGGAGGCTGTACAAAGGCCCAGCTTCACAGGTCTTGGGATGACGGAACAGGTTTAGAAGGGTCCAGGTTAGCATGGAAATGCTCACAACTTGTTTGAGCAACACCTTCAGGCCTCATTCTACGTTTGGCAGAAATAAGTTGTATGCCAAAGAAAATCCACCATGAAAGCAAAGAAGACTAGAGCTTTGCCTCCTCTTCCTACTGTTTACAAGTTAGAGCGGAAGGGACAGGGTAATTGACTAGGTTCTTTGGTGGGCAGGTGAGAAAGATGGTGGGATGAAAAGACTCTTAACATCCTGGAAATTTGCAACAGGTGGGTCTGCATTGCCTGGGGATGTCAGCATATCCCACACTTTACCTAGCTTGTATTGACTTCCTATGCTTTCTCTGGCACCAAGGTTGTTTCTATTCATTTTTGAAATTTTTAAATTTATTTTTATATATACATTTGTGTATGTACTCATCTGTATGTGCACCTCATGTGTACAGTACTCAAGGAGGCCAGAAGAGGGTGTCAGAGATACAGAGGTCATGAGCTATCTAAGAACCGGTGCTAGGAACGGGATCCAGGTCCTCTGCAAGAGTATCAATGTTCTTAACTACTTGAGCCATTTCTCCAAACCTGGGATTATTTACAAATGATTCAACCAAGGTGATTCAAATGAGATAATTTATATGAAAATGCTTTTTCAAACCCATAGGTGGTGGCCTGTAAGTATAAGAAGTATAAAGAGAAACAGCAGGAGTGGAAAGCTGGTCACATGCAGAGATAACCAGGTCATCATCAACTGAACTTCCGGAGATCACTGATCAAATGAAAGAAACATAGGAACTCTTAATTTCCGGTCACAGCTATAGGGGAAACACCTAGCATTGGATCTTTGCTCTCCAAAAATTCTCTTATCTGATCATGTTTAGAAGCTTGTGCATTACATCTCTAAGTTCTACATTTCCTCAGTCTGCAAGCCTTAATGCCTCAGCTAAATGACCCTCTGATTCTTAGATTAAATATGTTTTTTAAAGCAAGGAACGAAAGCAAAAATGAAACAAACAAAACACTAGGCTGTGACCCCATGTAGCAGTTCTGGGCTATAGGAAAAAAAAATTTAGATTGCATTTACACCTCTTGGAAAACTCATAGTGTAAGTAGAATTCTTCAAGCCAGGCTTCCGATGGAAAATGCTGACACCACCCTCACACTCCAAACAGCAATGCCATAACACATACACACACACTTGAAAGAAAAAAGGCCTCTTGGATTTATGCTGCATATCATTTTCCAGTAAAAGTCAGAGGTCAGAGGTTACCTGCTTCTACCTCAGCTCTGGACTGGTTTACTATTCCAGGCTCCATTTTTACTAGGCTTCTACTTCTGATGAAGTCAGCAACTTTTTTTTAAACAATAAAATGTCTCCAATGCTTAAAATTACATCTGCAGAAGTTATTTCTGGGGGAAATACCACACATATGCCTTAAAAAAAAAAAAGAGCTTTCCTGCTCCTATTTTCCAATCAATCATGCTAAATCCACTGTAGACTTTGTAGTTCTAATTGATGTGTCCTGATTAAGTTAGACAACCACATTCCTTTCTTTGCTGAGTAACACTCCATTAAAAAATGATCACAAAATCAAATTCTAAAACTACCTACTGTGGACTCAGAGGCAGCTTCAGTAAAGCAGTCTTTCATAGTCAGATGCAAACTTTAATTTTTTAACTCTAATTTCCTTAATTACACACAAAACCCACAGGAGTAACACCCTTCTCCAAAATATTTTGATATTGAGTCTCCTTGTTGCTGAAGACCACTATGATGTTTATGCTTTATTTCTAACTAGCTATTGTAAAGCATGTATGTCCATGAACATCCCCATGTAGACAAAAGTATACATCTAAAGTGCAGCACAAAGTAAGTAGATTTCCTCCTGTGTCTAATCTGGCTTTGCAATGAATCTAAACCTCAAAGAAAATAAATAAGACCACAGCCTTAGACCCAGTGCAGAGGGAAACCTACCATAGGTTGCCAAATTGCCTTCTAAGAATTACACCTCAACATGGATCTACTACTTTTGGTAGTGCTGGGTTTGAACTGAGGGCCAGGTGCATTCTAGGCAAGCCCTCTATCTACACTGAGCTGGGTGGTCAATTCTTCCTAAAATCTTTAAATATTGTTAGGACTCTCAATGTAGGTTTCTCTATGATCCTTTGAAAAGCCCCAAGGACATCACACTAGGGTATTGGTGCCATGCTATTTGTACACACTTGAATTTCTCATCTATTTCTCTAATCTTGCCTCAGTTGATTGTGAAGGTGACCAGGTGACAGGGAGGGCACTGAAGAATTGCGCCAGAGACTGAACAAGATGAACAGATTCTCACATTATATGGGATTTGTGTTCTGGGAGAAGCTCTAGGGATAGGAACTGACTTCCTGACATTTTCCAACCCTTGAACACAAAGCAAGAAGCAAGGGAGAATGAGAACCCCTCTCCTACCTTGCTCACTGCTGTTATCCCCACTGTGTGAAGTGTGGCCACCGCTGGAAGGGCCCGGGGTTCCTCCTGAACGAGTGGATGCCGTGTCATCATGATCTCTATTCCAAGAGGGCTGTGGGGGCACAAATCAGAAATCTGAGTAAAAGCCATCTGTTAACAGGGTGTGATCCCATCAGACAATGACAAATTGGGGAGGGCTACAGGGGACAACATTGCCATCATTCCCACTCTTCTACAAAACTGGTCTTAGCTCGGGGCTGCATAGGTATATTCAAAATCTGCCAGTCTCAGCTTCCAGATTATAATAGTTAGTGTGTAAGTAATTGCATGTTTTATTAACAAGGAAACAAAGACATTTCAGACTCAGGGGACTTTTGCTGCCACTTGAATCTAACTATACTTTTAACCCTCTGGTAGAGCACTCTGCTACTCTAGAAATGCAAAGTGGGAGGAATGATCTCTAACACTGTGTTCTCAGAGGCCTCTGCTTCATTCTAGGAGACAAACCTGGTGGAGCTTTCAAGATCTCACAATCTGACCTAGGTCTATAATAGCTAGTGTGTGTCAGCTGTTTGCCTAGTGGTACACAGCAACTGGACCAGGCACAGAGACAAAAAAGAAATGCTAACAATAGATTTACATGGACTGTATACACTCAGCCCCATGCCGAGCCTTCTTGTACTATTGAACAGAAAACAGATGTTGCTTCTTATCACTGGTGCATTTGAAAGTAACATTCAGATTGACTGCAAATTCAATTCTTAGGGAAAACAATCATGGTGATACTTCTTCCAAATCTCTCTTTATCACCAGACAAGACTTGAATGAGCTTTCAGTGCTTGCTTTCAAAACCAGCCTCATGAGTCACTGGTCATCCCCTGCAGTAGGAGTGATGCAGAATAGAGGGCTGGATCTTGGCTGGGAAGTGATGTTTGTCTTCAAGATTATTAGTGGGGAGGCAAGATGATCTTATGTGTAAAATATGTATACATCATTTCAGTCATAGACGGTCATGGTTCGTGACTCTGTTGTAGTGAAGTTTATTGACCCTTCCACAAGTGGGATATGCCTAGCAGAATCACTGCTCTTTGTTTATTTCTTGAAAAGCATTTACCCATCCCAGAGACAATAAAAAGGGCTGAGAAGATCAAATAATTCAGACATCCAGGGCCAAGAAAATGAAGACCCTGCCCACAAGGCCTGCTGTACTGGAACCCCAAGGGAGACTCAATACTCCTTTAATGGACACTTCACCCCACCCTTGGTCTGAAGACTGGTGCCACCCCCAAAATGGATCAAGCCACAGAACATATCACTTGTATGTTTAAATCACCAATTATGCATATTCTCAAAACCAGTGCTAATTGATGTGTGGATTCTGTGATTGAGAGCTATATGAACTGTAAAAGAAGTGTGTTCTGCAGAAACTTATTTTGAAGCATACCAGAAGAACACTCTAAGATGTAATCTGGAACACATGCTCAGAATGCAAACAGTTAATGCATAAATTTTCAGTTTGTACAACTGCAGCTCTAAAAGGGGGACTTGTTTATTCAGAGCTCTGCAGAGAGAATGGTACAGCACCCAGGGGACAGACAATGCCAGGCACAAAACCCCGGTGCCTCGACATGTAAAAGGATGTTTTTCTGTGTGCTACAAATCCCACTTGAAAATATAATTAGAAGGAGAAAATGGCAAACTATTGCATTAACTGTAATTGAACAAAAGACCAGCAAGGCATGTGGGAGGCTGCAGGAGCCCGTGGGAGTCTCAGGATGCATGAGATCCTGAGAGGGATGTCTCCTGGGCACTCTCATTTTCTTTATGTTGTCCCTCACTACTATTGTTGACTGGTGATCTGACTTGTAATTAATAGAAAAGATAGTAATAACAAGCTAAAATACAGAGCAGCAGACTAACCTCATCAGGAACACGTTTGTTAATCTGATTAAGAGCAGGACTCCAGAAAGGTGACGTAGACCCAGAGAATCTTTCCGTGTCAGACAGGAAGCTGTCCTCCTTTCTGCCAGAACAGACCTGATATATTCACTATCTTTTAATGAGCTCCACTGATTTATTCAGTTCTGCTCCACTCCCTCCCCCACTTTTCTACTGTGCAGGATGTAGATTAATTCAATGCTTAATTGTTTAGTAAATTCAATTTTCCACATTCTATTCTGCATAGCTTTAGCTAAGGTTCTTAAATCTTCAGCGGTGAGCCCTGAGCTCAGTGTTTGTGATCTGTGCCTACCTTTTTCATCACCATTTTTCTTCATCCACCACTTAATTCACCATGAAAAGATTTTCCTTGCTGGAAATTCTGATTCCGCTATGATCTGTGAGGCATTCCGATTCATTGCATTTTCATTGTGTTGGGTCTTAGATGCGGGGCTCCTCTTTTCTCACAGCTATGGCCACATTATACAGGCATTCATGCAAGAAGTGTTGGATTCCACCTCAGTTTATCCAAAATTTGTGCAATCTATATGTTTAAATTTGTGTGTTCACCAAAAGTAGGCACCCGTATTTTCCATCTAATATCATTCTTCTCACAGCCGTACTCTTGCAGAAGGCCTGTGAACACTGAATACAGCTCCCTGAAATGAAATCTAACTTTTGTGGTCCTTTCTGGAATTAGCATTGTGTATTAGCATTTCAAGAATGGCGTAGTCACATGAAACTGAGCATCAGAAGAAATCTACGGGGTTACCAAAACAGAACAAGAACTGTGCTTACATCAGTTCATTAAGCAAGATTAAAGTGCAAGTATCAGAAACAGCTCATGAGCTCCTTCAGTATAAATATGTAAGACAGCCCTAATCAGAAAGAACTGCCCCAAAAGTCATCTACCAGGGAGTTTCAGTTAGAATAACACATGTTTCTGACTATACGTGGCCTCACCAAACAGCATCATTATTTGAAAATTAAAATATGTGCATATGATTAAGGACGGAAATCTGTGAAGTTGTGAGTTGCTTGGGGCCACTTAAAAAGTAAGGTTGACAGAATAGAATCAACAGTGCATTGAGCTGGATGTACAGCAAATCTTAGGCATGGTCCTAGATTAAGTCACACATGCTTCTTGGCTTCAGTGTCTGTAATTTCAGAATAAGTGGTGGCTATGCTCTCATCTGTGAGGAAAACCACTAAAATAAAGTCCCTAACCTGAAGTTCTATTACCACCTATGGGATATTTTGGGGATGGGGTCTGTTTTACTAATTCTTGTGTTTAGGTACATGCTTGCTTGTCTAATTCTTATGTTTAGGTACATGCTTGCTTGCAGATTTTTTCCTGGATGGTAATGTCTATAACTGTCCACCAAATTCTCAAGGGAATATGTGACTCTAAAAGTGTAAGACTCACTAACATAGGAGGTAGTTACAGACTAGACACAAAGCCAGAGAGGACAGACTTCTGAACCCACTGAGTCTACACTTGCTGAACAGTGTGCTGGTACACTCCAAACAGGACTGTACTAAGTGGAATGGGGAAGCTGAAAGCAACGCTCCATCAGAAAGTTCCCTTTGGTCGATGTGCAAATATTATGGGTTACATCTAAAATGACTTAACTCCATTCAGGATTTTTTGGGTTTTTTGTTTGTTTTGTTTTGTTTTGTTTTTTCTAATTCTGGGGTTTCAAAAGACAGCAATTTAAAAATATTTGAAGTAAGCCACAGTTTTTCCTATCTTTTCTTACTTCAGCAGCTCAAACACTTCCATTATTTGTTTTGAGTTTTTTGTTTGTTGGTTTCACTTCCTAAGAATGAAGCAAAAACCTCATTTGGCTTGTTCTCTTTCCAGTGTTTCAGTGAAGGTCCTTTCTGTTGAGAGGGGACCTTGCTGTCATCGGGTAGCAGGCAGCCATGACCTCTTCTGACTGTAGGCCATCTCAGGACAAGGAGAGGAGCTCACTCTGCTCAAACTGCTCTTCTAAGAGCTAGAAACAACCCATGGCTGAAACAAATGCTAAGGGAACTAGCTAGAATTGTTGTTTCTTATTTTCCCAGCCCTATCTCAGCAACTGCACTTTTAAAATATACTCTGATTCTTACACCTTAGATTGTGAGGTGCTTTGATGGGCCTTTTCTTACCATTTACATTTTCCTTGAACAATTTCTTTCACTAGTGTAGTGTGTGAATTAGCACATATATTAACTAAACCTTGTATCTAATGCTACAAACAGTTCCTCCTGTTGTAGTGACCCCAAAACATAAAATTATTTTCGTTACTACTCCATAACTGCAATTTTTGTTATGAATAGTAACGTAAATATTTTTGGAGGTAGTAGTCTGTCGAAGGGGTTGAGACCCCCAGGTTGAGAACCACTGACCTGTGGGTTTCTTCTTCGCTTTTTGGTTTATATAAACAAATATATGACAAACCACCTCCATGCAAAGATGTCTACTTCAATCGATACATCCAAGACTGAACTCTTCCCCCAAAGTCTCCAAGTCATTATTTTTCTTGTTTGTTTAAACACAGGGTCTCATTAGATGGCCTGGAGCTCATTGTATAGCCCAGGGTGGCCACAAACTTAAGACAATTCTCCTGCCTTCACCTCCTGAGTGCTAGTATTTCAGGTGTGCAACAGCTTGGTTAACGTGTTCTGTTTTATTCTCCATGCTAATTCGTATCATACCATCCCTCCAATGTAAAAATCCAATAGCTGCCTGGTATGAAGACACATGCCTTTAATCCCAGCACTCGGGAGGCAGAGATAGGCGGATTTTCGTGAGCTCTGAGGCCAATCAGGTCTACAAAGTGAGTTCCGGGTCAGTTAGAGTTGTTACACAGAGAAACCCTGCCTCAAAAACAAACAAACAAACAAAAAAAACTACAGCAAAACAATAACCGCCCCCAAATAAAACGAAAAACCAATAAGCGTCTGTGCCTCTCCCAATTATGAGAGTCATCATGTTTTCTCCATTTTACCACTAAATAACTGTCACATAAATCACCCCAGCTTCGAAGGAGCTGAGTTTCACTAAAACTCGGGCTTCATGGAGGCAGAGATGGCTCTGGTGTCCTCACCTGAGTTGGGTCCGGAGTATCAAGCACAGCTCCGTGCTGGAGCTTAAGGAATAACGCCAATGAACTGTTCCCTACTATCTACAGAGTATCATCTAAGTTCATTTGCCTCACTCCTGAAGCCTGCAGTGCCTCTCTGGGGGGCACTTTTCTTTTTCCTTGGATTCTAGCAAGCCCCGCCACACGTAATCTCTGTAAAACACTCTGTAGTTTATCACTCCAAGCCTCAGCCCACCCTCCGCTGCTTGCCATGACCTGCTCTGCCCTGACAGACACACGCTGTCCCTGGATGAGTCTTCTCGATGGAGCTCTCAAAACACCTCATCCACACCTCTGTCATTTTGTGACCTCATTGCTCTGTGATGACCTGTCGAACCTATCTATAATTCTTTGCAATGAACACTTCAGAATATGCCTTATTGGTCTTTATATCTCCCATCCTAGGAAATAACACATACAAATGCATTTTTAAATATTTTTATCATGTGTGTGTATGTATGTATGTATGCATGCATGTATGCTCTGTGTGGGTATGTGCACCTGAGTGCAGGTCCCTTCGAGGTGTCGGATCCCTTGGAGCTGGAGTTACAGGCAATTGTGAGCTATAGAGCATGGATTCTGAGAACCAAACTCCAGTCCTCTGCAAATACTACATGGTCTTAACATCTGAGCCATATCTCCAGCCTCACAAATATATTTTTGAGAAAATTAATCGATTAATCAATGGACAAGGGATTTCTGTGGTAAAGTGTACATAATATCTTTGTTGCTTATATTAAACATTACAAAACCACCACAAGTACTTGTAAGATTCATTAATATCTAGTTGCAGCGTAGCACATGAAGGGAAGGAAGGGAGGGAGGGTGGAAGGAAAACAGAAAGAATTCAGAATTAGGCAGATCCTAAAACCTTGCTGTACCTAAACAAGTCACAACATCTCTAACCTTAATGGCCTTATCTGTAAAGGGGGAATTAAAAAAACAAAAACTGTCCCCCTGGAACAATTGAAGGGAGGAATTTGCAAGTAGAAGGGATAAGGAAGGACAACAAATGGTGATGGGAAGTGAATATGAGCAAAATGCAATGACATACATATATGAAAATGTCATGCTGTAATCCATTGCTTTTATACTAACTAAAAAACCAATGTAAAAAATACTCTAAAACTGTGCCCCCGCAGATATAGCATACATATATTGCAAGCATGCAGCAGTACTCAATTAAGTGACAACTACTATAGGTTTAATGGGGAAATTCACATTGACCCAGTCAACCCTGAAACATCTACCTACAGATGTATCTAGGTCATAGGATAGAATGCTGATAGAATGATAAACATTTCTGTTGGGCTTTATGCTGGCCAGTTTTTGTCAAGCTGGCACAAGTTAGAGTATCTGGGAAAAGGGACCCTCAATTGAGAAATTGCTTCCATCAGAGTGGTCTTTAGGCAAGTCTATAGGGCATTTTCTTCATTGATGATTGATATGAAAGGGTCCAGCCTTTGTGGATGGTCTCATACCCAAGCAACTGGTCCTAGATTACATAAAAAACCAAGTTGAGAAAGCCATAAAGTTAGTCAGCCAGCAAGCAGTGTTCCACCATGGTCTCTGCTTCAGTTACTGTCTCCAGATTCCTACTTCCAAGTTCCTGACTTGAGTTCCCAGCTCTGTTTCCCTTGATGGTGCCCTGTGCCATGGAATTGTAAGCTCTATAAACCCCTTCCTCCTCCAAGATGCTTTTGGTCATGATATTTATCACAACAACAGAGAAGCAAAGTAGGAAAGGCTATATCCCAGTTGGTATGTTCTCAAAGAATGCAAACTGATCTTATTTTCACCTTGAAATAACATAATTTCACAGTGGTCTGCTTCTTCCCACCCCATCAAGTTTAATTTGGTATCTATTGTTATAAATCACTTAATAGTATTCAAAATAATTTGATGTTTTTTCCCAACTTATCACTCATATCAGAACAATGTCAAAAATCCTCTTTTCTGAACTAAAATTAAATCTCTTTTATTGTAAAAAGCAACAGAAAAAACTTTCCCCTCCTGGTCTCCTTCAAAAATGGTGGACAACTGAGTCTGGTGATCTTGACAGAGAAAAGGTCCTCTGGATGCTATGAAGAAGCCAGAGAAACAAGCAGAGTTCAAAATCTGAAGGCTGTCTACACAGCACCAGGGCTCTCTAGCAAAGACTATCTAGTGACCTAGAAGAGCTGGTGCCTCTCAAAAGGCATAGACTGAGTCCTTCCAGATCAGGAGACTCACCAATACACATGACACATGTGCTTGTGTGCTTGATAGTCATGCACACACTCATTCAAAAAAATCCCCATGTCAACATATACCACACACACACACACACACACACACACACACACACACACACACACACGCCAGTTCACACTTAGTTGTTATCATGGAGGATGGAGTTGCTGGATGGCACCTTTCCACCACACGAGGAGAGCCAGAGCTAATTAACTTTTCACTTTCTATCTCTTAAAAGCACTTGATATCAGCCCTTATGATTCTTGGCAAACCCCTCAACCAAAGAGGACAGAGCAAAGAGGACAGAAACATGCAAATACAGAGGAACGGTATTTCACCACTTCAGTGAGAAAGAGGGTTCTGTTCACTAGTGCAGACTTGAAAGTGGGGACTGAGGGATGCTGAGACACTCCTGGGAATGAGGATTTAGAGTTTGATAAACTGACACTCCTACAGCTATCCTTACCAACCCCATTTGCATCTTCCTCATACACAAAACTCACCATACAGTCACCAAATTCATTCAACCACTGTTTATTAGACACCTGCATTATAGAGCAATTTGGGAGAACTCGTTTGTTCTTCTCAAAACATGTTCCTTTGAGTCTACACCTTCTCAAGCTAAAATATAGGTAATTCAAACAAAGTGTAAACTTTTTGTAGGGATTTGAAAAGATTCCTGGAACTCATTAAACAAAATTGTTTAACCAAAGTCCAGGCAAGCAGTATTCTTTGTTTTGTTTTGTTTTGTGTTTGTTTGTTTTAATGGAGTAAATCTGTCTTGTCCCCTTTTAAGCTTTTAGTTGTTTTTAAATGTCAGAAGCATTAAAAAATTAATGCTTTGATACACAGAGATGCTGTGGAGTGAAAGACCATAGTAAAATGTTTGGGGAGGGGCTAGAGAGATGACTCTGCAGCTAAGAGCACTGACTGCTCTTCCAGAGGACCTGGGTTTGATTCTCAGCACCTATATAGAGCTCCACTCATGGAGATCACAACCATGTGTAGCTCCAGTTCCAGGGGATCCAACATACTCTTCTAACCACAGCAGGCCTGTATGCATATGTGCACAAACAAACATACATGCAAAACATCCATGCACATGAAAAATAATAGTAAGGTTAAAATATTTCAACTGTTTTCAAAAATGTCTGAAACATTAAATAGGACATTTGAGATTAAACATCTCTAGGTCCATAACTCCTGCTGATGGATGACAAAGTGTGGGAAGCAATTGCTGGTGACAGAAGAATACAATCCCTAATGGTGGCCCACACTCTCCTACCGAATGCTAGCTTTACTTTATCTTGCTATATCCCATTTTATTTTATTTCTGTGTGTGCACAGGCATGTGTGTGCATGTGCTCACACACTCACATGCATGCATATATCTGTTTGTCTATATGTACAAGACATAACTGCAATGCCCCCAGGTGTCAAAAGAGGGTATTGTATCCCCTGGGGTTGAAGCTAGTGGGAGTTGTAAGCCGTGGGTGCTGTGAACCTAACCCAGGTCATCTGTAAAGGTAGCAGATACTCCTACATACTAGCTGCTGCCTTTTTAAAAAGATGTCTCCAAGTGCACCTGATCCTACTGTCTTCACCAACTCCCTTTGCTCTTCTCTCTTTCATCTCTTCCTTTACCTCACTACCTTACCTTCCTCCAATCTGTAGGCCTGTGAAGTTCTTTGTTTTTGAATTCTTGACTGTCCTAGAACTTACTATGCAGAACAGGCTAGTCTTGAACACATGGAGATCCACCTGCCTCAGTCTCCTGAGTACTGAGATCAAAGGTAGTTGCCACCACACATGCCTAGTATCTTTTTATGCCCCTATTTAACATGGCAATAAAATGGCCTTTTTAATTTCATTACTAGAGGCTTAGGGTTAATTTTGGTGACTAGAGCAGATGGTAAATCTGTGGTAAGACAATGGAAGTCCAGCATCCTCTCTCAGGGTCTGTGGCTATCATCAAACCATCACACTTCCTCTGTTCACAGTCTAAGCCCTACTGTGTTTGCCACTGTGAACTCTTAATCTAAACAGATATTTAGTTGGCTATCTAGCCATTCCTAAGGCATAACAATCACTACCTTGGTGCTAACTGGTAACTTCACAAAGTGTGACACTTTGATGACTAAACAACTTAGGTCAATTGTTATATACACACACTTTACATTGTGTATATGCTATTTGTAATATAGATAGATAGATAGATAGATAGATAGATAGATAGATAGATAGCCGTGGTGGGTAGGAAATAAGGACAGCATTTGTTGAATTGAGTTCTGTATTTCCCAGTTCACATATACTACAAGTTAGTCCTACAAATGACAGTTTTTCCCAACACTGAATCCCCTATCTCTGTGTAACGAGGTATGTAGAGGAGGAAGAATTTTGTGCTTCTGATTTTTTTTTTTTTGCCTTTAGTAAAAATTCTCCAATGAGTTACTACATATACAAGTGAAGTTTTCTATCAAGTAAGATTGTGTTAGTTCCAGGAGTCATTGAAGTCTAAGGGCACAAAGGCACATGTGTATACACATTAGTGCAAACACAGCAATAGGTATCCACATTGTGTATAAGGCAGAAAAACATGGGGAGTGATTTTAAATGTCTTAAATTACATCATAATGGAATTTACAGAAGCTTGGCCATCAGATAAGATATTTTAGTTCTCCTAACTCTTGTCTACATCACCTTGTCTAGATGCCAATGCTCCATTCTCATCTCAATACCTTGGGCCTGGTTGCCATGACAAGGTAGGAGGAGCAGTAAGTAGGAAGTTCAGATCTAGTATCTTTCCCAATGCTTCTTAAAAACCTGCTTTCCAAAATCTGGCATCTTTCCCATCTCTATTCTGAAATTCTCACAACTAGTAATTACATAGTTGAGTTAATTCATAGAAGAATTTAAAAATGAACAATGCAAAGCAAAGATCTTTAAATGTAAAAGAACACTCAGAATGTTTTGAAAGGCATTTTTGATGAATCCACACAGCACTGATGGAGTCTCTGCCATGCTTCTATCATGTCAGAGAATCAGTGTTAACATCATCCCATGAAGACCTCACTGTGGTCTCACAAGACAACAGGTTTTTACACGAATACATTCAACAAGTTACAAGGCAAAAGAATAATCATGGCTAAAGGGCAATGGACAAGTATTGACAACCAGCTTTACCCAAATCTCGTAACTGGCACAAAGGATAGATGAGTAATTTTGAGAAGATCCAAGTGCACTAAATGTTCAAGTTCTACTAGGTAGGATGTTGGAGGGGAGTCACAGAAGGAAAAAGGAAGCTGGATTACAGAGAGTCTCATAGGGAAAGTCTCTGTTCCAGGAACAATGAAATGTGCCTGTAGTCCCAACAACAGGGGAAGCTGAACACGGGAGATCAAGGCCAGTGTGGGCAACATAGTGATACTCTTATCTCAAAAGTAAACAAATAAAAAAATCATTTTTCCTTTTCTCTGTTATTTTGGAAATCATACCTTGGAACAGTAGTTCACAGAATTTAACCTTTGACTGAAACAAACAAACTAGTACCACTGTATTTGCAAATATTTATCTCTAAATATTTCAAGTCATGCTCTCTATCTAATAGCTTTCTAGTGAAATTTATATTACTTTTCTAGCATTTCTATTTAGCAGTGGGAGAAGATTCTATAACTAAATGCTAGTATACCAGCATTATAAAGTTCCTTTTATAAGATTGTTTGTGTGCCAGTGTTTTATTATCTACTTGAAACCTGAAACTTGCCCTTCAAAGAAATTAAGGTAAACCCTAATATGTCTTTTTTGTTTTGTTTTTGTTTTTGTTTTTTCGAGACAGGGTTTCTCTGTGTAGCTTTGGAGCCTATCCTGGCACTTGCTCTGTAGACCAGCCTGGTCTCAAACTCGCGGAGATCCACCTGCCTCTGCCTCCCGAGTGCTGGGATTAAAGGCGTGGGCCACCAATGCCTGACCCCAAATGTGTCTTTTATGAAACAGCTACAAACCACAACTTTCTAAGCAAGCAGTCTACCAGCAAGAACATCCACCAATGCTTAAAACATTGCCTCCTTAGCACAAGTAGACAAGCTGTACATAAACACAGTGCATTGGCTTCTAGGAATTTGGAAAAAGTACTTAGCACAAGATTCATCCAGTACTGCCATCTGGGTTGTATCATAAGAGGGAGTTTTCAGTGGTTTGTTACAATATCTCAGAAAGTTATCTGAGGTCCCTCCCTTCCTCCTTCTTCCCCACCCCTCACTATGTAGCAGGTTGGCCTCAAACTCACAGAGATCTGCCTGCCTCTGCCTCTCCATTGCTGGGGTTATAGGTGTGTATCACCATATCTTTAGCTGCTTTGATTTTGGGTTTTTGTTGGTTGGTTGGTTGGTTGGTTGGTTGGTTGGTTGTTGGTTGGTTGTTTGGTTTGGTGGAGGGTGGTTTTGGAGGGTTGTTTGCTTTTTGTTTGTTTGTTTGTTTGTTTGTTCTGATACAGCAACTTTCTCTACAGCCAGGCCTCATGCTCTGCATCCTCTTCCCTTACAGTCTCCTGAGTTCTGGGATTACAGGAGTGTGCCCAGCTCAGTCTCTTTTTAGTCCACACTTGATATCAGAATAATAGTGACCTACTCAAAGTAACAATTACATTTTTCTGGAAGCTCTGTAATTATAAAATGTTCTATAAAACAATACCTCCATCAAACAGTACCCAGTCTCTTTTTGTCAAGTCAATTGTTGTTTTTGAAGGATGAGAAGAGTGTAATTAAAAAGAAAGCATGTTGTTTAATACAGTGCTTGGAGGCACTGTTTGACACAGTTTGCATGGTTCTCCTTAGTTCTCATGGTGACTGGGTAAATGGAGATTAACTATTCCCAGTTTCACAAACAACGCAATCAAGGCTCCCCAAGGTGCAGTGAGTTACCCTCTCAAGCAAAGCCCACATTCAAATTTGAGTGTTCTGTCCCTAGACTGTATTTTTCTGGGGTGCCAACTGCCTGAAAGAGGAAGTCAGCAAACTCAGTTGCTTTTTCCCAAGTGTTTCCAAAATTTTACCTTTTCTACTTCTCTACTCTCCTGCCAGAAATGCCCCCAGTTTGTATCTGAGGAAGAAACAAGAAGTAGCTACAGGATGTTCTTGTTTTCTCATCCCATCATGGAAACTTTCACTGAACATTTATGCTTGTGACGAATATGATAAAATCTAGTCTAATTTCCTTACAGAATTGCAGAAACATTTCTTGGTGTTCATAGTTTCAACCAAGTTTGAATCTGTTATTTCCAAGGATTTCTGAATCTTTGAACTCCCTAGAGTTCGGAGAGGATCATCTCAAAGCTTCCTGAAATCGAATTTGAGTTTCTGCTTGCCAGGATGCCCACCTTCTCTATATTCAAGCCCTTAGGTTGAAGGCCAACAAAAAATAGTGTGGGTTCCAGGCCAGGGTCCCAAGCCTTGAGGCCTCCTTGCTAAAAATTCTGAGTAGCTCAGAATATTGCTTTTCAGTCACATACCAGGTTAACAACGTCCTGGGCTTATTCTCACTCTTTTGCATATATAAGTATCAGGTATACTGGACATGAGACAAAGCTTCATAACTGACTTGTCAATGTTTTATTATCCTCTTTTTTTCTATTGGCATGTTCTTTGCATGCCCTTAATAAATATTAAACACTCACACATCTCACTATTAGGGTGGCAAGCAAACCTTCAGAATGTCCCAACAGTGGAGTGAAGAACAATGCACTTAATTGGAAGGGCAGGGTAATTTGGAAAATAAAATTGAGTTGCTACAAATTCCCAATTGCAGAATAGAACTGTTTATAATAAACTCACTCAGATGCCAATTGTGGCTGGATTTGGATAATTATTAGAACAAAAATGTTTGATCATCAACAAAACCACTTGATGAGCACAGAACATGAAACATTAGCAGGCCACTATCATTTTTTGCAACCAGCTACAGGACACAGTGAGTCTATCAGCTTTTTTACCATTTTGTTATTGAACACAGCTTGTAAAACCCTTAAATGTGGTAAATTCATAGGCCAAGTGTGATGAGCAAAACTTGATGAGCAATATTCCTCAGAAATTTTCAGCACATGATAGGGACAGAGAAAACACAGAAAGAAAGGGAGCTAGATGTATCTATTACATCAATTGCTCTCTTTTAAAAAAAAATTATCAATAAGTTGAGTTCAAAAAGTTAAGTTCCTGATTTTCTTTATTAGGAACTATGGCCAAGAAAATCACAATAACTAAAATGTAGATGCCCACCATGTGTGGAGGTGCACACTTTTAATCCCAGCACCCAGGAAGCAGAGGCAGGTAGATCTCTATGGGTTTGAGGCCAGATGGGTTTACATCAGTGGTTTTCAACTCATGGGTTGCAAGCCCTTTGGACAGGACACATATCAGACATCCTGTATGTTAGCTATTTACATTATAGTTCATAATGGTAGCAAAATTACAGTTATGAAGTAGCTACAAAATAACTTTATGGTTGGAGGTCACCACAACATGAGGAACTGTATTAAAGAGTTACAGCATTAGGAAGGTTGCGAATCACTGGTCTACATAGTAAGTTACAGACCAGGCAGAGCTACAGAGAGAGACCCTATCTCAAAACCAACCAAATAACAATAACAACAAGATGATGCTGGCCCCTTCCATGTATTTGCATCTGGAAATATGAAGCATGGATAGGAATGGTTCTGTGAAAGAGGGCAGTATGCATTCTCAGAGGTAATCTTATTATCCACTTAAGGAGATGTCACTTTGAGCAGAAAGGCCATCCCTGTCTTATGAAGAAAAGCTTCATACATTTGGTAGAATTGCAGGGTAATTCCATAAACTATGCAACTATACAAGTGATGGAATATAAATAAATGACACATCTATTGACATGTTCAAGAGTGAAAGGCAAGGTGTCAACTCAGAAGACTCACAAATGACAATTTCAAATAAAAGAAATATTCAATGGCTAGTTACCACAAATCTATAACATAAATTCTCTTCAATGGGGGACTAAAGACAATTCCATATCTGATAGCCATGCTCCACCTAAACCCCAGATGAGCAGCTACATTTGCTGTAGAACCCTCTGTTCTGATTATAGTGAAAGCTGATAACAACTCCCCCACTGGACACTATTTTTAGTTTTGTATATATATTGCTGGTATTTGTGATTAATAAAGATTTAAGATACCATGTATGAGTTTTATCCCATGGAGGACACAGTTTTTGTTTTGGTCTTAGTGACAGGGAGAGTAGCTTCAACACTCCAATAAATAGAAAAGAGGTCTACATTTAAAACCAATCCAAGGAGCTTGTGAGCTCCAGTTAGTTTGCTTTGACTTTACATTATAGAAATCATTAGCCCACCTCCCAGATGGATCTCTCCTTTGAGGCTCTGCAGACAAACACACCACTTCATGTAAACAGTGCAAGTATGCCTTGGAATATCAGACACTGTACACCATTCAGTTTGAAATTAGCTTTTCAACCACTCAGGAATAACTTTTGAATAACAGAAAACACTACAGGGCACAGGCAATTATAATTTACCTATCACATTAAATGAATGTTGGGAAACACATCCAAACAGCGGCAGAGTTTTATGAAGTTTCTATTGTTAAAGAAAGTCTTATTCTTTCATTTCTAAATGTTTTAAAAGAAGAAACACATTTCATAAGTTGAGATGGTATAAGAAAACTCTTAAATTTTCATCAAACTGCTCCTTCCTTTATCCTTTGACAGCTGTGTCAATTTCTTTATAAATTTCATTTTCCAGAGTTTCATAATAGTCCTAAAACACACTTCACTTTAAAGTGTTTCTATGGGACATGATGGGAATGTAAATTCAGAATAAAAAGCAGATCATGAAGATGTGGGAACAAATATGGACATTAGTTAAGAATACAGTCACCAAAAACAGCCATTTGCACAAAGATATAGGAATCTATATCTTCACAACTCCAAAACATCAACATGACTGACACTTTTCACTTTTTTACCTATGAAGCAAACGTTAGCATTATTTGATGGGTTTGGTCTCTGTTTATTCCTATTCTAAAGAAACAGTGAACACCTTCCCTGGAAATAGCCCCACATGTGGTTAATGACCCACAAGGCAGGTCAAGTTCGAATCTCAGGCATAGAAGGTTTGCAAAACAAAACGAGGGGATCTAGACAAGAAAGAATTGCATCTCTGCATCATCACACCAATCCACAACCAGGCATTTACAGGCAGCGCTGCTAGCTTACAGGACTGGACACCCATGATCCCTCTAGGTTACCTGTCCAGCTCCGATGCCAGAATTGCTATAAATTGTTTGTAGGGTAATTCTAAGATCACTGAAAATGTCATTCACTGTCATAAATTCTAAATGTCTCAGAATACCCTCTGCTTAAACCCACTGTACAGTTTAAGAGTGTATGCTAAGTAAAACAAAAAAGAAAGCAGCATAGTTTTAAAACTTGACTAATCTTATTAAACTAATCAAAGGTTGTGATTGTTTCTAAAGGCATACTTTGTACACATGCAAATTGTAATAGTGCTTGACATCTGTAAAAGAACATACTTTAATTTAAGGCTTTCAAAGAGGCACCAAGCTGCATAGGCAAGCCCTTTGCTTGTGAACATAACTCTATGAACTGTGAGTCCTGAAGTGCCAAAAAACCAATTGTAGAAAGGTATTTCTGAGAATGATAAATAATATAAAATTCATTTTATAAGTTATTTATTCTCCATTAGTTTATCCACAAACATTGGTTCATATGTCACAGAAAAATCACAATGGCACCCTTTCATATCTTCAGAAAAGTTCATGACTTGATTCTGATCATAATATTTATTTAACTATATCTACTTATACTAACAATAAATGACAGGTATATAATTGAATAAATCTAAAGATAAGCCTTTTTCACTAAAGGATAAATACTTTATTTTGTGTTTTAGTGGATTTTAGGAATTCTGAAACAAGTGAAAAAAATATCATTTCACAATATCTGTATATATATATATTATATATATATATATATATATATATATATTCTCCTTTAATGAGAGCATATTTTCTAGATTAAGGGATGCTGTCTGGGAAAGTATATTAGGCAGCCCAGTAAAGTACTACCAACTGCTTCAGTTCTGTGCACTTGAATGTATTAAACTGATTGAAATTGGATTCCAGTGACAAATATTTAAATGAATGTATTCTCAGTTACTGTATGGAGTGTACTTTACACCATTTACTAAAAATGTCACATTAGTAATGTGTGGAAAACCTAACAATTGATCAGTATAGGTGTATTTCCTAGAAAGCCTGTTTAAGGGATTACAAAGCTTCCCTCAGTTCCATAATCCTGAAATCATAGCATATTAACTGAGGATATGGGATAGGTGGTCTTTCATCTTGTATACTACATAAAGATTCAATTTCTTTCATTTTTGCAGATTTATTTGTTTATTTATTTACTCGGTTTTTTGAGACTGTTTCCTCTATATAGACCTGGCTGTCCTAGAACTAGTTCTGTAGAACAAGCTGGCCTTGCCTCTGCCTCCAGAGTGATGGGATTAAAAGTATGAGCTACCACCGCCCAGAATGTTTTGAGTATTTTTAATTTTTATTTTGCATAAAAAAAATTTTGGAGTTCTGGGAATTGAACCCAAGGCTTCACACATACTAAGACACGCACTGCACTGTTGAACCACACCCCATTTCCTAGACCATACTTTCTGTTATTTTTAAGACTCATTTAATTTTATATGTGTGAGTGTTTTGGCTACATGTAGGTACACTGCACGCATGTCTGTTATCTGCAAAGGTCAGAAGAGGTCATTGGATCCCCTAGATATGGAGGCACAGATGGTTTTGAACTACCATGTGGATTTTGTGAATGGAACCTGGATCCTCTAGAAGAGCAACAATTGCTTTAACCACTGAGCAATCTGTCCAGTGCCATAGATCCTGACTTTAAACAAGTATCACAGCTTCACAGCTGGGTATGTCCTGCTGAGCAAGAACAGCAAGCCTCCTGTGATTTACAGTTCTCTTTTATAAAGGATGTTTGAAAACCTTAAACATCTGTACAACTGACAGATAAACTGTGTCATATACATCTACTTTCATCTCTTTACTTGTAAAGGAACATTTTCCATAATTGTATTTAATTCAAAATATCGGATTTTTTTTTATCCTTGGGAGAAATAGCAAAAGATTTTGTTTCAATTATAGCATAAATTTGAGTACTATTTCAATACAAATATGACAGATGTCATAATCCAAAAAAGGCCATGTAAAATGTGACAGTTGCAAACATTTAAGACTGTGTAACAAAAATGACTGAGAGCCATATCAGTTTACTGTCCTTCAACTATTTCCTTGACAGTGGAGTCAAATAATGTTGAATTATAGACCTCCTTACAGGAAGTCTTATTTCATGTTCATTTTTTGATTTTCCCTGGTAGGCCCTATAGGAATTTGGCTGCATGCCCACTTTCCTTTAGAAGTTTCTGTATACATCCTTGGGTTTTGTTTGATGATTAAATGATTATTTATTAAAACCTTTAGGGTTGGGGTGTAGTTCAGTGATAGAGCACTTATGTAGGTAGGGTTCAACCACCAGTAAAACACACACACACACTCTCTCTCTCTCTCTCTCTCTCTCTCTCTCTCTCTCTCTCTCTCTCTCAAACACACACATACACTTTACAATTTCACATTTTTGACATGTTTACTTTTCATAAGAAAATACTGCTTTAGCAATGGAAACCATAAGTTGCCAATATGAAAATGTGTCATCTGAATCTATGCTGAAAATACTTTCATTTATGGTGAGAATCTCAATGAAAGTTGTTGTCATCCTTTGCAGTTTCTCCAAATGCACTTGAAGGGAGGCTAAGCTGCCTATATAACAATAGTAAGCCATGCTAATACTTCAGCCCATTTTCTGGCCTTAATAACCAGTTTTCAGCTACAGAAGCACAGTCTATTTTTTGAGTCTGAAGTTTCCATAGTATTTTTCCTTCCATTGCCCAGCAACAGCTGTGTTTTACATCTTTTGGACTATGCCAAACATTTTAAGATATGAATATATGAGTGTCTGAAAACAAAGTGATTCAAAATTTCTAGTCAATCTGTCACTTTTTGTAAAGGAGACCCACATTTCCATCCTTTATTCTTGTTCCTTTTTCCCTTTACTATTTAAATTTCTCCATTTCCTAATGTGAGTCTGTTAGTTAGTTAGCCCAATAGTTACAGTAGGCACAACTATGCTATGTACTTCTGAATGGTGAGCAATGGAGTCATTCCAGTGGCAGAAGTATTGCTGTTGGAGTGACCTATTGCCTCAGAGCTAGTTAAACCAGGAGCAGTAGTTACAGTTATGACTTTGCTTTGTACAAAGTGGCATTAGTATCATTGCTTTCTATTAACTGTGGAACTTGCACTGGATATTTCTACTGGGAGGGGAAGAGGGCAAGAGGGAGGTGGCAAGGAGGAAATGGCGGGGGCAGAGAGGGATTGGAGAGGGTCTAGAAAATTGAAAATGTAGTTGTATATACTACTAGCATTTAAACTTGGTTGACATTTAACAATATAATTGATATCAGCTATTTGCATACACTAGACCCTATACAAGAGTGTTTTCTTAAATGTTTTAAACACCCCTATTAAGAATCAATCTATCTCTACTCAGAAACCATACATAAATATAAAAGCCAAGCAAAAAATAACAATAAAAACATACCTGCTAAACAAGTAACTTTCAATTCAAAGCAACAAAGGATCTGGAATGAGCATCCCAATTAGCCCACGTAGTGACAAGCACTCAACACCTTATTACTTAATCATTAAAGAGAATCTTGCCATAATTTCCCTTTGACATATTTCAAAAAATGAATTAAGGGTACATCACATGACCCACAACAATCCACAGTGACGTTTAGACAATGTCAAGACCCTATATCTTGCAAGGATTGTGTACTGAGAGGTTCAGGAGTGGGTTCTTAAGTGGGACACTATGAAGCATTTACAATTTCTTAAATAGTATATTAAATGTAAGCACTGTGAAACAAGCTACCTGATAAGGGCCCATTTGCCTTCCTACTGTTGGCTGTGTCCATTTTTTTTTTTTTTTTTTTTTTTTTTTTTAGTGGATGAAAATGCTCTGCAGATGTTTCTAGTATTGGTAAACATCTGTGCCTCTTCTCTCCTTTTTTTTTTTCCCTAAGCAGCCTATTCAAGCCATGAAGGACATTAGGTTGTCCCCTTACACGAACCTCTGCCATCAGAACGCTGAAATCTCCTGAGGGTGACTCTCCATGCCACTTTGGAGTGAGGAAGGGCTTTCAGTTATGTCTGACTTCAGTTTTAAAACGCTCAACTCAAACTACGCTCCAGAAAGGTCATTTTGAACTTCGGAAATTGATTTAAAAAAAAAAAATCGCCACCAAAGTTCTCAGTCCCACTGGGAATCTCCGCACTAGCTCAGATCAGGCCCAGATCCTCTAGGCCTAGTCGACTGGCGCCCTGAAGCCTGGGCTGGCCAGGTCTGAGTCTGTGGTGCCTGCCCTCGCCTCCAGGCTACCCCCACTCCAGGGAGCCTGCTAGCACTTGGCTTTTAACCTGCCCGGCCAGCAGGGCTGTACCTCATCTCTGCAAGCCACAGAATTTCTCCCTAGACGTCACGGGCCAGTCAGGATTAACACGCAACAGGGCGCCCTGCTCAAACCGCCAGCTCTGGCCCAGGAGCTGTTAAATGCAGATTGAGAGAAGGACCCCCGGAGAGCTGCTGTTGAATAAAACTGTAATCCAAAGGCACCGTTTCTCAGCGTCCAGCTTTCCCGGTGCTGAGAAGCTGGGCCGTTGCTGATGGCACAGCACAGGCCTGCCTAATCTCTGCTCTCTCCTGAGACTTGGCCACCCCGGAGACTCCCCGTACCTCTCCTTAGTCCTCAGAGAAAGAAAGAAAGAAAAAAAAAAAGCGTAGATTCGGGAATAAAGAGGAACAGATATCTCCGGGAAGGAAGGCAGACGGCTCCTTCCGTGAGTACGGCCTCAGTCCAGCATCTGGGTGGCCCCGCCTGGCGCCCCCGGTTCTACCCAAGACACCTAGTCCCCAGCTCCACCTAGCCTCGACCCGCGTCCTTCCTGGCCGGTGGCCTCCCAGACAAACCCTTGCCTGAACGCCTCCCTTTCTGTCCTCTCCCTGATCTCAGCCCATCCCTTTATTTTCTCCTCCGAGGCGGGCAACTCCTGGTTCTGCTGCCCTCAACCCCTGGGGGTCGCGAGCATCTGCGCCCAGAGAGAGCTTGACAGTCGGGAGAGGGCGCACAGGAGACTGGCGACCACTAGGAAAGGTCAGGGGACCTCCAGATGGCCTCCAAGAGTAGAGAAGACCGAGAACCAACAGGAAGTGGGGGAGAATAGGATTATAACTTCCACTGGTGTCTTAATCTGATAAAAACAAAAAACAAAAACAAAACCTTACATTGTTGTAGGACCTACAACATTACACGACCAAGTGAATCCCCACAGACTTAAGTAGACCTCCAGGAAATCGGCTGGCATCAAAATCGTTGATCCCAGCGCCTGGTGAAGATGACAGCCTTCGAGCCCTCCGATGGGGTGGGGGAAATAAAATAAACTGTACTGCCAGCAGACCCTAGAGGCAGAGCGGTTAATGAGTTAACTAGGCCTTCCTGAAGCGTCAAGTCCCCGAGGACACCCAGTGCCAGTCCCGAGCAGGCTGGGTAGCCTTCCAGGGCAGAGGGAGAAGCCACTCTTCCAGGCATGGCCCCTGAGGCTCCACATCAGAAGTTCGGGACCCTCTGGGAGACCGTCCTAGTCTTCTGAACAAACACTTGGAGACCTTGGGGTGGCTCTGGCGCCTTGACCTTCACTCCTCATCTAGGCAGGGGAGGGAAACCCAGCCCACCTGGCTCCCAAACAGAGCTCACTGCACTCACCTCCCCAGACCCTTTCCAGCCACACTAGCTCCTGCTTTTTAGAACTGGATAAAATGAAAAACTTGCCTCCATTCTGTCCTCGGTTGACAGAGCTGGGTGCGCCCAAGGGGTCACACTGGTAAGCTCACACACCACAAGCCAACAGCGCCAGAAACACAGACAAACCTAAGAAGCCCACATCATACCAGCACGATTCTTTTGTAGGTGGGATGGGAGAATAAAAGGCACATGTTTAGCCGACGCAAATTTTAGACTAATGAAACTGAATAAGGGAAGTTTGTGAATGAGTAGGGAAAATTCAATGACGTTTTATTAATTCTATATCCTCTATGCTCCCCAAACCCCATAACTTTGGTCCTTTATCTTTGACTTTAATAAAATAATGATTCGTGGAGAAAATGGGGTATAAATCTTCATTTTGGAGGCAATTAAAGTGTTGATTTCATTCATGCCCCTAAGCGGTTCTTGTAATTTGCTCAAATAGCTTTATGTACCCAGCACTCCGGAGCTTTTAGAATCCCATTTTCTAGTTCGGCTTGTTGGATTACAGTTTTTACTCAACAGCAGCTACTAGTGGAATCTGCGTTTAACTAGCAGGGCTGGAGACTGAGCCCCTAAAGTGGCTGGGAAGCCTGAGGCACTGGGACTGGGCCGCCTGCGGCCTGCGGTTTTCCCACCTTGATCTGCACATTCTGCGGGTTCTGGGCCCCGGTCTACACCGACCAGTTTCCAACTCTCCAAACAGTAGTGAGGACCTCTCCTGTTGGCACTTTTAGAGTTCTACTTTAAACGTGCCATACCACACATGGGCAAAGAAGACATTCAGCACAAATTGTAGAATCGCGCAGGATTAGTCACGGATTTTGAGAGAATACCTTAAGGTGACACTAAGAATGAAGTTGGGACAAGACAGCATTGGCCGGCAGTGACCATCATAAAACTTACAGAGAAAAACCAGTGGAGTAGCTGCCCTTTGACTTAACAAAGGCAGGTTAGCGTTCCCCGCCCCCTCTCCCCCAAGCAGCCACACATAAGTCAAGCCCCAATAAGAAAGGGCTCTAGGGTTTTGCTGATGGTACTGGAGGCATAGGAGGCCACTGCTTAAGTCTCTAGACTCTTTGCAGCCATCCTCTCCAGAGCTGTCCAGGACCCTGTTTCATCTCACTCACTCTTCAGGTTTTCACTTTCACTGCTCCCCCCCACCCCCACCAACTCATTTGGACCAATCCAGAGACACAGCAACAGGAAAGAGAAACTGGGAGCAAATGGTGGTGCCCCAGTGACAGAGAGAAATACACCCCCCAACTCCAAATAAAAATCATCACCACTTAGACCGCAGCGGAAAAGGAGCCTGGAAGGAAGACTGGAGAGGAGGGGGCAAGCAAAGAGCCGCAGTGGAGAGCAAATGCATGGGCCCCTGCCCTCCACACCCAGGGAGCCGCCAGGGTGTCCTTGACGCTAACCCTGCCAAAAGCTGCCAACGCAGGAAGCCCAGAGCACATACCAGCTGGAGGACGAGTGGAAAGGAGGAGGAGAAAAGTCCATATTTATCTGTTTTTCTAACCTCGGCCTGCTTTTATTTTTTTCTATTAAGTACAATAAAATGGGCGAGCTTGCAGGGAATACCACACAAAGCAATGTTCAGTGAGGTCTAGAAGCGGTCGGCCGGGGAAAACTGACAAGACAGGCTAATGAAGCGTGTAGACAGGGAGAAAATAGCCAGCGTTTGCTAGATTTCAAACCTTCACTGTCTCTCTTAGACCACCTATCTTGGACTTATTCCTAATAAAATAAGAAATAAGCAGACCCTACACTTTTCTTTTCTTCAAGATAGAAGGGAGGAAATGCCCATGAACAAAGCCCTACAAGCAGAGGTGGCCACTGGCGGTTAACACTCCCATTATTATGGAGGGTAAATAAAATAAAGACAAAAATTAAAAGAGACAAGAAACAGGTCAAGTTTGCAGGCGAAGCTTTTACAAGCTCATCTCTCCAGGTCGAATCCCAGAGCCAGCCTTAATGAAGCAATAATAGCCACATTATTCAAAAATTTTCATTTTGATGGAAATGTATCTAAAAGGGACTTAATCATATGCAAATAATAAAGGAGGTGGTAGTGACCCAGCAAGCAATATGCATACAGATTTTTTTCTTAGGGATGTTGAAATTGAAAGTCTCATACCTGGTCAGTTAGATTTGCTGATCTCGTTACATCTTCACTGTCTGATTTTGATCCTCCTTCTCTATCATCTATCACCAAATCGATAGGCATTTTCCCTTTCAAACAGCTAATATACCGGTGGCAGAAATTGTCACATAATTCGTGTACCTACATTATGACAGAAATAAAAAAAATGGAAATATAATCAGGAGTGCATAAACGACATTGACAAGTGTAGTCCACCCCCCTTGTGAGACCCAAACTTCCAAATAGGGGAAACACAGGGCAATTGTCCTCTAGAGACCCCCAGACGCATTCAGAATTAGGAATAACTTTCTTTTCTTGCAAAATAGAGATATCCCAGAAAATTGACAGTGACAAGATGATTCACAGACTACAACATATTCAACACCCATGTTAAATTCATCTGCTCTTGGGGCTGTGGCCATCACAGAAGTGACCTGCATGGGTGACACTTAAGGTAAACTATTTAATTTCATCTGGTTAGTTTACCATAAAGCTTTCCCCAAAGTTTCTAAGGAAAATGTGTGATACTCACACCACACACACACACACACACACATCTGTATTGTGATGACATCAGGTACATGCCTGACAACCCTAATCAAGTTGCCTTTGCCCAATATATAAAAAAAGAAAAATATATAGCCACAAAAACTTATTAAATTGTTTTTTTTTAAAAAAAGAAACAAAAGAATTACTGAAAATATTTAAGTCTAAGTAAATCCGACTCTTACAAGCCCCAGGCATCCCTTACATGCAAAAACTCACAAGAAACCCCGGTGTGCTTGCAATTTAATGTTAGTTTGAATTACAATGCATTAAGTTTTTATTGCTGAGATTTATAGAACAGCTAGCAAAATCAAGTTACCCCACACCCTCTCTTGAGTTTGAAGGTGAGGTGTGTGCTGGATCACAGATTTAAGAACTTGACACAACTATCAAACCTGCTTTGTCTCTGAGCAATGTCTACCATGCCCTCCTCCCCAGGACCCTTCGCCCACTTGTCCTTTCCCCCAACCCCTTCTGAGTTTGACCTAGCACTGATCTCAAATCTTCAAGAAATTCACTAAAACAATTCCCCCACCCCCGCCCAGGTAGCAAAGGAGAGTAGAGGAGTAAGAAAAAAAAAACCACACACAGAGGCATTAACTTGTAAAACAAATTCACTCCGGCATTCTAAGCATGCACTGGGGTGCCGAGCAGTGCAGCTGATGCACAAAGCCAGCAAGGTACACGAGGCTAGAGTGTCTGTGATCCCGGTTTTAGTGGCTGAAATTGTAATTAAACTGCAAAGAGAAATGGACGCTAAGATTGGCCTTGACACTAATTACCAGAAAAAAAAAAGACATTTATGCAAATATCTTGGAAGCCTGAACTTCAGTCTTTCTGAACCCTCCCTTCTGTGTGATTGGGATGAAAGGGAAGTGAAGGGAAAGGGAATAAAGAATTTACCTTCTCTAATTCCAACAGATGAAACCTTAATACTTGTATGGCTTGAATCATCTGCAAAGATACAAAAAGAATGAATACTCCATTCCCAGTTTGCAGAAAATTGGCTGTCACAGTTCTAGCATCTCCAACTCACCCCTTCCCCCCCATAAACAGAGTTATTTTGATTTATGGCAATAACACTAAAACTTAATAGCAGCGACTGGGTACCATCTAGAGGTTTATATTTCTTAAGGAGAAAAAAATAGCTAAATCAACAACAAAACATCTAAGTGGGGATCATAAACACTCTCCTCCCCCATGGCTTCCCCCAACACTGCCCCCAACACAACCCAAAGGGCCACAGTCTAAACTAACTTGTCCTATGAAGAAGTTACGGTAAAGTTTTCCCTAATTGTCCCCAAACAGTGGCTTTGCACTTTGCAAAATTCATCCTGCCTTCTGTCTATGCACCTTTGATACCAATTGGTGGTGGTGGTTGTTGTTTTGGGGTGTAGGTGGGGGGAGGGAGTCGGGACTCTGCCCTCATCATGGCCCTAATGTAGGAGACTCAAGGCTAGAAGTTCGCAAGGTTTAAGCAGACACGCTGACAGGCGGGGAGATAAATCCCCAGGCTGATTAGAGCTATGCCGCCTGGCCATCGTAAAAAACAAAAGCCGGCGCTCCCCAGCCACTGCTCCTGGGCCCTCTCAGATGAGTTTATACCCCGCGATCAAGTCCCCAAACACTTGTCGATGGGTAGAAACACGTTTGCAGTCCACTCGCAGCTATGGGCAGACCAGTTCAGAAAGCTCGGGGCTAGGGACGGGAAGTTGGGTGGACAGATAGGGGAAGGAGTGAGGGGTCAGCTCTTACCAAGTTATCCAGTTCTGGATTCGAAGAGAATAGAGGTTTTTCTGCGCGAATCTAAATACAAGTGAGAAGGAGAGGGGAAAGAAAAAAATGAAATAAAATCTGCTCTCCTCCCTATTTTCTTGCCTCATTTACAGTTAGGGGTAGGCTGTAACCTACAAGTTCGTCCCTCAGGGAAACATTTCAGTGTGAACCCAGTAGGCCTGAGACCAGCCCAGAGCGCTCCCTCACTTCAGCTAGAGCTCCGCTTATGCGGAACGCTGCTCGCCCGCCACTCCAAAGCAGTCACATAGCATGGAGTTCGAGATTTTATTTCCTAGTGAGCTTGTGGATGGTGAGTGGGTGTGAAGATGGGTGATGATCTGCAAACACAATCTCAGGGAGGCAGGAACACGCCACGCGTGGCTGAAGGGAGACTATTCTTTCGGCCTCTTTTGAGAAATTTCTCTTTTATCTATCTCTCTATCTCTCTACGTGTGCTTGTATATGTGTGCATGTGTGTGCGCGGGGGAGGGGAGCAGGATTCTTTTCTTGTTTCTTTTTACTTTTTTAAAAAACATTTATTTTGCTGACCTGTTTGGCGAACACGGCTATATCTTCATTGAATGACTCTGATGAGCAGACGTCCCCGCCCGCCACCCCCGGCTCGCGGGGGGTACAAGTAGCTAATTCACATTTCTCAAAAATCAGTGCTAAGAGAGGGAAGAGGGGGTGTCTGCAAGAAAATACAACAGTCACAAACAACACAATGATTAGTCCGGAGTCACCGAAAAAAGGCGCCCAAGAAAAACAACCCGAGTAGCTCGAGGCAGAGAGACCCTTGGGTGATCTGATCATCGCTTGTGCCCTTTTGCTCACCCCCGCCCAGGTGACGGCTCACCTCCCCCTTGCTTCTAGAGCTCTGAAGTCGGAGGCCCTGAGCCCTGGACCGTGTCTGTGGATCAGTTCAGCATATCTGGCCGGAGAAATTGGCAACATTTGCTACGAATAAAACCCAAGCGGTTCCAGCAGCCATTTTGAATTAAGTTTCGCACCGCGACAAACCCTCGTCCCTCTACCGCACTAGCAGGACCGGGTGCCCGGGGAATGCGCGCGCGGGCCGTGGAGTGGGAGAGGGCCAGACTCTGCCTTCCTCGGAGGCACTGCACAGATCTCCAGGCTCAGGGGATCTCGGTAGCAAACTTGAGGAAAAGGCCTCTGTGGTTACAGGACTGACTGTCACAGGGCAGCACCTACCGACCCTTGTCACACAGCCCTTGAGAAGCAGGGGGTCCTCCAGGGCTCTCCAGCACTGCCCTCCCCTTCACAGACGCTCCCCCATAGTCCCACAAAGAAAGTTCCTTCAAATGCTTACATTTCGTCTAGAGTGGTAAAGTGACTAGCATCTAAAAGGCCTAGATGTCGCTCGGCTCAGCCCATTAAAAAAAAAAAGAAAGAAAGAAAAGAAAAAGACTTTTAATGCTCAAGGAGCCTTTTATTAGCTCTCACAGTCTAGCTGGGAATTTAACAGTTTGGGGTCCCTTTCAAAGCTTCCTCAAATGTTCTGTCCTGGAGCCTAAACCATTTGCAGAAAGGAGGCTGGGATTTAAGCAAGCCCACCGCACAAGGGACCAGAAACTAAAGCAAAAAGACACTCCACACCCCCCACCCCAGCCGAGGGTCAATATTACATATTTTTTAAAAAAAAAAGAGAAAAGCGAAATAAAAGTTATTTATAAAGTTTAAAGATAAAGGTGGGGAGAGTGTCCCCCAAACATCAGCACACAGTAAAGACAAGTAACTTCCAAAGGGGTTTCTAGTGCAGGGTCTAATCGAATGGCCGACTGAAGACAGCTGGCCACAAAGTCTCCCGAAGAAGAGCATCCCATAGCACTTCTTGCTAAATCCTGAAGGTGTTTCGCCTTTGAACACAAAGTGCCAAAGCGTCTAGAAGTTCCTAAACCTCTGTGTCAATTCAGAGCGGCCCCTCTCCTTGACTTCAGTTGAACAAACTCCTTAAGCAAGACATGTCCCCCTTGTCTGACCTGCAGCTGTCCTTCTGACTTTATTGTGCACCAGCAGAACCAGCATACGGTGGCTGAGTAAACTCCACAAGTCAGAACAATCAATGGCTTAAAAGATTTTCCTTAAACTAAAAGTTTCTTTCCAACACAAAGGCGCCTACACTTTGAAACCCCCAACGCTCTGGAGCTAACTCTCAGATCTGCTGACTCGAGTCTGAGAGGGGATGCAGAATCTTTAGGCAGTCACTCTAGCACTAGGACTCCTTTGCGGCCAACGTGGCGGCCAAGCCGGGCGCTAAGCCTGCACCGAGTGCAAATGGAAGTGGGGAGGAGGCTTGCCCGCAATTTCCATGTAATGTGAATGAAAAGCCACCAGTATGTACTTTTAATCTAGAGAGCTCTGACTTTCCACTTGCAAGGGCTCGAGGAAATGGAGGCAGCATCGCGTCTCAAGTACTTAACTCCTGCCCATTATACCTACCCATAAATGGCATCTTTATCTCTCTTTAAAGCGTCATTGACTGAGGAGCCCATGCTGGGGGCCATGGCGTTGGTATGAGCTGTGTGCGGATACTGATGCGAGTGCAGAGGAGGCCCGTGGTTCAGGTGGTGGACCGGCTGCATGGACCTGGCTGCATGCGGGTCCCCATACATCGTGGAGGGGATGCCTACTCCATCCATGCCCCCATAATGGGGTAGGTCGTCGTACTGCATGACAAACA